>NC_090924.1:810097180-810413013 GCF_040938575.1 Ambystoma mexicanum | reverse complement strand
AGGACATCACCTCTTTTGAGATTACCAAAGCCATCCATGGCCTCGGAAAAGGGAAAGCACCTGGCCCAGATGGACTTTCCATAGAATTCTATAACACATTTTCTCAACTCTTAACACCTAAGCTCAAAAAACTTTTTGCATATTTCATATCACAAAAATGTTCCTCTGGATCCTTCTCTGAAGCTTTACTTATCATCTTTCCAAAACCAGAAAAGGACCCAACTCTTCCCAGCAACTATTGACCCATTTCCCTTATTAATATTGAAAGCAAAATCTTTGCTAAAATACTTGCCAATAGAATCGAGTCCTCTCTCCCAAGTCTAGTAAAACCAGACCAAACAGGTTATGTTAAAGGACGCAACATATCCTCCAATGCAAGACTCCTACTAAATGCCATCAACCTTGCTGCCAATGACAAAAAAGACACTCAAGGCTATGCGGCCATCGCATTAGATGCGGAAAAGGCTTTCGATCGTGTTGACTGGAATTTTATGTTTCAAACTCTACGTTGGCATGGGTGTGGTGATAAATTTATTTCACTGGTTAAACTTCTTTATTCTGCCCCCAAATCCGCTATTTACTTAAATGGTCAAACCTCCTCCTCCTTTCCCTTACTAAGAGGAACGCGTCAAGGCTGCCCCTTCTCACCATTACTATATATCCTCTCTCTTGAACCACTACTTGAATTGATAAGATCTAACAAAAACATCCCGGGAATTCAAGTTGGTACCTCAATAAATAAAATAGCCGCATATGCGGATGATATTCTTATATTAATTAAAAACCCCAAACATCACATTCCCAACCTCTTGAGTGTATTATCGCAATTTGGTCAGGTCTCAGGATATAAATTAAATACACAGAAATCGGAAGTTATGCCCCTAAATCCATACTGCCTTAAACATGATATTGCCACTTTTGGCCTCAAATGGTGCAGTAGCTCTGTCAAATATTTAGGTCTTCATTTTGCCCCAACTATCCCAAATACGATCAAACTATCCACGCATCCAAGCCCTACCTCAAAACTGTGCAGTACTGACATGGAAAACATCATGATGGCCAGAGCTTCCCAGAAAATGCACAGGGAAATGCATGAAGAATAGGCTGCCACTCATTTTTGCCGATGTTATGGGCACAGAAGGGCACTGCCTAAAACCACCATTGGACTACCCACACAGTAGTCTGAAACCATTGGGAATGGCAATGCTGATTGCCAAAAGCAAACCCATAACTGTTGGGAATTCATTTTCTTAAATCCCAAAAAGGGGTGCAGTACCAGTACTCACCACTATCAAAAAGCCGGCGTTTTAAAACAACACAAGATTTTACTTTTTGTGTAAAACTGAATAAATGAACCCAAAACATGCCAAAGAAAGACTTACTGAGAGGTGGATACAATGTAAGGTTATTTATGAAGTGACTTGAAGGTTTATAACAAGACTGGCTGAGCTGTGAATTTCAGCAGTTTAAGTAAATTTGGACTGGAAGACACTAAAAATCTAAATGTTTAAAAGAAATGAGTGACCTACTTTTGAGTGTCACATAGGTTTCAATTGTTTAAATGTCATAGTTTTAAACTTAGAATCAGCATTCTAGCTGCATATGTAAAAATGTTTAGTTTTATTTGAATGCAGAAACTGGGGAACAGAAATGACATGTAGCTAAAAACTGGCTTAAAGAGATTCCAATTTTGCCTGGCAACTACCCCCATCAGGAGTGAAACTTGAGTCACAGCTGTGTTCCCAGGCCTATCTGCCTTTTGCTGGCCACACTAAGGATATGCCATCTCTCTGATAATTGAATTAAGGGGAGCCCCCACAGAATACAGGAGCTCTGAACAATGCAACCCCCTTCACCCAGGCAGATGGTTTATTGCAGATGTCGTAAATGGAGCTTCCTCCTGGAAGGACAGGGGAGGGGCACTGCCTGTGAGAGCAAGCTGGCTTGGCAGAACTGGAAAAACCAGAAATTCAACCTTGTGCTGGGGGGAAACCACACCCCTTTGGGGCCAGAACATAACTCTAAAAAGATGAATAACTCATAGTACGGACTTGTGAAAATTATTTAAATGACACCATAATTCTTGTGATTTTTCTGCCCACATTTTAAGACGTGTTAGGACCCGGTGGTATGTTCAGGGGGGTTTTAGCGGAAAAGAGGATATTACTCAAAATATGTGCATGTGAAAAATCTGACACTTCATCAACTAATGTCCATACTCCTTGCGCACATGTGTGTAAATTTGGGTTAATGTCCGAAATTGCAAACCAGTTAAAAAGTGCAAATATTGCCATTTCTGAATGCAAGCTCTCAGGAAGAGCAGATTTGGACAGGGTATACCTCCTGTAATGCATGATGAATGCATATGATTTTAAAACAATATGTACCTCTGCAAATATGTATTTGGTTCAAATCTAGATTTGTGTGCAAGTTGACAGGAGGAGTGGACTTTCTGCAGGCTGTAAAATGACATCACTCTGACACAACTTAGCTCCCCCAATCAGGGGAGAAATGAAAGCTTGGCCAATGGCAAGTGTAGAGGGGTAGGGGCTAGTGATGCTGCACACACACCCATTTTAAAAACAGATAAAAGCAGACAGACAGGACAGATAGGGACCTTCAAATCCATTTGCAGCTGGAAGCTCTGCCGGGAAAATCCATACTTTACCTCCCTCAACCTTCAGAGAGCAGACATAGAGACTTCAAATCTATCAAATTTCCAGAACCAGAGAGAGAGCAGAGCTGACCCAGATCACTGTTAGCAGAACCAGAGACCCAGACCAGACCAGCAGAGTAGAGCTGACCCAGACGCTCTGCGCAGAGACCGTCCGGGGCGAGTGAAGAAAACCTGACCAGATCCGTGGCGAGGCCCATTTAATTCAAGAATATAGTGTGAGTACCTAGCAAGACTGTGCAGAACCAATCTCTTAGTTGAAATAATATAATTCAATCTATTTTAATCTAAGTAGAACTGCCTGCTAACTGTCACCTGTCATTTGTAACGATAGTGATAGTCTGTAATCGCGCCCGGCGCATTTGCAAATTTTGCCGCGATTTGACATTTTGCCGCGATTTGCAAGTTTCTCCACGTGTAAAAATCTGCTGCTGCTTGCCTTCCGTTAAAGAAAAGTTTGTTTAACCTGCTAATCATCCCTGAATCATTGCTAGGGTGAGCCTGGACTAATATTAACTTGATACCACTCACCCTGAACCTCCTAGAGGGAATTAAAAGCATTTTAGCATATTTTTCACTTCATTGCCAGCACATATAAAAGCATTTTGGGCCTGTGTTTCCAACTTCTGTAGTGTAAGCTTGCTGGGGTGAACTGAATTACAGTTGATTGCATTTCTGAGAACTGTGTGCTTTCCTTCCATTTCCTTGCATTGCATAAAGGGGGGGGGAGGGGATTGCCAGAGAAAAGTGATTACATTGCTTTGTTGAAATTATATTGAGTATTTTCTGTATTGCATTTCATTCAACATTACATCCATCTGAACTTAGATTAAGTATTCTCTACCACCTTATTCTTCTGTTCCTATTCACAAGTGTGCTAGTGCCAGATTCTCCGTTGTTAATCTTTATCATATCAGATTAAGTGTGATATTCAATTATTAATTTATTATAAAGCGTGATATAATATATATTGTTTAAGTTATCAAATAAACCTTTAAACTTGCAAAACAGAACTACTTCTTGGCTCAGTGGGGTCAGGGGGATTCTAAGAGAGGGGTGTTATATAGGGGTAGTCATCCAGAACGCATGAACTGGACATAAAGATATATCAATAAGGGTTTCCATTCAGTATCCCAGACTAGGCATTGACTTAGCTGTAGTGTTGAATTGAATCCTCTTACAAATTGGGGGCTCGTGCCGGACGTTTGGGTTAGATCTATCACTTGTGCAGATTAATACAGCGTGCCAGCTGACCAGATACACATATCCGGTCGGATCACCATGCTGTGTTACGCTGTAAAGCACTCCTCAAAGGAACGCTCTAAGAAAAAGGTCTGTTTTGCAAAAATAAAATACTAATTCATATAATACTAATTCAGGACAGAGACCAATCTCTAGAATGACGACCTTAGTAGACATGAAAATAGCCAGAGAGCACTTCTTACATAAGTTATTTGTGAGAGGTGAGTGGACTCACCAGGACCGCATGGTCTGGTTGCAGGCCATCACGCAACAGGTCACTGAAACAGGGTCAGATATATGGGGAGATCAGAGTCCCCTACATGTGGCCCTGAGTGAACTATACATGGCTCCTAAAGCTAAGGATGAACAAGACAAGATGGTTAGGATAGCGGCATACCTGTACCTATATATGGGAGACATGCAGGATAAATGTACTGAAAGCCAAGATCTGGCGAATAAGCGACAGATGGCGTTAGAGAAGGTCCAATCTGACCTGGTCTCTTCTGAGCAGAGGCTGCAGGGGAGCCAGGAGTCAGAAAATGAGAGTAGACAGCACATCATTAAAATAAAGAGGGATATGGACATCCTGCAACAGGAAAAGGCTGACCAGGATACCAGATTTCTGGCCTTGCAGAAGGAGTACCAAGAAGGTTTGGACTCCCTACTGCAGAGCCAGAAAAAGCTGGAGCAACAATTAGACTTTAACAGGGCATGCACGGAGCAGGTAGCCACCCTGCAAAGTCATCTAGATAGAGTGAAGGCAGAGAGCAACAAGCTGATTTTGAAAGACCTGGATACCCAGGCAGAGTTTGATGAAGAACGCCAGAAAGCTGGTGCCTTTCAAAGGCAGAGGGACGACCTGGCGGCACAAATGCAGGCTCTTAGCCAGGAAAGAGACGCCTTAGGCCAGGAAGTCTGCCATTTAAAAAGAAAAACAGAAGAAAATCACCTGGCCCACCAGGGACTGGGTGACCTCCAAAAAGAACACCAGGACTTGCTAGAGCACACCAGGAGGGTGGAGGAGGCTCTGGCAAGACAGGAGCAGGCCAATAGGGACACAGCTCAGGAGGTAACCCTCCTGCAGCAAAGACTGGCCCAGTGCTCCAGGACCAATCAGGAAACGCACAGAGAGAATGAGGCTCTCTGCCAGCACAATGATAGGCTCCAACAACAGGTAGCGATGCAGGAGAGACTGATAGAGTCTAGTAAGGCCTTAACTGAGGAACTGAAGGCGCAGGTTCTTGCATTGCAACAGGGAGCAGGGGCGGATAGAGATGAGGTTCGCTGGGAAAGAGAAACTCCTGAGCATAACCCCAGGAGCCCTAGTACCAGAGGCCTTTATTTCTCTCAGTCCCTGGACTCTGCCACCCCCATGTCCCCTGGCGCACATGAGCACAGGGCCACAGGGATGGCAGATTACTATCCAGCCAGAAGCATGGGGCTCATAGGCCAGTACCACCCAGGAATGGAGGGGCGGGCACCCAAGCACAGTGCAATTTGATGGGGAACCCCAGGAGAGTAGGCCCATTAAGGGCATCCTGAAAACCTCTGCCCAGTTAGGTCAGTGGGGGGGTACCCATCAAATCCTGGCAGCAAGGAGGGATCTGAAGACTCCTCTGAGCGGTACAGGACACAGGAGACCAGGTCCCCACATTCTGCCAGCCATTCCCAGGCTTGCAGAATCCGGGAAAACCTGGAAGAACAGACGGGAACCTCTGTGAGCAGTGCCTCTGAGTCAGAAGATGAATGGACAAGGGTTACCCGAACCAAAAAGGCCAATAAGGCAAAAAGGGCCTTGATTAAGGACCTATTGAAACAGATTAAGGCAATCAGGAGTGTCATCACGCCTTATCATAAGAACGCCAAGTACTCTGTTTGGGAACACTTGGAGCTCTATGAGCAAATGATGGAGACTTTTCATTTGAAGGACAGCCAAAGCTGTATTCAATATGTAAAGTGGACCTTCTCCCCGGAATACTCCAGTTTCTTTGCGGGGCTGGAGGACCAAAATCATTTAAGATGGTCCACCTATAAGGCGGCCATCTTGAAACATTTTTCTGTTCACAGAAATCCCCAAGAGGCTCGCAAGGGAGCCTACAATTTGCAATGTGGGGAGGATCAGGCCCCACAAGAATTTGTGCAAGAACTGAAACGTGCTTTTGCGCAGACCACCAGAAGAATTTATTAATACGTTTTTCCATGCCTTGCCCAAATACATAATGACCCAGCTCGTGAGGGATTTTCACGAGAAAAGATCTTTAGACTGGGTCATTGAACAGGCGACCCGGATCTATGAGGTGCAGAAGCCAATAGAAAATAAAAATAATGCGCCCAAAAACCCCAAAACCAACAGCACCCCTGCTGCTGCCAAGGTGGCAGAGGTAAAGGTCACCCCCGTTTTGGATTTGGAGATAGGGGGGCCTAAAAACCTACCTGCACCTAATAATGCTAGGCCCAGAAGGTCCTCGGGCCAGTCACAGACAGGGGGCCAGGGAGGCAGCCCCACAAATGGGGTCCCTCGCTCTCCTGATTATGTAAGCCCCCGGTACAAGGGAAACAGACCCATCCTGGGTTATGTGTGGACTCCTCCAGCCCAAGGGGGGGATCCAGCCAAGCACCTAACCCAGGGAACTTCCCTCCTAACTTCCCACCGGAGGGCAGAAATTCTCCAAATCCTGGGCAGAACTTTTTCCCCAGGTATCCACCCAACTTCAAACCCCAAAATCATCCATCCTTCTTTCCCCAATTCCCTGAGCCCAGACAACCTAATCCGGGAGAGGGGAGGCCAAGGGTGGAGGGGTATCCAAATCTTCCCAACCAGGGTTACTACCAAAGAAGGGATAGCTACCCTTCCCGGGATCAGCCCAGGGGAGAAAACAGGGCCCCGTATCAGCCTGAGCGGGTTTCCCAGTTAGAGCGCCAGGTTCAAAACATGGCGCGGGATCTGGGTCACATACTGAGGGCTCAGCAGAACCCTCAGATCGGCATGCCGGCGCAGAACGCACCCAACTCTGGACCTGGTGCCCCAGAACAATGACGGGGGCAGCACCCCGATAACTCACCGGTTCCCAGGGAGGAGGCACAAAGGGAAGGGGGGTGTAAAGCCTTGGAGGAAGCTTCCTTCCTCACTTGTAAACAGCCCCTGGAAACCCAGGAACCGGAAACAAAATCTCCGACCCCTGAAAGTCTGCCTCCTAAGGAGCAGAGGGGGGATAGGAGAAACAAAAGACCCAAACAGACTCAGTTTGAGGAGGAGGTACAGATCTTCCAATTTGAGGGAGAGGGATCCTCAGAGGATCCTGGGAAAAGGATCTTCTCCTTCAGAGAGGGGGGAACTCCTCCCAAAGAAAAATGGGTCCCTAGGGATGCAAATCCAGACTGGGGAGATGTGGAGACTGAGCTACCGCCACCCACCATCTCATCCCAGAACCAACAGCAAGAAAATCCCCTGGTTCAAACCCATCCTGATGACTGCCTCCAAAAAGGGGGGGGCGGCCCAGAACCGGAGCCAGGGGAACCCACAATGGCTCTGATCTCCAGTTGCCAACTTTTTCTTTCAGATTCCCAAGGCTCTCCACAGAATTCCGCCCAAATCTCTTCGCTAGCGATGTCCAAAACCAGAAAATTAGCCCACCAGTTGTCCAAAAATGTGCATTATCTGTGCCCCCTTGAGGAGAAGGAGGGAAGATACTATGCCCCGGTACAAGTACAGGGACAGGGTACGATTTCAGCGCTGGTGGACACGGGATCTCAAGCTACCCTTCTGTCCAGAAGGGCCTTTGATGAACTGAATGCAGGAAGGGGAGGGAATTACCAAATTCCTCTCACCTCACTTCCTGGACAACTCCAGAACTTTGACGGGAAGGAAATTCCCGTCGAGGGGACGGCAGACTTGGACATTAAAATTGGGCGACACAAGTTGAAACACCCAGTCATAGTTGTGACTCCAGAGGGCACCCCTTGTTTACTAGGGAATGACCTCCTGAGGAGGTTGTCACCCCTAATAGATTGCGTAAACAAGGTCCTCTGGACCCAGACTAGCCGACCAATAAAATTAAAACAGAGTGTCAACCATGTTAGTTTAAACGGCACCTGCCACATGGTTGAACAAAAACCTGACCAAGTAGAATTTCACTTCCAGAATAGCCAAATTCCAGACGTGACAGTAATAGCAGTAGGACAACAGACTGGTGAGGGAGGGTCCTCTCTATTTCTGAAAATCAACCTTCCTTCCAGTCTAAAGTGGTACTCCACGCTGGAAGGAAACACTCTGAGATTCTATACTAATCCACAATCAGAAACTCCCACTCCTATAGTCCAGAAAGATGTGAAATCAGCTCAGAGCCTGGCTGATATTCAGCAAATTGGAGAGCAGTTGTTCATCCCTGTCCAATTAAATGATGGGAAGGACTCTGTGCTCGCTCGAGTGTGTGTGAACAACGGTAAGAGCTTCATCAGCGAAGCCATGTTCCGCCAACTCCCAAAAGATCCAGCCATTCCCACATTCAAACTGATAGACAAATGGGAAATGGACCTGGAAGCACCTAATTCCAAACATCTCCTGCCAAGCAGGTGTATGCTCAAAATCTCCATTGGCAACAAGAGCATAGTCCATAATTGTTGGGTCGTGCGAGACGTCACTGCCGCCTTTTACTTAGGCAGTGACATTCTCAATCGCTTTGCCATTAGTTTGGACCTAATAAACTTCCAAGCTTGGTCCCGATTAGCGGATAATCCCATGGGCTTCGATGATCCAGAAAAAGCATTTAGGTCAGCTCAATTGCTACCTTATGCAGTTGAAATTCAGATCAAAGAGGAAGTCACCATCCCAGAAAGGACCCGACAATTCTCCCTGGAAGTGAAAGTTAAAAGAGGACAACATTTGAAAAACCCTGATGCTTACATACATCTAAACGCTTCTCTCCAACAGCAAGGGTTGGGGGTAAACCCAACGCCATTAGTCAACATAGAACATGACACCGTTCTAATAGAGGTGGATAACAGCGACTTAAAGAGTATTACTCTAGCCGCAGGCACCATTATTGGAATGGCGGTTGATGACCGACATTTTTCCACAGATTTAGGTAATGAACTGTTAGGGCCAATCCCCAAGGACTGCTTTGACAGTGACAGTGAGGACAATACAACACCAGACAGGATTTTTACCCGGCATGGGGGGAACTTCCTGGTGTACACTTCTTGCCCTTATGGTAAGGAAGATGTGACTTGTGACTTCAGGAGGAATGAGGTGATTTTCCAGGTCCATGAGGGCTGCCTTTCCCACCTGAAGCCTCCAGTCCAAATCAGCACTCTGACCAGGGACTTCTCCACCCAGCTGGAGGAGGCCGCTGAGATAGCCAAACCAGAAGTCTTTCCAGGCTTCAGGCAGATGGTGGAAGAGAGAGTCAACCTAGCTGATGCCTGTGTGACTCTGGAACAAAAGCAAAAGTTGAAACAAGTTTTCTTGGATTTCCAAGATCTCTTTGCGGTAGACTCATATGACTGTGGTCGCACCGACATCCACACAACAACAATCCCCACGGACCCTGGCATGACTCCAGTGTTTGTGAAGCAATATCGCTTGCCTCTCGCATCAATGGAGTCCCTTACTGAAATAATTAAGAACCTTGAGTCCAGGGGAATAATCCGTCCCATCCACAGCACCTTCAATAATCCGGTGCTGGGAATATTAAAGCCAAACGGCCAGTGGAGACTCTGCGCCGACCTCAGGGAGATCAACAAACGGGTCCATACTTCCCGATGGCCTCTGCCCTACATTGACCAAGGGCTGGCCCAGATCGAGGGGTCACAGGTATTCACTGCAATAGACCTGACCAATGGATACTGGACAGTGCCGGTCAGTAGGGAGGACCAATACAAACTGGCTTTTACCTTCGGGGGCCAGCAATACACATGGACCCGGACTCCCTTCGGATACCTTAACTCCGGTAATGAGTTCAATATTTTCCTACATAAGGCCATGCCCGACCTGGGTGCGAGGGGTAACCTGGCTTATGTAGATGATGTCCTCATCAAAAGTTCATCTGTGGAGGAACACATAGCGGAGATCCGTTATATTCTGACGCAGTTGAGGGCCGCCGGAGCAAAACTTTCCTTTCAGAAAGCACAGTGGTGTAGAACCCGTGTTAATTTCTTGGGGCATGAGATTACTCCTCAGGTACTCTGTCCCCAGGAAAAGAAAGTGGAAGCACTTCAGAAACTGAAAGACCCCACAACTCTGCGGGAACTAAGGAGCCTCCTTGGACTGACTAATTACAGCAGAAAGTTCATTGAGGGCTACGCAGAGATCACCAGACCCCTGATTCATCTCCTGAAGGGGGGGGTCAAGTGGGAATGGGGTCCAGAACAATCCGAGGCAGTAAGACAACTCAAAAGAAGCCTCTCACAAGCGCCTTGCCTAGCTTACCCTGTCAGAAACAAGGAGTTCTTCCTGGAGACGGGGTTCTCTAATACGTGCTTGACGGCAGTATTATACCAAAAGCATGACAAGGTCAATAAAGTAATCTCTTATGCGAGCAAAACTTTATCCTCTGTGGAGGAAAAATTCAACGATTGTGAGAAGGCACTCCTGGCAACGGTGTGGGCATTGAAGAATTACCGCCCGTTTATCCATGGGATAACACATCATAGTGGAGACTCCACACCAGCCTTTGCAATATCTCCAAAGTGACAGAATCCGGGCCGGAAATGTGAGTAATTCCCGAATTACTTCCTGGATTCTATCAATGCAAGGCTTTCCTGTGGAGGTCAGATATGGCCAAAACAAGAAGAGTCCCCTCGCGCAAGGTCTGGCTGACTTGCATGATTGTGCCAGAGAAAACTGTCTCGAGGACGAAAGTCTAAAAATCAAGGACAACACGGAGGCATACCTTAATTCCCCACACAAAGTCTTTGAAGAGGACAAGTGTGAGGGAATGCCCACTGTCTATGTGGATGGATGCTCTTACCATGTTGACAACGACGGGGAGAAAGAACTGGTGGCCGGCGTAGGGAATGCATGGGTGAATGAGTTCCCAGAACCCTCCGCTGGATACAAAATTGGTCCCCGAAGTAGTCAGGTGGCAGAATTGATGGCTGTGCATCAGGCCATCCTCACTGCTGTCCAGCATCAACTCCACGACCTGGTCATAATCACAGATTCGGATTATGTACGGAACGGGTTCGTGGAGCACCTGGTTAATTGGAAAACCAGAGGCATGTTATGTGCTAACAACAAACCCTTGAAACATGGGAAGTTGATCCAAAACATGGATGATCTGGTCACATCGAATGGGATGACCATCTACTGGAAAAAGATCAAGGGTCATTCCAAAGTAGAGGGACCAGACAAAACTGGAAACGACTTAGCTGATCAGCTGGCCAAAACCGGGGCCATCCAAGGGGATCTAATTGAGATTGAGTCCCTGTTGGGGGAAATCCAGGTCACTGCTATCACTAGGTCCCAGACAAATGCTCACAACGACCTTTCAATTGCACAATGGAGCAAGGAGACCCCTGATGCTGATTTGATTACAGCTCAGAAGGGGGATCCAATAATTGGTAAGTTTTACCAACACCTTGAGGACCCTGAGAACTTTCCCCTGACGGATACCGATTACATTGGGAAAGAGGACCTAAGAGTGTTGATGAAATGTCCAAAAATGTTCCGAATCCAAGACGGTTTGCTGGTAAGGAAATCCAAAGCTGGCCACGATCAGTGGGTGGTTCCTACCTCATTCCGAAGCCTGATGTTAAGTCACGCCCATGATGCGGCCACTGCCGGTCATAGGGGGTTTCACACAACATTGGAAATCTTAAGAGAGGTTGCATACTGGCCACACATGGGGCAGGACCTCGACCAATACTTGAAGGGGTGTCTTCTGTGTGCACAATTTCAGCCATCATCCCTCACGCACCGTGCGCCTCTCCAAAAGAGGGGGATGACACTGCCATGGTCAGATTTACAAATCGACTTTGTAGGCCCCGTGATTCGCTCTGCTAGGGGGAATAAGTACATGTTGACTGTGACATGCTTGTTTACCAAGTGGGTGGAATGTCTCCCAGCCCCAAATTGCAAGGCAGAAACAGCAGCTGCCCTGATGATTAACCACATCTTTTCCCGTTTTGGTCTACCTCAAAGGATTGAGTCAGACAGGGGTAGCCACTTCACCAGTGAAGTAATGACAAAGATGTGGGAGATACTGGGGGTCAAAAGGAAGTTGCATATTGCTTACAGGCCAGCTTCTTCTGGAGCAGTGGAACGCTACAACCGGACAATTGTGAGCATCTTAAAAAAGTTTGTGGCAGATTCTGGGCCAAGTTGGGATATCCGATTACCTCTGGTCCTAATGGCCATCAGATCTACCCCTTCATCTGCAACCAAAATGTCACCATTTGAGTTGATGACTGGGCGCAAGATGGTGCTTCCTCAGCATTTGCTCTATAGGACCCAAGAGCAGACACTGATAAATGCCTCCACAACTCATGAGTATGTGGAGAATTTAAGGAAACACCTTCAACATGCTTTTGCTTATGCTCAGCGGAATCTAGAAAGATCAGCTGATAGCATGAAGACCCACTATGACCTGAAGACTTCCAGGAAGGAATATCAGGTGGGGGACCGGGTCTATCTATACAATTTCCAAAGGAACCAGGCAAAACAGCGGAAATTCTTGCCTACATGGAAGGGACCCTTTGAGATCATCGACAAGATCTCCCCTGTGGCCTACAAGATCCGCATCCCCAAAGGCGGTTTGGCAGAGGGGGAAGACAAGTGGGTCCACATAAACCAGTTGAAATGTTGCCATCCCAGGCACACTCTGCAACAACTGGAGGAATCCTCTGGAATCCTAGAGGGTACTGTCTCAGACTAATTCAGTTCCAATCATAAAACATACCGCATCTAGTCTCTAAAATATTGTGATTTGCATGAAACTGTCTCTTAGTTATACTGTTTTTTTTTCAAAATAAGAATGTAATGTTTCGTTATGATGAAATGCATATGCTGCCCCACTATCTCAACAGTGGTGGAAAGACGTATATGAGTAGGTATTGCCGCTCTTCCTTTGTCGTCCTAGGAGAAAGAAAACCTGGAGACGGGCCAAGGAGGATGATCCGGAGACGGGAACGAAGATCCAATGGGCCCGGGGTACCGCCCAATATTCCCATCAGGACCGGCGAGGAGAACCGATCGATCCGACCGGATGGAGAAAAAGATGCTGAACTGTGCCATCTATTGGAAGAAGATGAGGAAACATCCCAGGTCTTGCGAGTCCCATTAGTGAAATAGAATGGCCATCGCAAGAGGGGGGCTTGTGGGATGTTTTTATCCACGCATCCAAGCCCTACCTCAAAACTGTGCAGTACTGACATGGAAAACATCATGATGGCCAGAGCTTCCCAGAAAATGCACAGGGAAATGCATGAAGAATAGGCTGCCACTCATTTTTGCCGATGTTATGGGCACAGAAGGGCACTGCCTAAAACCACCATTGGACTACCCACACAGTAGTCTGAAACCATTGGGAATGGCAATGCTGATTGCCAAAAGCAAACCCATAACTGTTGGGAATTCATTTTCTTAAATCCCAAAAAGGGGTGCAGTACCAGTACTCACCACTATCAAAAAGCCGGCGTTTTAAAACAACACCAGATTTTACTTTTTGTGTAAAACTGAATAAATGAACCCAAAACATGCCAAAGAAAGACTTACTGAGAGGTGGATACAATGTAAGGTTATTTCTGAAGTGACTTGAAGGTTTATAACAAGACTGGCTGAGCTGTGGATTTCAGCAGTTTAAGTAAATTTGGACTGGAAGACACTAAAAATCTAAATGTTTAAAAGAAATGAGTGACCTACTTTTGAGTGTCACATAGGTTTCAATTGTTTAAATGTCATAGTTTTAAACTTAGAATCAGCATTCTAGCTGCATATGTAAAAATGTTTAGTTTTATTTGAATGCAGAAACTGGGGAACAGAAATGACATGTAGCTAAAAACTGGCTTAAAGAGATTCCAATTTTGCCTGGCAACTACCCCCATCAGGAGTGAAACTTGAGTCACAGCTGTGTTCCCAGGCCTATCTGCCTTTTGCTGGCCACACTAAGGATATGCCATCTCTCTGATAATTGAATTAAGGGGAGCCCCCACAGAATACAGGAGCTCTGAACAATGCAACCCCCTTCACCCAGGCAGATGGTTTATTGCAGATGTCGTAAATGGAGCTTCCTCCTGGAAGGACAGGGGAGGGGCACTGCCTGTGAGAGCAAGCTGGCTTGGCAGAACTGGAAAAACCAGAAATTCAACCTTGTGCTGGGGGGAAACCACACCCCTTTGGGGCCAGAACATAACTCTAAAAAGATTAATAACTCATAGTACGGACTTGTGAAAATTATTTAAATGACACCATAATTCTTGTGATTTTTCTGCCCACATTTTAAGACGTGTTAGGACCCGGTGGTATGTTCAGGGGGGTTTTAGCGGAAAAGAGGATATTACTCAAAATATGTGCATGTGAAAAATCTGACACTTCATCAACTAATGTCCATACTCCTTGCGCACATGTGTGTAAATTTGGGTTAATGTCCGAAATTGCAAACCAGTTAAAAAGTGCAAATATTGCCATTTCTGAATGCAAGCTCTCATGAAGAGCAGATTTGGACAGGGTATACCTCCTGTAATGCATGATGGATGCATATGATTTTAAAACAATATGTACCTCTGCAAATATGTATTTGGTTCAAATCTAGATTTGTGTGCAAGTTGACAGGAGGAGTGGACTTTCTGCAGGCTGTAAAATGACATCACTCTGACACAACTTAGCTCCCCCAATCAGGGGAGAAATGAAAGCTTGGCCAATGGCAAGTGTAGAGGGGTAGGGGCTAGTGATGCTGCACACACACCCATTTTAAAAACAGATAAAAGCAGACAGACAGGACAGATAGGGACCTTCAAATCCATTTGCAGCTGGAAGCTCTGCCGGGAAAATCCATACTTTACCTCCCTCAACCTTCAGAGAGCAGACATAGAGACTTCAAATCTATCAAATTTCCAGAACCAGAGAGAGAGCAGAGCTGACCCAGATCACTGTTAGCAGAACCAGAGACCCAGGCCAGACCAGCAGAGTAGAGCTGACCCAGACGCTGTGCGCAGAGACCGTCCGGGGCGAGTGAAGAAAACCTGACCAGATCCGTGGCGAGGCCCATTTAATTCAAGAATATAGTGTGAGTACCTAGCAAGACTGTGCAGAACCAATCTCTTAGTTGAAATAATGTAATTCAATCTATTTTAATCTAAGTAGAACTGCCTGCTAACTGTCACCTGTCATTTGTAACGATAGTGATAGTCTGTAATCGCGCCCGGAGCATTCGCAAATTTTGCCGCGATTTGACATTTTGCCGCGATTTGCAAGTTTCTCCACGTGTAAAAATCTGCTGCTGCTTGCCTTCCGTTAAAGAAAAGTTTGTTTAACCTGCTAATCATCCCTGAATCATTGCTAGGGTGAGCCTGGACTAATATTAACTTGATACCACTCACCCTGAACCTCCTAGAGGGAATTAAAAGCATTTTAGCATATTTTTCACTTCATTGCCAGCACATATAAAAGCATTTTGGGCCTGTGTTTCCAACTTCTGTAGTGTAAGCTTGCTGGGGTGAACTGAATTACAGTTGATTGCATTTCTGAGAACTGTGTGCTTTTTCTTCCATTTCCTTGCATTGCATAAAGGGGGGGGAGGGGATTGCCAGAGAAAAGTGATTACATTGCTTTGTTGAAATTATATTGAGTATTTTCTGTATTGCATTTCATTCAACATTACATCCATCTGAACTTAGATTAAGTATTCTCTACCACCTTATTCTTCTGTTCCTATTCACAAGTGTGCTAGTGCCAGATTCTCCGTTGTTAATCTTTATCATATCAGATTAAGTGTGATATTCAATTATTAATTTATTATAAAGCGTGATATAATATATATTGTTTAAGTTATCAAATAAACCTTTAAACTTGCAAAACAGAACTACTTCTTGGCTCAGTGGGGTCAGGGGGATTCTAAGAGAGGGGTGTTATATAGGGGTAGTCATCCAGAACGCATGAACTGGACATAAAGATATATCAATAAGGGTTTCCATTCAGTATCCCAGACTAGGCATTGACTTAGCTGTAGTGTTGAATTGAATCCTCTTACAAACCCTACTAGGCACCCTTAAGGATCTAACATCCAAATGGTCTCCGTTATACCTCTCCTGGTGGGGGCGCTTAGATACCATCAAAATGATGCTCACTCCCATAATTCTATACTATTTGCAACTTCTCTCCGTCCCATTATCCCTTTCCTTTTTCAAATCCGTTTACTCTATTCTACTCAATTTTCTTTGGGGAAAAGGAAAAAGCAAAAGAATTGCTCTGACGAAACTGAAAGCCCCCTATGATAGGGGAGGAGTTAGATTTCCTGATTTTATGTCATATCACTATGCATTTCTTATAAAGCAGTCTCGTCAATGGTTCATGGACCCTATATCCGCTGATATCCCGACCTGGTGCACATTAGAAAAACAAGTAGTTCTACCACACGACATCACAGACTATATATACATATTTAAACATTCGTCTAAAAAAATGTTAGACCCTATTAAAGCTTCAATCTCTGCTTTACAAACCTTTCTCTTTCCCCACACTATAACCCCACATAAGCATCTTTCCCCACTATTATGGCATAACAAAAACATAGTAATTAATAATAAGATCCTCAACCGCAAAACATGGATTCAAAAAGGTATCAGATTCATCCAACATATTATAGATCACCCGTGTATCCTCTCCTTCCAGCAACTCTCCATCACATTTAACATTCCTAAGAAGGACTTTCAATTTTATAACAACTTAATTAATTCCTGCCTTGATGCACTTGCCCAATTTTCCAATGAAATTCTCACTCCAGATGCTCTTAGACTGATGCATCTTACTATAGTTGGTGAAGTTCGAGCCTCTAAAATATACAATATGCTCACCTCAACTTTTAAGATATGTCCTATACGTCTGAAGTGGGAACTTGATTTAGGTTTCATGTTTGATGACGAAACATGGCATCGTTTGTTTGCTAAGATTAAACAAATATCGGTATCAGCAAATATATCACAACACTATTATTTCTTCATGCATAGAGCATTCATTACTCCGGCCAAACTGGCCAAGTCTAATCCGAATTATAATGCAAAATGTTGGTCATGTGGCATATCTCCTGCCACGTATATGCATACGTTTTTTGAATGTTCATTTACTGTTAAATTTTGGCAGGAAATTTGGATGCTTCTCAAGCGTATCTTCTGTGTTGATGTGCCCTTTATCTTTGTTAACATATTCTTAGGAAGTATAGCTATTACATCTTATTTCCCATCTGACTCTGCTAGACTATATGATTTATTTATCTGTATAGCTCTAAAATGCATCACTGCTAACTGGAAAGACTCTAGTTTGCTTTCTACCAAAATCTGTTGGAACTCTATTTGTAACACTCATAAACTGGAAATGTGCATGGCCAATAATCATAACACAATTCCCAAATATAATGCTAAGTGGTATTACTTCACCAGGTATCTTAACTGTTTTAATGCAACTGCTCATGGTACATGAATCTACACCCATATATATGCATCTTTATCTATATTTCCACACTCATATTGAAATGTTTGTACTTAATAATATTCGAAATGATTAGTTTAATTTTGATGAAATAATCCAATATACCCATTCCCCCCCTATCCTCTACCCTCCTAATTCTTATATGTCTCTTGTCTGTCTCCCGGTACGTCTCCCCCTTAATCTCTATATTCATCACATATAAGTTACACTTTGCAGACTTATACTACTATTAATTTTAGATTACTTGTTATGTTAATGCGGTTAATAACTACTATAGTACATATGAAATTAGTAAGTGATCTTAACAAATGCTTTAACAAATGACTTAGCTATATAGAAATACTACTACAAATGACCAGAATCATTTACTATGTCATTTCTTTATGGTTCTCGTTTTATTCAAAGTCTGAAAATTGTTGACATCTGTATCATACTCAATATTTAAACAATAAAAATCATTAAAATAAAAAAAGAAATGACACGTACTTATAAGCTGATATCACGTAGGTTATTGACCTCGGGTATTATATCAAAAAACGTGCCTTGGATAAATAACCATAATGTCTTAATGTCGGCATTAGGGATGTCTGCCTACTGACTGATGTTCTAAACCAAAGTGTTACGATGGGAATTTCCCAGTCCCCTTCCACCTTTTTCCATCCCTCTCCTTTCCTATCACCAAACAGAAAAACGTGTCCAAGTCCCCAGCATAGACACTGGCCATTCAAAGAACGGCGCCCTTTTCCAAAGACATGCCATACAGAGATCTATTGGGGGGCCGTGGCTGCTGTTGCTGACTTCAATGTCCCCATCTACAAGTGAAGCACTACTATTCGTGCTGACTAGCAGATGAGGAACAGAGAAGCGTACCACATTCCTGATTAGTGACTTGCTAGAAAAGAGTCAGTAAAGAGACACAGAGTCATGCCAGAAGCATTGTGTCCAGATCACCACTTTTGCCAGATCTCAAAATGGTGAACAGGCTATTTAATCATCCCTCTACTGGCATTGTACCAACACTATTAAATGCCATCTAACGAGAGAAGAACAATGATTGGCTGTATCTAGAGTGTCCTAATAAGAAGCAAACCACCTTAAAGAAAACAAAATGAAAGAGGGACTCTGAGCTCTGAGAGAACAGAAAAAGTGTGGACTAATCAATTCAACAATTTCCCCAGCAATCAAGCTAATCAAGAGAGATATAAATGAGACAAGAGCTCTGCAGTAATTATCACAAACTGAGGAGACATTGCAGGATCTGCTGAACAAGAGCATGGACAACATCTGAACTATAAATTGCAACAGCCAGATAGAATAACATTGAAGAACATCTAACATATGAACGGTCTCAATAAAAGCTGCAATCCCACTCCACTCTGATGGCTCCAGACTGAACAGAAGCAGGCCACCTTCTGAACAAACACCTCCAGAGTACCAGAGTTTGATCAATCCTTCCTGGCTAACACCTACAGCCAAGGTAGGGAGGGGGGTGTCTTCACGTCTGTCTTATTCTCACTTAAGAGGTGTTTTCTGATTTAGCCACCTGATTGCAAGGATTATGTCATCGCATGCAAACAGAGCCAGGGAGAATGGTCTGACTCAGATCCTATCGTTTCCCAAAGTTTGACATGAAACCGTAAAGACATACTTTGAAAAATGCTACAACTCAAGCAATCGAGAGGACCTATAGTAAATTGTCATATCCCATAGCTTTAGTGGCTAAACCTGATAATAGGCCCTGGTGATTCTGAATTGCCATTAGGAAAGTCGATAAACTATCTTAGTTTGATACCAATAGTATAACCATGAACAGAATTCCTCATCATCAGGTAGCTTGGGTTATTTACAATAATTTCAAGTGTAGGTTTGGCAAAAGGGAACAGTCAAGTGCACCAAAGTACTAAGAAAAGGACACAACTGCAGTTGCTACGCCGGATAAGATGTTCCCAGTCACAATTTTACCATTTTGGTTACATAAGGCCCAAGATACTTTGCAGGAATTAATGGATGCTAGATAATATGTAGAAAAGCTAGTGATACACAGGAATTACAGGGAAGAACACATTGGGCAACTGTGTTGGTGTCTCAAACTCTCTGCAAAGTGGACATAACAGCTAGCGCTTCTGAATTTAAATTGTCTGACCCAGCCCTGAAATATGTAGGAGCTCTGTTTCTAACGTGGCGTAACATAAATGAAAGTTGTAAATGCCTTGTACACATGTCATTAACGTCACGCCTATTTTCATGCATTTGCATGCTGGAGAAGAGGGGTGAAAGACTAACGTATGTTTCCGACCGTTCCCTTCCTCTCTGTCATACAAATACTACAGCATTTGCGCTGAAATGCATCTTCATACTGTGCAAATGCTATGGACTCCATATAAATACATTGTAAATGCCACCTGCCAATGTATGTATGGCAGGCAGTGTTTACTTCATTTGCACAGTGGATTGCAAAATGCAGCATACTAGCATGTATGGTGCCAGGGTTGGATTGGCCCCTCAGCCTTTCGGGCCGTGGCCGGGCCTAAATCGTCCCTGAGGAGTGGGGGCCGGTTTCTGGTCACGCCAGAAAAGAAAAAAAGAACATTTTGAAACATAATATGTTGATTTTTGAAAAAAAATATACCTGCAACAACATAATTCATCAAAGCAAGGTAACAGATGTTACCTTGCTTTGATGATTTATTTGCATCATACATTATGATGCATGCATCATTCACATGCTGCTGCAGCATGCAAAGTTGAGGGGCCGGGGCTGCTGCTGGGCCGGCTGCTGTCACCGTGCCGCCACAGTTTCTGTGCTGTTGTAATAGTGATAAATATGTATTAGTGATATTAGTGATAAACAACCAATTTTAGAGTAGAAAAAGCATCCTTTTCGGACTATGTATGTTGCCTTTCGCAAGTTGCAGTAATAGCATGATTTTTTTCTGCCATTGTCTCTGTTACGATCATCACAAGACATTCCATCTCGGTGTCCTCGGTCACTTGACAAAATCCATGTGCCTAAAAGATTCTGTACAGTGCACAAATATTTGACCACAGGACATCAAGTGGCCATTGACTTCATTGTGCCACAATGAATGCTTTGTTGTAATGTGTCTATCTTTCCCATCTCACTGGCATGCTGTTCAGGATGTTTGTTTGCATGTATGAGGTAACGAGTGCTCAGAGTATGGGATGTCCTGTGAGTGCGTTGATTCCCCTATTTTGCCAACCTCTGAAGCCAGAAAGTAGATGCATGCAGGCTTGACATGTGGCTAACTTTGCACTAGACCTGCAGATGAACTTATCTGGTCTGCTGTTGAATCTCAATTATCTGTTTAATGGTATCCACTGCAGAATAACTGCTCATTTTACTATAGCCGATATGATAGTTCAGTGGGTTGAGCACTTGCTGCGGCGATGTATCTCTGATCTGCAGGTGCGAATCCCAGCAAGGCCATCTCAGCCTTTCATCCTTCTTTGATAAATGAGTACCAACACATGTTGGGTATTGTATGCATATTTATTCTATAAAATAGAGCAAGTGCTATATATACAATAACATATTATCATTTGGCCTTGGACGTCTGCTTGCATTCACAGTAATTTGACAATATGGATCTATACACACAGATATTATTGATACATATGGTGATCCATTCTTGTATCAAATATATATCACATTAGCAAAATCATAACCATATTTTTCTCAGTGTACTTCGGGGGCAATGCTATTTGATGCCACTTCCTGTTTTGTCAAGGGGTGAAAGGTCGTGTTTCATCGCTTCCCGGGATGTCACTTTGGGGTGGGGTTAAATTACAGAACTTCCGGTGATGTCATCAGAGGTCAAGGGTCGTGAGGCAAGGGGTTGGACACTTTTTTGAGGCAAGGGGTGGGACACTTTTTTTTGAGTGTGCGGGCCTATTTCTTGTCTCAGTCCGACCCTGTATGGTGCCTTTCTCCACTCCACTTTTGCACACTACCATGCAAATGATGAACATTCGGCAGCAGGGACCTGTGCATGCAAAAATGCAAAGGTAACAGGTCCCCGCCACCGAATACTGCTGGACTCCAATATGAGCCCTGTAGTATTTTATGTTGAACCAAGAAAGATCCCAAGAAAAGACAGAAGAGGCAGTTCAACAAACTCCATTATACCTTACAAGAAAGAAGATGAAAGCTGTGCTAGATGGAGTTGGCCAGTTATTACTCTCACTTTATCTCAATTTTTTTTCCACCATTGCAAGGCCCCTTAAGGAAATGTTTTGTGGATCCCAGAAGAGAAGCATTCCGTGATTTGAAGGAGGTGAACATTACAAGTTTACCAGGTGAGTTTAAGCAGAGAGAAACTCTGAGCATGAGAGAAATTGGTTGACCTTGATAGATACTGACATGTGACTCTTGATTTTGTTTGAGAACTATATAAATCTGGAGAAAATATATATGATTGTTGGAGATATCAGTCAATGTCCGTATGTGGAAGTATAGGGTTATACTTGGGAGGAGGAGCAGGATTAGCATCTTGTGCCCCCCATTTCCTTCTCTCAAGACTCCCACACTTATGACTTTTAAGCGAGAAATGTGCAGATATTGGTGGGAGATATCAGTCAGTGTCCACTTCCTTCCTCTGAGTCAAGTGCCATTGGAGGATACTTGCGTGGAATATCAGGAGAATAAAACCCTTGTGGGCAGCTTGCACAAGACTGACCCTGCATGATATTAGCGGGAGAAAGGTGCAGATATTCAGGCATGTGGAAAACACCAGTTAGTGACCATCTCTTAATATGAGTGTATGAGACACATCAGGTTGCACTTGGGAGGAGGAGCAGCAGGAGCAGTGAATCCATGAGGGCAACTTGTGCTAGACTCTGGCTCATTCAATTTTCATGGAAGAAATTAACAGATAATCCTGGAGGCATTGAATTTCTCTTGAAGGAGTGGATGGAACATGTGGTAGGATCAGGTAGTTTGTCTGTCTGTACTGCCATCACTGCCCACTCTAATGCTACATTTGCTATCTTCTTTTGTACTAATGTTGCTTCCTTTATCTGTGCTCCCTGAGCCATTTCCTTCGCCTTTTCTTTTAACCTTTTGCAATGATGAATAATAATAGATTGTATTTCTGCCCAGCCCTTGGCTTCCATCCCTACCCTCTGTTGGATGCCTTCGTTATGTCCTTTGGGAGTCCCCTTTTTACTACAAAATAAAAGAATGGAACTGCTTGGTCCTATGAATTTCCCGGTTCTGCCCTCCACATTTCTTGTATTTGCAAAATATATTGAGTGGGATCCTCATCATCTCGCATTGTCCACTGCATTATCGATTGAAGATCAGGCATGTCCGGATACGTAGGCCGCAGCACCGCCTATACTTGCAGCCTAATGTCATTAAAATGTGCTCTATCATGGCTATCATCCCCCAATTTCACTCCCTAATACCCAGCTTTGACCCAAATGTCATCGGCCTGATCCCCTAGTATCGAAACAAATAAACATTTCAAATCCCCTACAGCCAGAGTCATACCAGCCATCTGCTTCTCGAAGGCATATATCCATTTATTCACTCCAGCAGTGTGAAACGGGAGTGCCTTTTATGAGATTATTTGTGTCCATGTTGGCCCATGGTATGTACTGGGCCCTTCCTGGCCCCTTGTACTAATGGAAACTGTGCCCCCACTATCATAAGAGCTTTCTTCTTCCTTGTCAATGATCTTTTTGTGACTGCTATGCGCTCACACCTGTTTCATAACCTGCGTCCCCACAAGTTCTCTACTCAGGGGGAAATAGCAGGTGGCTGCTCCTCCTCTTCCAGCTCATCTACTGTATCTCACTCCTCACCTCCTACTCAAGTACGATTGTACTCACCGTCCGATCATACCATCCCATAATCCAGACTATCCGCCTGCCTTCTCCTTCTATCCTCCCTCTCCTTTTCTATGTGCACGTCTTTGATGGCAGTACTATGTATTTGAAACAAAATGTTGCCCGCTCTCCATTCATCAGTTCTTAGCAGCACTGGTTGCCCGCCTCATCTATCTAACTTCAGTCTGGCTAACTTCTCTTCCAGCTTCCTCAATTCTTAGTCCAACTACTTCTGTGGCTTCCTATCTATTTCTTCCTGTGTTCTTGCTCTCGCTACGGCAGACACTGTAGAGTTAGGGAGGTTATTGTAATGAGCCATTGTGGCTGGTGGAGGAGCGGTAGCAGGCAAAAGGGCATAAGTAGGATTTGTGTATCCTGATGCTGCACGGGTGGGATATCACCCTTATGGGGTGGAGGCTGATTTGTGTCTGTGGGCGCCAGTGGGCAGTAGGTTTTGTAGTGAGCTGATTGCATGCTATGGATGACACATTCACAGGTTCAGGGGGATCAACAGAGGTGTTTTCCAAATCTTCCGCCATCTTCCACAATTCGAACACTTCCTTTCTATTTTTCAACTCCTACCATCGGTACTTAGCTGCCAAAAAACTGCACATATTGCTCAGAATATCTCTATTGTTTGTTCTGTGTTCCAGCCATGGCTTGTACATCCCACCCTGTTCTCCCAACCATTCTTCATGAAATTTAAGACATTTTTCTCAGTACAACTATAAAGCTTTGCACATGTACTGCAACGGGGACTCCAACTCCATTGTAGGGCTCCTCCTTTCCCTGTTACACAGTATGTCTGCTAATCACATCCTGAACCAATGAGGCTGTTCTCGCCCGTTAGCCTGTGCCCTCCCGCTGTCAACACCCCACCCCTCCCCTCTCTCACAACCCTCCACACTACTCTCACACATACCCTTACAACACACACAAACTGCATCTCACACAACAAAATCAGGCCTCTCTTTGTCACAAGAAAACAAACAATAATTTCACAGCAAAACTACCTTTCATTCCAACACCACTTATATATTTCGGGTGAAGAGATCCCAGGCCCACAAAAGGGTTTGTACCACAGCTATTTCTCATTCACACACCTGTCTTGTATTGGGCAATAAGATCTTAGGCCCTCTCAATAAACTGAGCCTCTATCTGTATATTTTTCCTCATTATCCAGCGCTGACTTCTACCATAATAACATCGGAAACTGTCCCGTTACACAACAGTCCTCTATATAATAATCACATTAACCTATGTACAATACCATGTGGTCTTCCAAAATACCTGTCCATTCCTCTCTCACTACAAGTACACCGTTCTTCACACCCCCAAACACGTGTACACCATTCCCGTGCCCCACTTGTTTTTCTCTGAGAAAGGTGCACTTACATCTATGTGTACAGCCAAAGTACTCCGTCATGGGATCCCATCAAGGCCTGCACAATCTGGAGACAGTGCCCTACTCCAAAGAACAGACAGGAATTCTGATAACACGGCTCCTGCAAACCTCTCCAGGAATCCTATGTTCTCGTGGGGGAGTCTGGGATCAAGTTTGGGTCACCAATCTTGTAGGGTGACCTCTCAATAACCAGACCAAGAATAACAACCCACTAGGGAAAAGGCTAAGTGCACCCTTTGTGAGAAGCTTTATTTTGCATACAAATGGCTACAGGGTATTATAAGTCCACGGCCACAGAGCACTCTCTCTTCCACAAAGCAAACAGAACATTATAACTGCTTAAATCCTCATTCATGACACATTCAATATACAGTGGTCATCACCCACCCTCATTGGCTGCTGCCTATTTATAACCTAATAATCACACAAAGACCCCTGTTTCATTGGTCATATCATCTTCTCCTCCTCTTCACAAGTGGGCTTTGATTTCTTCACCTTGGGTTGTTGTTAGAATATTGGTTAAGTTGCTCTAAACACTGACCTGCCCTGAGTCCTAATCACGTAATGTGCACCTGCCCATCAACATGAGCTCAGTGGATAACTTTGAGATCAGTCTGGTCCTTGCGAATAAAGCAACTCCTTTCTCATCCCAGACACACAGGCACCCCCGCCATGCCTCCCCGTTGCAATCTTCTAACAGTTGGCATCACCTTTTGCTCTCCATGGTGCAAATCACAGTCCTTGTTGTCCTCAGCTCCTCCCTTATCAGCTTCTACTTCCAAAGGGCAGGCCTTGGTTTCCTGCAGGTCCTGCTAATCAATCGAAAAGTGACAGATTTTTACTCAGGGACATCTGGTAGTTCAAATGGGACGACCATTATTCTGGGGGGTGCTAGTGTCCTAAATCTCAACTTGCTTCTTGGCAGCTCAAGACCTCTGCCCTGGCTCCCATGGCCTTGTCCTTGGCAATCCGCTGCATACCTTGCTCATGTTGGGCCACTCAAATAATTTTGCATAGCTCTAACAAGATATATTTGTGTGTGTGTGTATTCCCTACCTCGTCTGGGGTGGGAGTGGACTTCTGCCCACGGGGCCTCATTGTTCTGTGTTTTCACCATGGCCTGCAAGGATTCAGGCCTACCTTTGTACATAATCCCACTTCTCCGTTTCTTGTTACTTGGTTGCATACTATGTACGTTTGTTAAAACATTTGCTGTAAAAAAACCCACGAAAAAACATCCCGCAATGAAAGGACGTTGTACCTAACTATACCTCCCAAGGTCCCCTCTCCCCCTGCGCCCACTTATATGTATTTCCCGCACATTAACATATTTTTCGCAATCTGAATTGTTTGGGTGGGGCTGGGATCTGTACGTGCATCCCAACAGCATCTTGATCTGATTTTCGTGGGAGAATCTAGCACAGATTAAGGCAGGACAGGCCTACTAGTCAGTGTCCGTCTCTTGAAGTGAGTGGTTGAGACTCATGCCCTTGGATTTTACCTGGGCGGAGAATAAGGAGGAACAGAGAAGATGGTTGTGCAAAACTCGTTCAATTTTGCTTGGATAAAAGGGTAGAGATTCAATGATTCAATATACACCAGTCATAGGTCTTCTTTTGAATTAAGTGTACAGGGTAGATTCCATTGTTTTACACATGAAAGGATGATCAGGAGGATCAGACAACCCTTGAGGGCATATAGTGAGAAATAATTGCTAAACAATATATTTTGGTCAACCTATGGATAGTATGTCATGGGAACACTTGATTTAACGCCCAATAATGATACAGTTCCAGTCAACAATTCTGGGCAAGAAACAGATCATTTTATAAAAACTCAAATGAATTTAAATAAGTGAATTAAAGGTTAAATCAGGGCAGAGGTGATCTCCAGATTATGGGCCTCATCACGAGTTGGGTAATGCCGGTGGTATTACCGCTGGCGGTATTAGCCCTACCGCCAAACCCCCCGCGCTATTAGTGCCGGATCACGGGTTTGGCGGTAATGGAATTCCCCATTCCCCACTGAGCCCATTCGGGAATGCCCCATTCCCCATTGGGCTCAATGGGGAATTTCCACGCTCTTACCGCCGGCGGATTTCCCGCTGGCGGTAATAGCGCAAATTTTCAGCAGATTTCCCCCCAGCTCAGAGCTGGGGAGAAATCAGCCGAAGCCCTGATTTGGCGGACCCTTAAATCCGGCGATAATAGCGCGACCGCCAGATTTAAGGGTTACCGCCAAACTCGTGATGAGGCCCTATGTAGAGGAAGTAATACCAATGTTACACAAGTGACCTGACTGCATTTATCTCACTATTTCTCACACACAAGTATCCATTTACATAATCAATGATATAGCTATATTAAGTTTTACATTACAATGGGCACTTATCAGCAACATTTCAACACTTCCTTTGCATCAAAGCATTAGCAAATTGCATATGAAGTTAAATTTACAAATGCAACACAAACTTCTCTTTCCCCAATGATACCAATAGATACTATAATCAATTAACCATATCAGGTTAGTTGATTATAATATCAGACTTTTGTTGTTGATATGATGCTTTGGGCTGCTAACATGTCTGTGCAGTTTACAATATGCTTATAATATTTTGCATTACACTCTTTAGGTTTTGGTTTAGGGAAGTAACTTTTTCAATTTCAAATGCCCATAGAATTTGGATTCACCCATCCAATTCGCATTATTATGAAACTTGCTCCCATTTTCCTTTTATTATTAAATAGCTATGTTTTTCATAAAATATACATTGTCAAAAATATCTTCATAAAGCCATAATACAGGAACCTTGAATCATGATTTGATATCAGCTATTACTCTTCTAGTGCTTAGGCTAATTCATTTTTAAATATACATTTTTAGATACTACACTGCCAATATTGGGACACATTTCCTATTTTACACTGTGCTCATCACAGGGAAATCACTTTAAATATAAATTCCCTTAGCCTTAAATACAATGAAATCAGGATGCAACTAACCCTAGGAAACCACAATATCATATTCACTTTCTTTGAATAATAATTTGTCAACCCCTCACTCTATGTGCATGAATTTATGTTTTTTATACACAATCACATCTCACTGGGCCTTCATTAAGTGCAGTGAAAGGAACAGTGCAGTTTACCAATATAATACTAAAATATTTGATTAGGAGAGAGTGTACCCTAATGGCAACTGACACCCCAGTTTCCCCAGGTACTAATCAGTGGAATAATTGCAGGGGACTGGTCTAATTACATTTAGGAGGTTTTCATACTCACAGTTGACAATTTTCTTTGAGGCTTGGAGCCAAGGGAACCCTACAGGGGTCCCATGGAAGACTCAGTCAGTCAGCAGGCCCCTCCCGGTTCCTTCTATGAAGTCAGGATTGCATCAGTTTAAGTGGACACTAATCCCTCCTGAACAAGACCCAATTTTCCAGACGGTGTCCAGATTCAGCACTCATCTAATGGGTATTGGTGTTCTTCTTCCCTCTAGCTTTTCCAGTGTCAAAATCCCCTTATTAGCCATTCCTGTATTTTTAAAGTATAAAATATAATACTTATGTCACATTATTTGACTGATATGACCCTTCCATTGACTTATCAAATAGTCAGACACTTCCAATGAATGCACCCCCCCAATTTCCATTGGATGCGTATACTTATGATCAGAAAAATGCGGGCGCCCAAACTACGTCTTAAAATACATGATGAATTGTTTTTCTTTTATAATTAATGATAGCAACATGTACACTCAATGAAATCAAAATGATTTTAATCTGTGCTTGCATATGTTTCTCTTTGTAAGCGGCATAATGTATAGTATATTCATTTAATATCTTAAACAATGCAATCTGGTGTCAAATAGAAGAGGAGGCTCTAATCTCAAAATTCATCCAGTGTCATGTTTATAGGTTTTATAGTTGCAGATTTAGGATTTACATTCACTTCTGAATATAAGGTCAGTAATAGATAACATGTGTTCCTTTTAAACCAAGACAAATGCATGATTGGACCTGCCCTGTAATTCAACTTGTGTTCTCATACAAATCAAACGAGTTTTGTCAACTGTTTTTGTGAGGCCTTCATAAATGATTCATCTGGCATTTTTGAAAGGCCCCATTATCCTGCTTGCATTAGTCCCATCAAATGGCTGATTTTTGTGAGAGAGCAGGATCAAAAGGTGCCAGCGAATAGAGGGATGTGCTTTTGAAGCTGGATCATAAAATAGACCATCTGGGACTCTAGATGTTAATCTCAGGTAAAGACCACACATTTTATTGTCTTGGTATGTCAGTTTCTTCTTAAATGAATATCCTCTGGAACAGTAAGTAAACTGCGTAAGTGTGCCATTCAGATCACTTGACAACATGTTTCGACTTAATATTTATCATTTTAATATTTCGGTACCATAGTCCATATTCTCTTTTTTAACAAGATTATAGTTTTGACACACTATGGCCTCCTTCTATTTTTAGAAATGAAGTTCCATTTTAAACTAGTGCTTTCTGTAGCTCTTATTTCTACTAGACTGGTAATAAGAAACCCAGACTTAAGGGCCAAATATGTCTCTAAAAGAAACACAATTGCAGACATTCTATCAGAACTGTCCGTTTCTCATATAGAAAATACAGCTCTATTGCTAAATTTAGGAGAAGAACAGGAAGTACATTACATGGAAACAATCACAGCAGAAATGGACATCAACATGGACCTAAGTGAAGAAACTGAGAAGGCCTAAATCTAAATTTATTCCAGTTTTGCAACAAGAAAACGTTATAGATATTTTCTATAAAGCAACTGTGCAGGAACTAAGGAAACAATACCTAACTGGGAACTCACCTAAATACAAACCAAATTTAACAAGAAATGAAAGAACAGAAATCGTCAAACTAAGCAAAAATAAGGACATCACAATTAAAAAGGCAGACAAAGGGGGCAACATTGTCCTGATGTACACCAAGGACTAGCTAA
Organism: Ambystoma mexicanum; assembly: GCF_040938575.1. Classification (NCBI taxonomy): domain Eukaryota; kingdom Metazoa; phylum Chordata; class Amphibia; order Caudata; family Ambystomatidae; genus Ambystoma; species Ambystoma mexicanum. The sequence goes on along the minus strand of NC_090924.1, from coordinate 810,383,224 downwards.
AGGCAGCAGACAAACATCTTAATCAGGACACAAGTACTAATCCAATCCCCCAACTCATCTCAGAACTAACTAAAATGACGGCAGTATGGGCTAGTCAAAGCCTTCTGACAGACAATGAAAAACAGTTTCTCAATAATCAGCATCCAAATAAAGGAACAATTTACTTAATACCAAAAATACACAAACCGTACTTAAATTTTCCATCCTTTAGGCCTATTATTAACAGCACTGGATCCATCACAGAGCCTATCTCTAAATATATCAACACATCTACAACCATTAGTAGCAGGTCTGGCTTCTTTCATTAAAGACACAACCCATGTAATACAGCAGTTGAGGAAATCATCTGGGAACCAGACTATAGACTTGTAGCATTAGATGTTTCAGCTCTCTATACTAGTATACCTCATCTTAAAGGATTGGAGACAACCAAATATTTCTTGAAAACACGATCTGTTTCATATAACAGCCAAAATGAAATGTTTCTAGAAATGTTTCATTTTACTTTACAAAACAACATTTTCTTTTCAATAATCAGATCTACAGATAGAAACAATGTACGGCCATGGATGCTAAGTTTGCCCCACTTATGCAAACCTTTATGTAGGCCACTTTGAACTAGAATACGTGTGGCATCATGAAGCATTTACTCTGCACAACAATATAATTTTCTGGGGCAGATACATTGATGACGTTCTTATGATTTGGAATGGTGATTCAGCTTCCTTAAAGAAATATTTTGAATACTTGACTACTTACCAATACAATCTGCAATTTACATTTAAAGAAAGTCCAACATCTATACAATTTCTTGACTTAGAATTGTACGTCAACAATGGAAAAATACAGACCACCCTATATGTGAAACCATCTGCTGGAAGTATGATACTATATGCAAAATGTCATCAACTGCAATTCAAAGAATGTAATGAATGTTATAGAATGCATCTGCAAAAAAATATACGTTGGCAGCACACCAAGAAAACTCAAAATCAGAATTCAAGAGCACTTCAGAGCAATAACAAAAGAAGACATCAGATATCCTCTAGGTTTCCACCATGCGACAAAACATCATCTGATACATAAAAATGATCTGAAATTCTATGGTATTGAAAAAATTACAATGTCTCCAAGAGTAGGGAATTTGAGAAAATGTTAAAATCCAGGAAAGTTTACTGGATCTGTGTACTTGACTCTTGTCACAGTGGTTTAAACTCAGATGCAGAAATGATTCACCTACTATGAAATACTCTTGATGAATTAGAAAGGCTGTTCAGCCATACAACTGTAACTATCATTGAAATTGTGACCCAATAACTAACACATTAGAAACATAAATGTGTATTGGGGATTTCTTTATTCGCATTACAATTGTGATATCAATGTTTTTTTTAAAAGTTATATCATGTTTTTTGAATGTATGTTGATTTAATGAAAATAAACTATACGTAGATCAAATAATAAGCCCGAGCAAATGTGTATTTCAAAATAAAGTAGCAATACTAAATTAACAATAACAAAAGATTGATGTTCTAACACATGACAAATATATATCACGTGACACAAAAGTTAATTGCACTAGTTGACGTGCCCACCAATAAGATTGAGTAAAAGTTTATTTAAAATAAAAGCAGCAATACTAAATTAATAACAACAAAAGATTGATGTTCTAACACATGACAAATAGACAACACATGATACGAAAGGCAATTGCACTAGTTGATGTGCCCGACAAAATAATTGTGGACTCACGATCATGTGATTGTGGATACACATGACCGCGAGCCCAGTTAATTTTATTAGCAAAATAAATAATTATTAGCCAGCATAGGAGTGTTGACATTGCATGAAAAGCCAATAACAATAGAGTAATATGATTCATTTCGCTACCTAAAATACAGCTATTTTCCGATCCAATATGGATTACTCGCAATCACGTGTTTTTTCAGATACACGTGACCACTAGCTCATTTAGTCATATTAGCAAGACAAATGAACTTACACGCATGTTAACATGCCGCTAAGATTTTGGTGAATAGTAAACTGTCACCAGCTTATTAAGGTAAGATAAGCAACATTTCTCGTCATTTAAATAGTAAAAACAAAGGTAGTGAGCAAGGCCAATAGGCTACTCCTTAAACTAGGCTAATTTTCATTTATCTGGTTTACATTCAGGCTCCATTTGACAACAACTACTCATGATGATATTCTCTAATCGGTTCATAATTTACTACGGAGACAACTGAATACCAAATACAACAGTGAATGTGCCTTAATTTCCTTAAAATGTAATTCCTTAAACCAACAAACATACAAGCAATAATTTATTTATTTATTTAATGTTAGAATAATATGATATTAAGTGCTTAAACTGATATACTGTTCTATGGTTTACTTTCAGCTGTAAAACAAAAGTGCTAATCTGTTCGCAAAATATATGGGTTTGTTTCCTCCTGAAGAGCTGCCATCAAAGTAGATGACAGTGAAACATGTGTAGAGGAATAGAACTAGCCAAGAGTAATTGGCTAGTATGAGGTTAAGAATAACTGAAGCTTGCAAAATAATAAACAAACCACACTTAAATTGAAGTTATTGTGAAAGGTTTTTGGTTCATTATATTCAAAGTAACTTCAACTACACAAAGGTACAAAGAGTTGAGCGCAACTATTATGGCATATTACCTCTTGTTCTGACAAATATGGTTCTTTCTACTGTTAGTTTGTGGCAATATTCCCATGTTTTGTGCGCTATCTCTCAAGTGTGCCCTTGTCGTGGTAGAGAGTAAAAGTCAGAAATCATAATAAAATGGTACATTTTTCTGGTGTCTCTCCCACTTAAACTGTAAACAGTCTCCATTGGTCTTTGCTTCTCCCTACACTCAGCCATTTTTCTCACACTTAAAAGAAGCAGCACGGGGCATTGCTGTGCCCGGCTATGGGGTGGATGAAGATTTAAGGGCTTGTGGGGCTGTCTCATGGTACCTGGACTGGATGCATGCCACAGGAATGAGAGCGGGGAGGTTGCCTGACGCCGAGAGCATGTGCGGATCACAGTTTCCGACTGAAAAGTGGAGTTCAGCACCCGTTTCGCCAACACTTTCCCAAAAGACCTGCACCAAGATGGCAAGGTGCCCTGCAGAGCGTTAGGCAGGTGGAGGAGGTAGCTTGAGCGGTGCCGGCAAGTTGATCCAGCACTCAAATCAGTGGGGCATTCCTCACTCCCCCTCCAGAGGGGGTCCCGTGGTGCAGTTGGTTGTGTCTCTTCTTTCTTTCTTCCGCCTTGCTTGCAGACAACAGGCCTGGTGATCCTCCGCCTCAGGGTTGGTGACTGGATAGAAGTGGGCTCCCTGGCTGCACAGAAGAGAGCAGCCTCTAACTCTACCATGAGCCCGATGGGCTCTCCTGTGGACCAATTCTATTTGCTTCAATGAGGAGAAGGGTTACATCAACGGCTGAGGGACAGCACCAGAAGGACCAGGGAGAAAGGTGTGTCTTGCTATTGGCCTGATCAGCTGCCTGGGATGGAACTTCAAAGCATGCAATCCCCTATAGACGTCTGACCCCCAGAATTTTACAATAGGCTGGGTGCACTTCACTAACAGTTCCAGTAGCCTGAGTTGGAGGGGAGTGATCTGCCGAGCTGCATTGACACTAAGAGCCTTGGTCTGCTAGGTGGAGCGGATCCCGTGTGGGCACTCTGCAAGGGATTCAGACCAAGGTTTGTGTGCACTGATTGACCTAAATATATCATGGCATGGAAAACCACTAAAGGAGCCAAAGGGAATGATGTCTTGGCACTCATGCCTAAACAGGATAAATCCAAGGCCTGTGAATCTTTGATTGACGCACAAGTCCATGCCTCATGGCAGAAGCAGAAGGGGATCCTTCAGTCCTGACCATCAGGGCAGACCTTCAACAGATGCTTATGGACACCAAAAAAAGAGATCAGGGCATAGTGGGGGAGCTTACCCAGAAGGAGACAGAGTTGGATAAGCATGTCAGAAAGGCTGAACTTCGAATTGATGGCTGGAGACGAGTACCTGCGAGTTCTCTTATGACTTGTCACAGATGACGGGCAGGGTGGTGGTGCTTAGATCTTCTAACTAACGGCTCCTACAAGGACTGGAGGATAAGGAGAATCATTCTAGGAGGAACTATTTCAGACTGAGGGGAGCTGCTTCGCAAGTCCCTGATGCCGACTTGGCAGCATATGTTGGCGCACTTTGTAAAGACCTGCTCCACTGGCCGGCTGAAAAGGATTTGGAGGTGGATTACACCCACAGGGTGTTCTACTCAGTACAGCTATAAAAAACAAAACAAATGGGCACCTGATGTCCTAACCAGGATTCACTTTTGCAGTATCAAGGAGGAGATCATGCAGGCTGCATACTCCTGCCCGAACTTTGAGTTCAGGGGCTCGAAGATCTCTTTGCTCCAGGACATCGCTTCATCTACCCTGGCTAAGTGACATTCGCTAAGGGACTTTACTCATTGTCTGAGGGACAAGAATATCCAGGTCGCTGGGTTTTCCTCTGTGGGGCCCTGTTTAACCTGTAGAGCAAATGGCAAAGAATCACTATAATGCAGAAGGCCATGCTCATAATGAATCCTTCTTCCCATTGGCCTTTGCCATCGGAGAAATCGGCAGCAGAAGGACCGGCTTCATCCAGCTGCACAGGGCCTCGGCGTGGTCGAAGGTGGCCGGATCTCATAATTGAAGGTGTAAAAAGGCTTTGGTGGGAGTCTCGCGGTTGGAATGCCGTCTTCCCACTTCATAGATGCTGGACCTGTGGGGAGTTAACACTCCCTCTCTACTTAATCTCCCTGATATGCTCTCTTTCTAAAATTGGTTTTCTTGTTGCCCTCCCATTCCTATTTCTTCTGGCTTGCAGGTCTAATTTGATTACGATATGATCCTTCTCAAAATTTGCAATCTTAATCTATGGTCTGTATAGGTGCCGGTATGGCATGGTTCTGGCCTATGATATGATAAAATATGATATAATATTGCATTTATAACGTGCCTTTAAACAAGTGTTTCAAGGCGCGACGCGGCAAGGGAGGGGGAACAGAGGTTAGACAGAGACAATGATCCTAGTAGGCCAAGTGTCATTCAGATCGTGCAAGTGCAGGGGAAATGCGAAGGGGAAAGTGCAGGGTGGGAGGGGGATGGGACAGTGCAATAAATAGAATAAATAGGTACGGCCAGCTGGTGTCAAGTGCAAGGGTGAGTAAAGACATCAGTTGTCAAGTGCTGGTGGTGAACTGCAGTGATACAGAAAACAGTCCCCAAGTGCGGGGGTCACTTTTTATTCACATGTCCACAAAGGGTTCTCACTCATTGACCACCGATTGGTTTTCTCCTCATTGGTACAGTTCATCTGGGACTCTGTCATAGGCCCCAGGATGTTTTCTGATCAGTTGTTGGTTTCTCTCTTACAACTCGCAGGGCCTTGACCAATGCCTAAGCGAAACAGGTGGCTCTGCGATCCTCTTCTCCAGGATGGCCTGAAAATAGTGGACATTTCAGAAGACATATTTAAATATTTTAGGGAGAATGGGGTTTAGGGTTGTCACAGGATATAGTATGGGATGCGCTGAAGGAGGTGGTAAGGGGGGAGTTTATTAGCCAGTCTGCTGCATATTTTTCCTCTTGGTCTCGCAATAAGAAACTTGGAGTCTTAGGTGAGTAAGCGGGAAGTGGAACATGCCCAAGCTAAGTCATAGAACTCATTGAGGGAGATGAAGTTAGCTCGATCTAGCCTCCAGGCTCTCATGCCCTCAGAGACTGCCAACTCCCTACTCCACATAAAACAGGCATACTTTTTCCAATCAAATATGGCTAACAGGTTTTGAGCTTACAAATTAAGGAAGCAGAAAACTATGAATAATGTCCAGGTGATCAGAAATAAGAATGGAGTGCTAGAATTCTCTGAGGCAGAGACGCTTGAGATCTTCGCAGGATATTATGAATCTTTGCTCAGTTCAGACAATCCGGGGTTGAGTGGTCAAGTCTCGTTTATGGGCAAGGCTTCCCTTCCACACCTCTCGGTGGAACAATGTATTTCTCTGAAATGTCCCATAATTCAGGAGGAGGTTGAGCATGCCCCTGCTTCCCTATGTGATCAGTAGGCACCTGGCCCGGACATGTTTAACCCAGCTTTCCATAAGACCTTTAAAGCGCAGTTGTTGGGGACTCTCACCTCATTTTTTAACTTGTTCTTTTAACCGAAAGTAGTCACCCAGTCTATGGGCGATTGGTATTTATCATTATTGCTGAAGCCAGGCAAAGATGCCCCCTAATGCAGATCTTACCACCCGATTTTCCTTCTCAACACGGACGTCAAAATCTAAGCGAAGTTCTTAGCATCATGCTTGTTGGGGTGTCTATCCTCCTTGATACATCCTCATCAGACCGGATTTTTACTGGGTCGAAGCACCCAGGATAACATCATACGAGCTATTGATGCCATTGAGTTGGGAGGGTTGAATGTGACTCCGATTACCTTGCTGGTGCTTGACACAGATGAGGCCTTTTGATAGAGTGGACTGGACCAGGCTAACCTTGCAGGAGTTTGTTTTTCGGCACTCATTTTATCAAACTAGTAATGGCCTGGTATGGCTCCCTCAGGACTAGAATTTCCTTCAATGGTCAATTTTACCGCTTTATTTCTATTCTAAGGGAGACCCGACAAGGCTGTCCCTTATTTACACAAATTTTTGCTCTTGTGATGGAGCCCTTGGTGGGCTGGAGCACAAAGCAGCCTTCTATGCAGATCATATTTTGCTACTTCTATCATGCACCATGGAGTCTCTTTGGACTGTCATGAGGGTGCTAGAGCATTTTAAGAAGGCCTCAGGTTTCACAGTTGACATGGAGAAATCCAGGACATTGAACATCTCGCAGTCTGGAGCTAATATCGCCCATATCAAGAAGGAGTTTGGATTTCATTGGGGGAACAAGGCACCTCGACTACTTAGGTATAAAGCTGACTCCCTAGTTTGATTTCTTATATAGGGTCAATTTCACAACGCTGTTTCATTCAATGTCGGAGGACCTCTCCAGATCGGCCAATCAGGAGATTTCCTGGTTGGGAAGGAGCACTGTTGTCAAAATTAATATCATTCCCAGATTGCTTTATCATGCCACTGCTCTGCCTATTCCCATTCCCATGGCAGCTTTACAGGCACTGCACCTCAGCGTTATGAAATTCATGTGGAGGGTAGCAGGCTCCGGGTCGGCATTCAGCTCCTGCATGTGAGAACTTCTCATCCTTCGGAATTATGTGGCATCAGCAAACATCTTTAGAATGTTCTCTTAGAAGGAGTTGGATGGTGGGGCTTGATGGGTGGGAATGGAACAGTCAGTAATGACTCTCTCTCTGGGAGACCTTCCACACTTGGTAGCCTTGGATCAGGTGTATGGATGGCCTCTTTTGCAATTTACTATGAACTCCCTCTTTTATTGGGACAGAGAAAAATGGCAGGAAGGGCAGCAGGGAGGTCTATGCCGCTTGACTCAAATCCTCTCTAATCCACAATTTGCCCCGGGACTGAAGAAGGGGGCTTTTTCAAGTTGGACACGGGGAGGCATGCATAATTACACCAGTTATATCAGGATGGGTGCCCAAACACTTTTGAGTATTGCAAGGGGAAGTTCTGGCTCCTCGAGGTGGATCGCCTGCATTATTGGAAACTCCGGCATTGGATTACCAACCTCCAGATAAGGGAGGCAGGAACAACAAGCTGTTGGCTCTGGAGCTTTCTTTACTGGAGGGCATTTCAGCTAGATCAATATCCAGGATTTATAAATTGTTGGACAGGTCCGACCCTTCTCTTAGATTCACATATATCTCCTGAATGGAACGTGATCTAGGTTGCACAATAACTGAGGAGTCCTGGGTGCGGATATGGCAAAGGGCCATGACTTCCTCAAATTGTGTTACCGATAAGGAAAATGCCTATAAAGTGTTATACCAATCGTACCTATTCCTCCACAAGTTTGATCATTCAGTGTTTCCGCTTTGCTGGAGGGGGTGTGGTCAAAACAGGATTTATTTCCATATGTGGTGGATGTGAGAGAAGGCCCAGACCTTCTAAGGTGAGGTGGTGACCTGTATAGGGGGATTAGGCTTCTTTAACCTTGGATCCGGAGGTGGTTCTTCTGGGGGAATCAGTGGAATCTGGCCCCAGGCCACCTTGATTTCTCAGTTGCTTTTGGCGGCCCACATATCATTGGCTTAATGTTGGAAGAACACAAAGGGGCCTTTGGTAAATGTCCGGTGGTATAAGGTGGTATAATGTGTGGGATGAAGCTGCGGCTGAAAAGGTGGGTGCAGTGAAACAGGATGGCTTCAATAAATTCACTGCCAAATGGCTCCCACTACATTAATTTTGTGAACTTTATCCAGCTCGTTCCATCAAACCACAACTGTTAAGGCATTTCTCCTTGATATCGGTCCTTGTGGACGAAGGGGTTTCAGCCAGATAGTGAACGGGAAGGGGAATTGAACTTCATTTATACTGTATGCATTGTTTCTAGGCACTGAAACACTGTGTAGCTACAATGAGTCAATGTCTATGCTGTCACACTATGTATTTTGTTGGGTTAATGAGCTTATTTATGTTTTGTTATCTAATCTGAAGACAAAGGCTTTCAAAAGAAGCAGCACAGTTCACAGCTTATTTTGGCATGAATGAGCTTCACGGATACAGTCGTGGGTTCCTTTTACTGCTAACATGACTTTCATGGGAGAAGTAGTACAATTTCAGTGAGGTGGGTGAAACAAGTTAATGGCTCTCATTACAAGTTTGCTGTAAATCTGGCAGGATACCGGCAAACTGTATTACCGTTACTGGAACTTGGTCTGGTGGAATGTCCACCATATTTCGAGTGCCGGGTGATGGTGAAGCTGCCCATTCCACGGCATCCCATAGAACTTCGTGGGGGAGTTTTCTGGTATTACAAGCACCAGAATTACCAGTGCCTGCCAGATCAGCGATTTTTGTCAGTAAGGTGGCGGAATGTCCTCCAGCTTTTCATTCTGGCCACCTCACCAGCAAACTTGTAGTTGTCTAGTACAGTAATGAGCCAGTTTACCTTAATACTGACACGTTAATACTGCACCAGCCAACTCATAATGAGGGCTGTCTCCTTCTTGAAGCTATTGGATGAGACATGTGCCAGTGGATAATATGTGGGAGGAAGAGAAGGAGTGTACAATCACTTAAGGCAGCTTGTGTGATCCTCATGCACCTGCAATTTGTGATGGAAAATGTAGCAGCGATCCAGACAAATACTAGTGAGTGACTGGGACATGTGACCATAAGGAGATGCATAGAATCCCTGACAACAGCTTTTTTTGAATGATTTTTCAAAGAGAAAGTAGCAAAGATTCAGGGAGGATGACAATTCCAGTCAATGTCCAACACTTGAAGTGGGTAGATGAGGCATGTGCCAATGGTTTACACTTGGAAGATATAACAGATGGGGCAGTTTGTGCAAGACTACTGCTCACATGATTTTAATGGGAACAAGTCACAGAGATTTATGGAGGTGGAAGATACCAATCATTGTCTATCTCTTGTGGAGAGTGAATGAGGCAAGTGCTGGAGAAGGAATAGAGAATCTTATGTGCAGCTTATGTGAGACTCCTGCTTGCATGGTATTTGAGGGAGTAAAACGCAGAGAATCAGGGAGGTGAAAGTTACCGCTCGGTGTCTGTCCTTTGAAATATGTAGTCGAGACATATACGTTCAGGTTACGTTTGGGAGGATAGAATAACTGAGCACAATTTGCGTGAGACTTAAGCTCATGTGATTTTAATTGAACAAGGTAGCAGATTGCAGGATTTAGGATATACAATTGAGTGTCCATCTCTAGAAGTGAGTGGAAGTGACACATGCCATTGGGTGACACTTGGGAGGAGGATCAAATAATCCCTTTGGACATCTATTGTGAGACACATGCTCACGTGATTTATGTGGGTGAATGTATCAGAGATTCAGAGTGGTGGGAGCAACCAATCAGTGTGTCTCTCTCTCTCTCTCTCTCTCTCTCTCTCTCTCTCTCTCTCTCTCTCTTGAAGAGAGTAGATGGGACATGCACCATCATGTGACACTTGGGAGGATTAGAAGAAGGGGAAGAAAACCCCTGAGAGCAGCTTGCTTTTGCATGACTCAAGCTCACACAGTTTTTGAGGGATGAAGAAGCAGAGATTCAGGGAGGCTGAATATAGCAGTCAATGGGCCTCATTACACGGAAGGTGGTAATGGTTAACGGCCACCGTTAATGGTAACGGTGACCATTAACCATTACCGCCTTACTACGAGGTCCCTTAGCGGGTTGGTGCTTTAACGCCTGCTTTTTGCAGGCGTTAAAAACCAACCCGCTAAGGGACCTCGGAGCTAATTACGGCACTGCAAAATTGCGGTGCCGTAATTAGCGCCTTCCCCATTCCCATAGAGCCCTATGGGGCAGAAATGGGAATGGGGAAGGGCAATGGCGGAAGGGGGATTTACCGCCCCACCAACCTTGGAATGGGGCGGTAAATCCCCTTTCCGCCAAGGCGGTGCCGGTATTTTACCGGCATGAGCCATGGTGCTAATAGCGCCATGGCTCACCGCCTTCCGTGTAATGAGGCCCAATGTCCTACACTTGCAGTGAGATGGCAAGACATTTCCCATTGGGCTGCACCTGGGAGAACGAGCATGAAGGTCAGCTTCAGCCCACTATGACACTAAGGGAAGGTTGTGCAAGACTTCTGCTTGTGTGACTTTTTGCGAGAATGTCACAGAGATTTATGGAGCCAGGAGATACCAATCAGTATGCACCTACTGAAATAAGTGGAGGAGATGTGTGCAATTAAGTGACACTTGGGAGGAGAAGCAGGATGAACAGGCAATCCCTGAGGGCAGCTTGGCGTTGTGCAGGGATTCAGTGAGGCAGGAGATAGTAGTCAGTGTTCTCCTCTTGAGGTGCTTGTAAGAGCTACAGGCAATTAGTTGATACTTCAGAGTACGAACAGGAGGATCAGATAATCCCTGGGAGCAGCCTGCGTGAGACTCACATTGTCCTGTTCTTTTGTAGGGGCAAGTAGCATAGATTCAGAGTAGTGGGAGATATCACCTAGTGTCTGTTTCTTGAAGTGAGTAAATTAGACAAGTGTCATAATGTGATACTTGAGTGAAGGAGCAGGTGGAGAAGAGAATCCCTGAGGGGATTTTGTGTAAGACCCACACATGCATGATTTTTGTGGGAGCAAGTCACACAGAATTAGGGAGGTTGGAGGTATCATTTAGTGCCCTTCTCTCTTAATGAGTGCATGATGCACATTTCATCAGGTGGCAATTGGGAGGAAGATCAAGAAGACTACAGTATCCACCAGGCAGCTTGATTGAGAATCAAACTTGTGTGTGATGATTGTGACAGATTCTTTTTGCAGATATTCAGGGAGTTAGAGGTACCAGTCAGTGTGTGCATATGGAAATGAAGTGATGAGGCAATTGACATCAGGTGACACTTGGGAGGATCAGAAGAAGAAGAAAACCCCCAAGAGTAGCTTTTGCGCAAATCAAGATCACGTGATTGTTTAGAGATGAAGAAGGAGAGATTCACAGAGGCTGATAGCAATCAATGTCCTACAGCTTGTGCACGACTCCTGCTTGTGTCACTTATTTGAGAGTAAGTCACAGAGATGTATGTATTCAGGAGATACCAATCAGTATGCAGCTACTGAAATAAGTGGAGGGAGGAGATGTGCGCCATTAGGTGACAATTGGGATGAGAAGCAGGATGAACAGACAATCCACAAAGGCAGCTTCATGTTATGCAGATAATTTCTGTGGGAGAGAGAAAAGCAGCAATCCTCTTATACTGTCACAGAGAACAGGAGGCAGACTTAACAGGCTGTGTAGTGGAAACCTGTTAGTTATGTTCCTCTATGGCCTTATTGGACACCCAAGTTGGAATGCTAAAAAGGGCATGGGCTATCTGACCATGTGGGCACGACAGAGGTGAGGCCGCCCCAGAACCTCTCCTGCACCAGCAGGTTCTGACCTACATCTGGATGGATGACAGCAGCCTGTGACTCTTTTCAGTGGATCACTCGGCTCACTGACAATGACAAACACAGCTAGATGCAATTTATTGGTGTGATTTTTGGGGCACATTGATCATCGTCGCTTCGATTTCACCTCGCAGCTCTGGATTCCTCCTGAGGCTATGCCTGTCTGAGGGTCGCTTCAGCATCGATTGCCCCAGGGACGACCCTGGGATACAACTGGAGCTGTCACAGGGTCCCTGTTCCCTTTGTCGCCTTAAGGTCAGACCCTGATTAGAATCATTATTGGATCCATGGACCTGCTGCAGTTATTTCTTTCTGGCACCTCCTGGCCTCCCCATTTCACACCTAATGTGGTCATGTGAGTCAGACACACAGCATGCACCTGGTGGTGGTGGTGTTGGTGGGATGAATACCCCATGCACATTACCCTGACCCAGTGCAGCTGACTGTCCCATGTGTGGCTGTCTGTGGTGTTCTACGGCTGCAAGCATGGTATGGTACTGGGGCACAGATCTTGCAACCACATCCATCATACAACCACCCCCCTGGTGGTCTTTGTTGCAGATCGGGACAGTGCACAATTGAAGAAACTGGCTGTACCATGCTGGGCCAACAGGAAATGTGGCATACAGAAGACCGACTCCCCAGCATCACTCAGGGGGCTTGAGTCCTTCTGCTCAGGGAACACCACATGGATGGTGTCAGGCTGGTAGCATCCCCCTTAGTTGGGTACTTTGAAATGCAACACAAAGCGGGTGGTTGACACCATATAAGGATGAGTATGGTGGCGAGACTGATAGCCAACAAGTACCATAAGTGAAAGATGAAGTGTACTTTGAAGAGTGAGTTAAAGAGGGCATGATACCATCAAGAGGTAAACAGGTAAGGATTTTAAATGGTAGGCAGTTTGGTCACCCCACACAGTGGATCCCCTTGTAGGGACACCAACCGTGCACATCTGGCCCACAGAGGGCACATTACCTCTGTAGTGGTGCACTGCAACTGGCTGCTGGAAGACTGGGAATCCCCTGGGGGGCATGCTGCTCTACACTCTAGTGAAGAGTGTTGCTGAACCCTGGCTACAGTTTCAACAAGTTCACGTAGCTGAGGGAGATTGACCACCAGTGCACCGTCCTCTGGCAACCGCCCAAGTGTCTCTCGGGGGTCACCAGGGCAGAGACCTCTGTTCTCAGTGTGACTGTCAACAGGTGTGGACTGTACTCTGTGTACCCCACCTAAGTGGCACAGCTAGGTGAGCAGGCCCACAAAGGATGCAAGGGTCTGAGGTAATGTCAGTTACCCACCCAACCCATGTTGTAACACAGACCAACATGTACGAGTTAGAGAGCCAAACCAAAGCCTGTGGCACTATGGATGTGAGGAGCAGCATTTACTAGCTGGGGTGTGATCCCTTTCCACCGTGAACCCCACCAGCACCTCTCGTCTACTCTGTTGGGGAGGTGTTACATGAGCGTGCATGATACAACCCGAGACATGGTGCAGTATGCCTGGGCAGGGTGAAGCCAGAGGGTATTGTGGTGGTGATCCATAGCGGTCCAGCCATGATAATCATTTGTTCGACCTGGGTATAGGGACAGGTGACCAATCGAACCATATAGTGCCTGGTTCATTCTGACATTTTACCCAGGATAATTGGCGCTCGACTACCCCAGTTTAATCTGGTGAGGCAAATGATTAGAGGTCTTGGGGACAGATCAATCTCAAACTATTCTCAGTCTTTATATGGCTGAGGAGCCATTTGGTTGAAGCCACCATCTGTGAGATTATGAATGCCTTTAAATTTATTTCACTGTAAACTGTGAAGGCAACACAGCACTTTGGAGCCTCGGCTGGTCAAAGATAGCGAGCTTGCTTCAGGACTTGAGTGTGGACATAAAGGGTCAACCTCTCACACCCATAGTGCACCACATGTTTGAGGGGAATGTGGTACATAATAATTTGTAGACAACCTGATTCTGGGTCAGGGGTTTGTATGTAGCAGAGCAGCTACCTCACTGCAATCTGTTGAGAGTCATCCTCTGAGGCACGGTTTTGTCAAAGGCGCTGCTGCCGTGCCAGTGCAACAAGGGTCTGTATCCTACCTCCTCCTGCTGTGCCACAGTGTGCACAGGAAACTCCCACACACCATTTGTGCACCCACAGAGATGCAGGCTGGGCAGTGAGCACTCTTCTCCCCTTTCTGGTGATCATAGCAGACCAGATGGCCTTAACATGCCAGTAGCAGAGTGGCAAGATCAAGGCGGTGGAAGTCAGGGAAGAGAGGCTGGGACTTGGTTGTGGATGGCAGTTTAAGCCCCAGACCCTGAACAGTGGCCTTAAGGCATGCATGACCTCATGGCCACACAGCCATGTGGTTGGGGAGAACCATCCCGAGCCATCTGGGCCTTCGGTTGTGCCCAACTTGCCATATGGCCGCAGCGGTCAGACCAAATAGTCTGAGTCACAGCTGGCACAGCTGTCTCCTACATTTGTCTGCAGCTGAGCTCCATGATAGTAGGTGGGTAGGTTCCCGCAGGTGAGTCATTTCCTGGACTTGTTGCATGACACTCAGGGGAGCACACGTATGGTAATGTTGTAGAAGGGGATGTAGTCACTGTGTGGCATATTATTTTAATGTCTTTGTCAGAGGTGAGCAGGTCCAGCTGCACTAGTGCTGAGGGTAACTTGATGAATATGTGAGTCAGGTGATTCTTTGCTTGGACTTGTTGCATGTCACTCAGGGGAGCACAGGGTATGATGATTTTGTGGCTGGGGATGTAGTCATTGTGTGAGGTATTTTTCAGTGTGCTGGCCTGAGGTGAGCAGGTCCAGATGCAATGGTGCTGAGGGTGAATTGCCGAAGATGTGAGCCAAGTGAGTCTTCTTCAACTTGTTGTATGGCAATCAGGGGAGCACAAAGTGTGTTTTAATTGGGTGCAGGGGTGTGTAACATGCTCTATCCTTGTGTTTTCCTTTCTTTTTATGTTTTTTTATGTTGGAGAAATATATAAGGCACAACATACACACAAATACAGTCTGGCGCTAATGATACCTACAACAGATATAGCGACATAACAAAGAACTGTTTTTAATAATCAGTTAAATTGGAGGTGGTCCTCAATCGCACGCAGTGAGCGAGGCAGTTGATTCCATACAATTGCTACTGCAACAGAAAATGCACAGCAGAGCAGCCTAGACCGATGGACCCATGCAACCGAAAGAAGATGTGCATCCCAAGAGAGCAAAGTACGGGGGAGCAAATAAGGACAGAATTTTCCTTGAAGATATTCTGACCCTAGACAATTGAAAGCTGATGTACCAAACAAAGAGACTTAAACTTTATCCAGCTCTATACAGGCAGCCAGTGGAGCTGACATAAAAGAGGTGAAACATGTTCTCAATAAGATGACTGGGTAACAACCCTGGCTGCCTGGTTTGAAGAATCTGAAGGCAATTATTCAAATATGCAAGCTGGGCATGATAGAGAGAGTTGCAGTAGTCTAAATTACCAAAAATCAAAGAAGCAACCACAGGAGCCTTCATAGATTCCATTAATATAGGAAGAACCTGGCAAAGCACTTTAAGATTAAAGGGACCAGATTAGCAGATGGCATTAACCTGAGGTTCCACTCACAGGGATTTAGCGATTTTGAAGTCTAGATCTTTGACTATGGAAACAGGCTTAGGAAAAGGACCTAACAGGGAGGGCCAGAAAGATGAGGACCAATAAGATGTAGATGAGGAAGGACCCACTTGAAGCACCTCTGTCTTGTCCCTGTTAGTTTGAGCCAGTTACTGTTCATCCATCTGCCAACGGGCTTCACATCTAAGCTGAGATGCCATGTTCTGCTGATAGAGATCAAACTTGACCCTGATCTGGGTTTCATCAGCATAGGAATAGCACTGGAAGCTGAATTAATGGATGAGCTTGGCAAGTGGTTGGACATAAACGTTAAACAAAATGGGGGACAGAGGAGAGCACCACAGGTCATTGGAATCGTAGATATGATATGATATGATATGATATGATAGGATAGGATAGGATAGGATAGGATAGGATAGGATAGGATAGGATAGGATATGAACGGTAGGGACCCAAAGAGAGCAACTGGACATGGTCTGATAAAAAAGAGTGAAACCAGGAAAGCACTGAGCCAGTAAGTCCTGACTGTGCAAAGCAATCAAGATGGGTGGAATACTCAATTGTATCAAAGGTGGCAGACAGGTCAAGCAGGGTCATTGCACCAGCACCACCCTGATCAAAATGGAAGTTGAGATCATAAACTACAGATACCAGAACTGTTTCTGAATCACGACCAGTGCAAAAGCTTGATTGGAAGGGATCGTAGAAATGGGAGATTTGAATAAATCTGCCTAGCAGAGGAGTGGCTAGGGACTAATCAGAAATGGCAGTAAGGAAATGGGGCAAAAAGGTACATGGAGGGCAGGGTCCAGGGAGCGGTTTTTAAAAAGAGGAGTAACCAGAGCATGTTTTGAGGAGGGACAGTGTACCAGGTTGGTGAACCGTAACAATAGAAAAAACAGCCGACGCGCTTTTCAACCTAAGTCTTTCTCAAGGCATTGAAGTTGGGGTGGGGTCTCCCATTGGAATATATGTAGAAAAACCCTGAGTAGGGTAGTTGGGAAACTACCCGGACGCTGACGGACCACCAGCCCAGAAATCTGCTATCCAGCATCTACTCAACGCCCTACTCAGGGTTCTTCTACATATATTCCAATGGGAGCCCCCACCCCACTTCAATGCCTTGAGAAAGACTTTGGATGAAATGCGCGTCGGCTGTTTTTTCTATTGTTACGGTTCACCAACCTGGTACACTGTACCCCAGGTGTTATGCTGCACTTGAAATAATAAATATGCCTGCACACACACAAACATCTTCGAACTGATTTGTGTAGTAACTAAGGGGCACCAACCCCCTTGCCAGCGCCACCAACCAACTAGGTTTTGTCAACCCACCCTCTCTCTTCAAACTTCCTGGGAACCATGGAGCCTGGTTCCCTGACAAAACCATGTACCGGGCTGCAGGCCTAACCTTGAATAAAGACGACAAGTTGCGCAGGGGACCTGGCTGTCCCGAACCAAGCTCCTCACCCCTTGCAAACATGAATTAAAAAAGCTTCCATGTTAAGGGAAGGAGTCAGAGGCATAATCATGCTGGAGAGTGAAGACTTAAAAATAAAAGCCAGGCCCCCACGAGGGTGAGTTGAAATTCGATCACAATAAAGGATTTTTATAGCTCATAGGAATAGCTTGAACCACATACGAATCAGAAAAGTCCTGTAACCAAGTTTTAGTAATGCACGCAATATCAGGTTTAGAATCAAGCAATAAGTCATAGCAGTCTGCTGCATGTGAGACAAGGGAGGGAGCATTGAATAAAAAGCATTTTAAGCGATCTACTGTTTGGGTAGCAGAATCTTCCCTTACATTCCAGCTAGTATGAAAGCCAACTGGAAACATAATATTTGCTGGTGCAAGCTGCAATAAAGACATACGGGATAAGGAAGATGGGCGTAGCGCAGTGGAGATGCCACAAATAAGAGATGGTTTCTCCATCCATGGGCCGTCCGTGTCACGGACGGACACAGTCAGGCTTGACTTTGGCGTGACTTCAGAGCACAAGGCATGTTTCCGATGCGCACGTCCACTGCACTTCCTGGATTTAGATTGCATTTGGCTACCCATACTACCACAGGAAGCCAATCTGCAGGCACTCCTCAGATAAGCAGAGAAAACAGACTGCATGTGGTGCATTTAGATTAACAAATGGCTAATCCAAAGCCTCAAATGAAAATAATATAAACAAAATAAAAAAAAGGTGAAGTAACAAAATCAGTATAGAACCAGGAAGCTAAAACCAGGAGGCTAAGGCAGCCGTACCTGCGAAGGATTGCAAAGGATGGTTCACTGTTTTTTAAGAACCTTCAACAGCCAATCCACCCACGCCTGCTGGATAAACAGAGAAAACAGACTGCGCGTGGTGCAAATGAAATCAAATGAGTTATGACAGTGGCCAACCGAGTGTCTCACAAAGCCAGGCACCCTCCCGCTGATGAAATCGGCTACACACTTTTATTTTTTTACTTTATTTATTATAAGGCTTGGCAGCACAACAACAGAAACAAGCAGTACACATCCCATCAGTGGACATATATCAGATACACATTTACAATCTCAAACCATTCATGTGCAGTAGAACAACTTAATTTGGTAAGGTGACCAGGGGGATGGCAACAACACACGTGACATGAATGCGGTGATAAAAAAGGGGATAACTAATATCAGCAGGGGGGGATGGCGGATTTTCGTCCCTGTCACTCGAACTGGGAGACAGGGAGGAGATGTAGGAACAGAACGGGCCCCAGATGTCACTAGGTCTAGTTGTAGGTGGCTGCAGTAGCAACCAAGATTCTTCAGTATCAGCGGCCCATGTAACAGCCCGGAGCCATTGTTAGTGCGTGGGTGGACCGGGTTGTAACCAATGCAATAAAATGCTGCAGGTTACAAGCAGCAGGCACAAACTGGCTAGTATCCTGGAGCCGCAATTTAACATGGGGAGGTCATAAAAAGAAACATGTCAAGGGGGAAGGGACGATGGCACATATCAGCATTGTGGAGAGGGATGCACATACTTCAGACCAGAATTGAGCAAGAATTGTGCATCACCACAGCATGTGTATGTAGTCCACATCTTCGGAATTACATCTCGGGCATGCAGCAGGGTGATCATGCGACATGCTGTGAAGTCTGTTCGGTGTGTAATGGAACCTATGCAGGATCTTAAATTGTATGAGATTAAACCGTGAGTTGAATGAGATGTTGTGTGTATAAGCACACATGCGTTCCCACCTCTGGTCCGAAATCTCAGTTTCCAGATCCCTGGCCCACAGTTCCCTGAGTCTAGTGAGTTGTGGGGGTATCTCATTTTGGAATATAGCATATAGTCTGGAGACCTTGCACCTATAAGCTGTTGTGGTTAATAATTCCGACAAGAGGTGATTGTGTTGTGGGAGCGAAGGGAAGTCAGGGATTCTGGACTTCAGTGCACAACGCAAACCTGTGTTGTGCAACCAGCGAGAGGGCCCACCCCGTAGAGACTCTGATAAATTGGCCCATTCGGTGAAAGTGCCCTGTGCAAACAAGTGACGAACAGAAGCCAAGCCCGCTGCAGTCCATCGGCCCACAGTCACAAAGTCCACCCGGGGGGCACCTGGTAAGAAATTCCAAAGCGGGAAGTCACAGTGAAACGGCCGTGTTACTCGGGTTTGCTTCCACATCTTACTCCAGGCTAGGACTGTTACACCCACAGGATCAGCGGGATCAAAGCTAGTGCCTGAGGGGAAGAGAACTGTAGCACGGATGTCCCCGCTGTCCACTGCAAGATGTTCCAATTTAACATGTAGGGGGGGTCAGACGCCATGAACCAGAATGAAGCAGAGTGGGCTTGAGCAGCCATCCAATAGCCCTCAAAATTAGGAGCTCTCAGGCCACCCTTCGATACTGGGGAAGCCAGCATTGTTAGCTTCAGCCGAACCGCACCAGAGTGCCATAACAAAGTATTAATGGTACGGGTAAGTGAAGTGAAAAACTCTCGGCCCAGCCACAGTGGAACATTTAGAAATCTGTAAAGTAGCTGTGGCAATACCATTATCTTAAGAACGCCTGTCTTGCCAGCTTGGGTAATCAGTAGGTTTGTCCAAGCCACGCATTGTTGCCATCATACAGCGTGGCCGGATTGCAAGTGAACACCCCACCCAGGTATGTGATCTCTTTCTGAGCACATGTGAACCCTAGGAGCTCTGCTGGTGGGTTGGTAGCCTCAGTCAGCGGGAATAAGATAGATTTGGAGCAATTTACTCAGAGGCCCGATAATTCGCCGAACCAAATAACATCTTCAAGTATTGGGAAAAGGTTGAGGTCGGGTTGACAAACAAAAAGGAGGGCATTGTCTGCGTATAAAGATATAATCTATGATGGGCCTGTCTACCGTAAGCCTCTGTGTACGTGTCTCTAATGTATCCTATCTGCCAGCAGTTCGGTAGCCAGGCCAAAGACTAGCGGTTAGAAGGGACAACCCAGTCTCATGCCTCTTGCTATTGGGAATTGGGCTGAGCATAGATTGCCAGTGCGGATCCTAGCTATGGCAGAAGAGGACAGCAGCTTGACCCACGCTCTAAAAGAGGGACCGAAATTGCATTTCTCAAGTACCTGCCATTGGTACCCCCAGGAGACAGAATTGAATGCTGTTTGCATATCTAACGTTGCTCGACTGCTTGCGTACTGGGGACAATGTGTGCCAGAACATTAAATAGCCTGTGCAGGTTGAGGGAGGTAGAATGCCCAGGGATAAAGCCTGACTGGTCTGGATGAATAATGTATTGCATGTACAGGGAAGGCGCAAAGACAATACTTTAGCATAAATCTTAACGTCACAATTTATGAGTGAGAGGGGGCGGTAGGAGCCGCATTGCGTGAAGGGCTTGCTTGGCTTGGGAAGGTTTGTTATTATCGCTTTGCGGAGAGAGGGGGGCAGAGATCCCGTGAGGCATGCCTCATTCCATAGAGTCAGGAGTGGTGATAAGAGCTGGCATTTATAATGCTTATAAAATTCTATTGGCAGCCCGTCGGAACCCAGAGCTTTCCCTGAGGCCAGCTGATCAATGGCATTAGGTATTTTATCCAAGGTGAGCGGGGCATCAACGGCATCTCTAGTCGCTGAGGAGAGGATCGAGAGCTGGAGACTATCCACGAATGATCCAACGTCGGCTTCACTGACTGCATCAGCATAGGAGTAAAGGTTCTCATCGAAGGATCAGAATTCGGTGTTAATTTCTTGTGACGTCACTGCAAGCGTGCCATCGGCCTTTTCTATTGACGAAACATGTGACGTACCCCACTCAAGTCTGATCAGCCTGGCAAGCATCCGACCAGGGCGTTCGCCCTCCCGTACCACCGGGCGGCCTGGGGGGAATCGAGAAACCTTTGCTCTCACTCAGCATGCACCCGAAACACATCCAATTTGACTCCTATATCTGCCAACGTGTCGGTTGAGTGCGACACAGTTTATTGGGTCTCGAGCAGGCAAGTCTCGATTCGCTCTTATTGATGTCCTTTATAATAGTTCTGAGAATCCCTGCTTCCTTGGAGATCACCAAACCCCTAATATAGACTTTAAACGCCTCCTAAAGGTTAGCCTGCGATTGCACAGTATCCGTATTTATCGAGAAGAAGTTATTGATGCTAGTACCCAATTCGGAGGCAAAGGCTGTCTCTAATAGGGCAAGTGGGTTGAGTCTCCACGAAAATGCTATAGGTGCATCGGGAGCCTACCGCAAGGAAATAGTTATTGGGGAGTGATCAGAATACATTCTGGGGAGAATTGACATATTCGAGACGTTACCTACTAGGGCGCCTTGACAAGCCATCTATCAATGCGAGAATGAGAGTTATGCACCGAGGAGTAAAACAAGAACATCCAAGATTCAGGATATAGTAATCTCCAAGGGTCTATAAGGTCAAATTGGGCTAGAAGTTCAATGATAGCTTTAGCAGCTTTGGATAGTTGACAGGGTTTGGAGCCAGATCTGTCATACTGGAGGTCGAGAATGGTATTAAAATCACCACCCCAGATGATGGGCCCGAGTGGGAATTGCGCCAATAGTGAGAAGAGATCTGTGTAGAAGTCAGGTCATCGATGTTAGGGCCATAGACATTGGGCCTCATTACACGGATGGCGGTGGACCAAGGTGCTATTAGCACCTTGGTCCATGCCGG
This sequence comes from Ambystoma mexicanum, assembly GCF_040938575.1. NCBI lineage: Eukaryota > Metazoa > Chordata > Amphibia > Caudata > Ambystomatidae > Ambystoma > Ambystoma mexicanum. The sequence continues at coordinate 810,361,364 of NC_090924.1, read as the reverse complement.
TAAAATACCGGCACCACCTTGGTGGAAAGGGGAATTACCTCCCTATTCCAAGGTTGGCGGGGCGGTAATTCCCCTTTCCCCCATTCCATTTTTGCCCCATAGGGCTATATGGGAATGGGGAAGGCGCTAATTACGGTGCCGCAAATTGCGGTACCGTAATTAGCTCCCTGGTCCCTTTGCGGGTTGGTTTTTAATGCCTGCAAAAAGCAGGCGTTAAATTCTCCAACCTGCAAAGGGACCTCGTAGTAAGGCGGTAAGGGTTTACCGGTACCGGTAAAATACCAACCCTTACCGCCTACCGTGTAATGAGGCCCATTGAGTAATACTATCTCCCTACTCTGCAACATCCCAAAAAGTAAGACATATCGACCTGTAGGGTCTATGTGTGATTTTTTCAGCTGAAACTGAAGGCCTTTATGGATGAGGGTCATTACCCCACGGTTTTGGGAGAAATAAGCAGTGCAGTATCGTTGATGACCCCAGGACCTCACAAACCCTTCACAAGGCCCCACAAGGGCATGCGTTTCCTGTAAAAAAAAATCAGCTTTATCTGGTGCCATTCAATATACAATTGTAATTTCCTCATTTTAGCATGGTTGCACATTCCCCTAACGTTCCAGCTCATGCACTTTAAACTGTCAGCCATCCAACCATCTGTAGTCCAATATTAACAGCAAAAGGCCATGGTCCAGGCAGAGGGGCCGGACCCTGGCCACAAGCAATAGATCTGAGATTGCACTGATCTTATAAACAGCAATAGGGAGAATTGTGTTTTTCTAAATATAACTCCCTCCCATCCCTCCCCCACCCACACTTCCCTCCTAATTAGAGAAGTGATACCCCAACACAACTGAACCCAACACATAACCAGTGGAGACATTGCCTGGGGGGCTTAGCACCAACGAGCAGCAAAGCGGCTGCGTCGGGATATAAACGAGGTATGATGCAGTGCATATCGTATATCAATTACACTGGTTAAATTGGAGAAATTGGAGGTACTATTGAGTCAAGGCTGGCAGCCAACGGGCTCAACATATACATGGGTCCCAACCAGGTAATTAATTAGGCCCAGACCAAGAAGGACCATACCAATAGCATTCAAAAACATTGTGATTGTTACAAAGGCATTAACCCAGGCGAGGGTCACCCAGGGAAATGTTCTTGAATAAACTTGGAGGCTTCTTAAGGAATAGTAAAGAATAGGACCTGGTTGGAATGCTCAATTCTAAGTTTGGCAGGATACAACATTGAGTACTTGATCCCCAGGTTGCGCAGTATCTTCTTGACTGCCAGAAATGTTTTCCTCTCTTGTTGTATGGCTGTAGAGAAGTCCAAATAAAGGTGGATCCTGAGGATCTCAAGAAAAGATCCCATTCGGCCCTGGCAGAGTGCAGCAGAGCATCCCTGTCACGGTAGTTCAATAGCCACGCGATTATGGGGTGGGGGGAGGGCAGGCTTTGGCTTAGCTGCTAGAGGTCCATGGGCTCTCAATTGCAAATTGCGAAGAGAACTTTGGTGAGTCTAGTAGGGTCAACAACGTGCGCTCTACAAAATCCTCCATTTGGGGCCATCAGTGTTGTCTTCCGGGATACTAATAATACAAATGTTATTACGCCTAGACTGAGATTCTAGGTCATCATTTTCCTTGCTGATTTCCTGGGCCCATCTGGATAGAGTATTCACTTCTGAGCGGAGGGCTCCAATATCAGTCTCAGCAGTGCCCACCCTATTTTCAACCTCTGCCATCCTGGAGTCTGTCTTCTCGATGTGGGCTTTGATTGAGGATATAGTTCCACTCATGTCGTCCATTTAGAGTGTAATGCAGTGAAGCCCTCATGCATGTATTCAAGCATTTTGGATGACTCTGGAGTGTTGACAGGTGCCCACGTGCTGACGTGGGCACCTCCTGCTCGGGCTGCGGCCCACCCGCCTTCAGTGCAGACTTGGTATACATATTCATAGAGCACTGCTTTTTGCCAGCCCCCTTTGTCATGTCCTCAGCTGCTGCAAGTACCACCAGGTGACCCAACCCACCCAATACCACTGGAGAGGACTGGCCCAGTCAGAGCAGCAGGAGGTGTGGGATGTAGGCTCTTTGACGGGCGACTGCCCGGTTGGGACAAATAGCTCCACAATGCCATGGGGGACAGTCAACCAGGGTGTTGCGGGAAAGGCCAATCCGTTGCACAAGACCAAGTCGCCAGCTGAGTTGAACCCAGGGCGGCTCGCAGTTGTCTGCAGACCCGGACGGAGATTACCTTTGCAGCGCGGGATCTTATAGTTGCATGATCAAGTAGGAAGCCATAGGGAGTATGGCTTTGGGGGTAGTCGAGAGAAAGCTCACAGAGATGCAGTTAGGTGCAGCATAGTTCCCCAGCTGTTGCATGGACTGTAGCCTCCCACGTATTTTCGAAACTGAGACAATCACAGTAGAGAGGCAAGTAGTGCCTGTCTCTGCGCCAGAGAGCTGATCCCTACCAGCACTGAGAATAACGCAGCCCAATGGAGCAATTAAGGTGCACCATGCTCAGCCCCCCCGGTAACCCCTGTGATCCTACCTTGTATGGAGATATGCCACGCCGGGCCGATGTGTGAAGGAAGAGGGGCTCCAAGCGCATCAGCCAACCGATGCGGCGTTGGCTGCACAGCCCCCAGGTGCACCCCGCTCGGTGAATCCGCAGTGGGCAACGTGGGCCAGGATCCAGGAGTCCCGTGACAAGTAGAGAATTTCCTCAGCTGATGAGCGCCGTTCGCTGACGGCCGCTGATATGTTGGAGGAGATGCCCTTGTTCACAAGGGATACCACAGCGGCCTTGTGGGATTTATTGACCCACTCAACAGTATTTCACCACATCACCAAGCTGTCTGTCTGCAAGAAACAGAAAAATGGATGCGCTAGCTCCTGTGCGCACCAGGACCTCAAAAACTGCATGTCTGCAGCAACAAAAACATGGCTGCACCATTCTGCCTAACACACTTCAGGCAAGATGGAACAAGGGGACACACTCAAAAAGTATGCCAGTGTGTTCTGAAACATATAAATGGAATCAAGTGAAAAGGCAGCACTGCTTTACAGAAAATTCAAAATTCCCCTTCAAAATGAAACATTTTCACCTTTTAAAAATGCTGCTTTAACGCTAATTCCATCTGTTCATTCTGAAACCACTGTGATTAAAAATGCCCTGTCATGCCCAGGATATTTCACTGTGCTTCACCAAAACCATGCATAATTCCTGAGTGACAGGCCCAGTCAAACAAACTCTGAGAGAAATCAATAAGCAACTTCACTTTCACTCGCATGGGAACACACGTTTATTTCTTTCCAAAAGTATCCAGGCTCAGCATTTCAAAGAGACATTAACTCTCTGAGCCAGGTCAGTGTCAATGCATCTATGCTTCAGATAAAACTGCATACAAGGAAATGACTATAGCTGCAAAGACAATGTGGGCATCTGAGGGAGCTGCCAAACTGAATGTAAAGAAAGAAATGCTAGCGGTTTTCACCACATATAAAAATGGGCTTTGCTGACTGAAAAAAATGGCCTGTTTAAAAATAAATTTTTGAATGAAAGCCTGCTTACTTAGAAATGTAAAGGAGCTTTGTTGCTGGTGAAAATACAGACATGGGCTATTTTCTTTCACAGGTTTGTTTTGAACCCAAAATAGGAAAAAAAGAGTATAAACCACATGTCTTGAATTTGCAAGCTCTCAAAAAAAAGTTATTCCAGTTGTCAGCCGAGCTGAGGAAGGGAATCACACCATAATCTCTCAGCAGAGACTAACAACCCACTGATACTTCCAGGGTGGGAAATAATCTAGTCTACAGAAACCCACTGACAATGGGACTTTGGAAGTGTGAAGGGGCAATATAACCTCCAATGAAGATGAGAAACCCCCACCTTGCCTTGTAGGAAATGACGGTTGCAGTTGGAGGAAGGAAAACAATGATCTAGTAACAATGGACTGCCTTTTGGTTCCAAAGACTGTTTATAAATACACTTTAAAGACTTTTATCTCTGCAGCAAGAATTAGTAAACATGTAAATAGTATGGGCTTTCTTTTAAGACTTGGTAGAATTCATTGACACCTTGGGAACAGAGATGGGAGAATATGGCAGATTACGAGAAAAGCATTTATGTTGCCAAGGCAAATTTTTGTACATACATCCCTTATGATAATCCACACCCATGTATAAATTTCTAGAATTTTGAGTAATATAAATCTCATTAAAAAGCACAACAAACTGGTAGAAGGATGAAACAAGGTCTCACGGACTGGAGGATTGGACTGAATGTGTTGCACAAAATATGTAACCTGTGTATATAATTTGCTAAGAGATTGCAATTGTATAAATGTATGTGGCAAAATTGGATTTTAGTTAAAGTAACTATGGGATATTTTTGGACATTGTAAAACTCATAAATAAATAAATAAATCTGACATCCTTTTCTTGAAATCCAACCAACTGAGAGTGAGGCGGAGACTATCACCCTTGTCCAATCTTGTTGTTAGAGGCGGGTTTAATTAAGCCTGCCCCAGACATATACTGTGATGATGTCATTAGGCATCCTGACAAGACTCTACACACACCCACACACACACTTCCTGATTTTCCTACGCCGGCGTCCTGGTCCTGTTTCATCCATCCAGAATCCAGATCCCAACTACGAGGCCAAAGCATTGCTGAGCCTACTCCGGGGCCCATGGCAAAACCCAAGCATTGCTGATCCTACTTCAGCAAGGACTCAATTCTGAAAGCCCACTAATCTCCCATTAAAAAGGGGAAAGCTGTGGTGTTTTTGGGAAGCATCCTGATCCCACTAACTGCATGCATCCTGCAAACCTGCCATCCAGCTGATCTGTAGTATCCAGTGACCAGAATTGCCTGTCCAGAAGTGCTAACCGGTGACCAGAACTACCCAGCTGTTTGCCAGACGCATTGCCATGTAGTGACCAGAACTGTTGACTGTCCCAAATCCAAAAAAACTAAAAACGGGACTGTGAGTATCAATTGCCACCCCATCTAAACCCATAGCCTATCTTGTCTTTGTCCGTATCCCACTCTCTAAGTCAGCTTAGTCTGATACCTTCTTCAAACTTTCACAATCATTCTTGCAATCCTGTCCCTGAATTCTAGTGTTAGCGCCATGTTTCTCTTCATTTCTGTCTTGCATAGATTCTAAGTCATTAGCGATATTGTGTATATATAAATTAATGTTCCCTTAAGAAAAGGGGTACACTGCATGAAGGGTTGCAACTGCGGCGTAACTTTTGAGATTCTTAGCCATTAACAGGGTAATTCATAAAATTTCACACAAAAGTGGCGCATGCGGCTGGCGCACAGTGTGCGCGTGCGAATGTCTGCGCCAGCCACGTGCGCTAAAATCGATTTCCGCGCACAGTGTATTCATGGATTTTCGCCTCCAAAACCAGCTGTGGCGCAGAGTGGCTCCCAAGAACGCCCCTAGCGCAAGGAAAAGCCATCAAAATCCCAAATCCAGCGCAAAGGGCTGCGCTAACCCTGGACCAATTTACAGGGCTGCCAAACAGCAAACGCCAAGTGGGGAACGTGTATTACTGGGGTTCGTGTGAAGTTTCACACGCGAAAGGGCCTCTGCGAGAGGGGTACGTGTATAACTGGGGTTCGCAGGAAGTTTCACACGCAATTTCAGCAGGGTAAGTGTATTACGGGGTTTTTCGGGAAGTTTCACATGCAAAAGGGCCTGTGCGAGTGGGGTACGTGTATAACTGGGGTTCACGGGAAGTTTCACACGCGATTTCAGCAGGTTACGTGTATTTCTGGGGTTCGCGGGAAGTTTCACACGCGATTTTGCTGTCAGAGCGGGGTATGTGAATTTCAGGGGTGCGCGGTGAGTCCTACACGTGAATTGGCAGTGTGGGTGTTCCCTCTACACCCCCCACGGCACCTGCAGGCAGCCCACACCACAGGGGACTACCCCCCACCCCTGGTCATGTCCTGCAGGCAGCCCATCCACCATGGGCATGCCCCCCAGCCAAGCCACATGTCCCCCTGCACCCCCACCCCCAGCAGTCAGGGGCACCTGCCAGCAGGCCCCCACTCATGTCCCACACATGTCCCCCTGCGCCCCCACCCCCCAGCAGTCAGGGGCACCTGCAAGCAGGCCCCCACACATGTCCCCCTGCACCCTCACCCCACAGCAGTCAGGGGCACCTGCCATCAGGCCCCCACTCATGTCCCACACATGTCCCCCTGCACCCCCACCCCCCAGCAGTCAGGGGCACCTGCCAGCAGGCCCCCACTCATGTCCCACACATGTCCCCCTGTACCCCCACCCTCCAGCAGTCAGGGGCACCTGCCAGCAGGCCCCCACTCATGTCCCCCTGCACCCGCACCCCCCAGCAGTCAGGGGCACCTGCCAGCAGGCCCCCACACATGTCCCCCTGCACCCCCAGCCCCCAGTAGTCAGGGGCACCTGCCAGCAGGCCCCCACTCATGTCCCACACATGTCCCCCTGCACCCCCACCCCATAGCAGTCAGGGGCACCTGCCAGCCAGCAGGCCCCCACACATGTCCCCCTGCACCCCCACCCCCAGCAGTCAGGGGCACCTGCCAGCAGGCCCCCACTCATGTCTCACACATGTACCCCTGCACCCCTGTGAAAGCAGAATCCAAATCAATCCAAAAGCAAATGGGTCCAAAGAGTATGTCCGTCCAACCAAATGCAAAGTGTAAAAATAAGACATATCCATTGATCCATGGTAAAAAAGAAACTGAAATGAAGTGAAATCCAGTGTTGAACTATATACAAAGTACAAATCCAGGGTCCATGAGCCCAACCATTGAAAGGAAACCTACAAAAACCCTACCTAATGAACAACTATATTCAAAAAGGTGGGGCATTGTCCAAGCGCCCCAAATGAAATGAAAACCAAAAGGAAACCTAACACTAATTAACTATATACAATGGCAGCAGGCTAGTCGGACGGCTCACTTCCTGATTTCCCAGGCCAGGGCATCATCAAACTCCTGCTCGATGTCCCGGAGGCAGTCCTCTTCCATGGCCCCGAAGGTTCACAGGGACGATGACATCCGGACCTCCAGGTCCCTGCGAATTGCCTCGAGGCACTCGGCCCGCCTCAGAGCCCTTTGCATGGAGTTCTCTGCCCTGACCATTGTGAGCCATGCCTCTTCCGCCCACTGCCGCTCCGCATCTATAGCATGGCCTAACCGCTGCCACACGGAAGACACTTTCCGTCTTGGGTCCTCCTGCCCTCCGGCCGATGCCTGCCCCTCCGATGTCAAAGGTCCCGAGCCATCATGGCTCCCACCTTGTTGCTGCTGCTGCTGTGCCTGTGCCCGTGCCCTGGCTCCTGCTGCCTGTACATCCTCCTCCGGCTGGGGTGCAGTTGTTGAGGTGGCCACCCCTGCTGGACGTCTGACTCCCGACTGTGGCAGGGATGTGTCCTCCACCAGACTGGCCGCACGGTCAGAGGCAGCTCCACAGGGTACCCAGGTGATACATGGGTGGGAAGATGGCACGGAGGACGACTGGCACATAGGGGGTTCAGGTGAGGAGGGGGTCGAAGCAAGGTTCAGCAAAAGTAGGAATCAGGCCTGGGTGAGCTGTCCCAGTAGGCTGACGTGGTCGACGAGCCATTTGAGATGACGTGCGGTCTCCCCATGAAAAGACTGCAGGTCACCTCGCATGGCCCGTTGACGCAACGCCACCCCACCAAGGACAGGCTCAACCCGGTCCCGGATAGCCACGTCTGCAGGGAGAGGAAGGCCAATTGTTGTAAGCGGATCCCCTCCCTGAAAACGGGTCTGGACGTAGGCATCCCTGCTAGTGCGGGATGATGCAGTCACAGGATCGGGGACAGGATTACACACAGGCACCTCTGCAGCGGCCTGTGCTGCCTCCTGTCCCTACCCCTGCACTGCACCACTGGCACCAGTGGAATCCCCACCTCCAGACCCCATCTCTGTCCCTTGCGCAGCCTCCTCCTCCACCAAACCCCCCACCAACCTGGATGACTCCGTGCGATCTTCCTTCGTCGGACACTGTGGGGTCTCAGCTGCCCCTTCTGCTGCCGAGGAGTCCAACTCCGACCTCCGCCTCTTGGACCTACCCTTGGCAGCTGCAGCCTGGGATGCGGCACCGGACTCCTCACTCCCTGACGAGATCACAACCTGGGAGGGGAGCCGGGCCTTGCGTCTCCGGCTGGTGGTGTGATCCCCGCCGCTGTGCTCCACAGCACCCTCTCCGCCCTCTTCATCAGTTGACGCTGCAGACAGGGAGAGATAGGAGACAGGCATCAGGATACTGTACAATGGACTGATACACACATGCCTGTTGCACATGAGTGGCAATGTCAAACTTCAGACATGGCATCACAATCCCCAACACACATGGCATGTCAACTCACACACATGAGCAATTCCACAGCCATATGGCAACAGCCAGCACCATCCATACACATACAACAGCATGAGCAGCCAAAGGTGAGCCAGACATCACATGAAACACAGGGAGTGCACTAGACATGCACACATGCCACCACACTTACATGCATGTGTACACCTCCACCAACTGTCGCAGTGATGAGATCGGCATCCATGTCACATCTGGCAATCAGTCTTCTACATATCAGTGTCCCAAGCATCCATGTTGCATTACTGTTGCACCCTTGTGAAATACACACACATGCACATGTACACGGTGCAGATACATGCAGCTGGAACCGACATCCATGTTTGACACCACAACCATGCCAACTTACATACACAGTCACACATCTGTATTTGGCATGCAAGCTTACACACACATGGACCATCCATGTGTCTCACACATGAGAGGACTTGCATGTGTTAGCCTCACGGCCCTGTACATACAGATCCATACATGGCCCTACAAAACCACATGTGCAACCTGCACACTACCACACGCACAGCTTACAATCAGTATGCATGTACACTTACCGCTCGACTCCAGACGGGTCTGCCTCTCAAGGACCTGGACGTGGAGCGCTGGGGATATGTGTTCCAGGACCCTCATTTGATGTTCCGACAGGTGGCCCCGGCACCCCTTAGCATCCGCTGCCTTCAAGAGGCGCCGGGCCTTGCTGAGGGCCCTGGACCTGAAGTCCTCCCAGCGCTTCTTGACATGTTTGAATTTGCGGACTGCCACCCCCTCCGCGTTGATGGACGTCACAATGTCCGTCCAGATCCTGGTCCATCCTTCCTTGTCGGCGCGAGAACTTCCGAAGAGGGCATCATACTGCTCCAGGACTTGCTCCACCAGGACACCAACTTCGGTGGCAGTGAAGCTGGTGGCCCTCTGCCTCTCTGGCGGGGGTTTGCTAGTGGTGCCAGATGGTGGTGTGCCGACATGGCAACCCCAGAGGCAGGTGTGGGTGGGCAACTGGGTCCTGGGGCTGGGCTGTGGAGCGGTGGTATCCCAGTCGGGAGTCTACATTTCCAGCAGGGGTGGTCACAGCAACTGCACCCCTGGCTGATATGCAGGCACCGAATAGCAGGGCACGTGGGCAGCAGGCAGTTAGGCAGCAGCAGATGGCAGGTGGGAGCGTGCTCGGGGATCTGGGGGGCAGGAGGAAAATGGCCTTCAGGGCAGGAGTGTGGTCTTCCGTGTGTTTTCGCGTGGCCAGCTTGATACGGAGTGATTTGGCATGTGAAAATCTTGCACGTCAGCGTGCAATTCGAGGCGCGTAAGCGCGTCAGCACACGCAAAGCGATTCCATTGGACCAAAGGCACATAGCGCGTAGGCGCGTAAGTTACATTACGCGCGTGGGCGTTTCCCTCATAGCACGTGATGACAGAGCACACGTGGAAAAACGTCCGAATGTCATCGTGTAAAATTGGATGAAAGCGTCCACGTACACGCGTCTCTGACGTGTACGTGTGGGCCGGTTTAAAAGCTCCATGTAGGACGCCATTTCCTTGTACGTGCTTTTCGTGGAGAGCGAGTGGGTGAAATCTGTACTTCTTGTCGGTTCACACGCGATTACTTCACAGCGTTTCTAGTTCGTACTCCCTGTTACCTCTGACAGCTCTTTTCTGATTTTTTGTTGGGCCCGTTTCCTAAAACAGAGTTTAATTCTCCTTTTGTCCTGTCCCCTCAGACAGCGTACAATTCTTCTTTTGGCGGGGGTGTTGCTGACGCGCACACGTGCGTATTTTTCACGTTCTTTTTCCAGGCAGACGGTGAGTTCCACGCGTACTTAGCAACTGTGCTTGCCCCGTGTGTCGCGTTCCCCTTCAGAGGTCATTGTAAGCTGCGTGTATTACGCGTACGCTTATTTTTGTGTTTCTGGGTGCCACAGCGTAGTGCGCGTGCATTTTTTCACGCACATGGTCTACGAGGGGTTGCGTGCACGTTTATTTTTGATTTTGGGCTGCCTGTGTGTTGCGTGACCCGTCATCTTCCCCCAGGGGTCACAGACAGCCTTGTTAGAGCACTAGCGTACAAATTCCACCTGGTATCCTACACCTTTGACCCCCAATTGCCCAGGACAATAGTTTACTGCAACTCCCATGCGCACAACAACATCAGTGCCATGGCTGGGAGGTGACCAAGCGGTAAGGGAGGCAAAGGTAGCCGACCCTCAAAAGGTGGGCATGGTGGGCGTGGTGGGCGCGGTAGGGGACGTGGCCGGGATTTGTAGGGTGCCCCTATGCCCCCATGTGTGGAGGAACAATCAGGGACACCCATCCCCCCCCCATGCTTGAGGGAAACGTGGCTGACACCATCCAAGCTCAGCCCCTGTTGGACCAGCCCATTGTGGCACCTGACCTGGCACAGGATGACTCCCTGGCTGACTTCCAGGTCAGCAAGTGTAGGCCACGTGTGGCGGTGCAAGTTGTTGTCACCAATCCACGTGGATCTGGGGCAGCTATGTCATCTGCTGCCCCAAGTATGCAGGGTGGGGAGGCTGCAGGGGCAGCTGCAGCTCCATCCGCCCCAGCTCTGACTCTCCCAGCCAGGACAGTGTCAGTCTCAGTCCATCAAACTGATGTTCCCCCTGCCAACATTACCCTGCAACCAATGCCTGCATCAAGACCTATGGTCATTGTGCATTCCCACACTCCTACTACCCAGTCCACTGGTGATTCTGCCCCTACTGACCAGAGCGGAGTAAGCCACTCTGGCTCTGCTCCACCTTTAAAGAAGAGGAAGAAGGGTGCTCTGGCACGACAGGCTGAGACCCCAGACACGGCTACACACTCCGGTACCTCAAGGAAGCCTTGCTTCAATGATACGGAACTTGATGTACTTGTGGGCTATGTGTCGGCACATAGCCACGAAATGCTGGTGACTGCAGGGTGCAAGACCACACCTGGTCAACGTAAGGCACACTGGCAGACCATCGCCGACTGCATAAGTGCCCTTGGATTTCTGAGGCCCTCAGCTGATGATTGCTACAAGCGGTGGAATGACCTGAAACGCAGAGCAAAGAACGAGCTGGCCTCAAATCATGCTGCTACTCTGGTGACTGGCGGTGGGTCTCCACAAGAGGACAACGAACTCACTGAACATGAGTCTGTTGCTGGGGCCTTTGTCACAGAGGAACAGATCCAAGGTGTGGGAGGACTACCTGATTATGGAGCATTTTCCGGTGAGTCCCATGCATGTATGTGTAATGCATGTGTATGTTGTTTGGGTGACGGGTTCTGATTGAGTGCCCGGTGAGGGTGTGTGTGCCTGAGTGGTTTGGGTCACCCATGTGCTCCATCCAAAACATTCAGCGGCCTTGGATTTGGGTGTGACAGTATCCCTTCTGCCCACATTAGTAATTTGGCTCAACATTACGGCAGTTGCCCTTGAAGTGGCATCTTGCAACAACATTGTTTGTATTTTTCAGTGTTCGTTCAGGCTGATTGTTTCAATTCTCCCACTTTGGCTACGCATTCCTCAGCCCTATTGTCACATTTGTGACATTCTTCTGCTATTGATGAACCCCACATTGGACCACATGTGTTACCTTGTTAGATGAATGATTTGACCATTCAGGCTAATTGAGTATTGACCTGATCACAGGAATTTATGAGGCCTGTTTGAATGTGGAACACGATAGTTGTTTCCTGTCATGTTGAAGTGACAAACCATTGATGTGTACATCGGCCTGCAATCACTGTATTTTTGTACACTAGATGTGTTGCAGTGTGTGGCACATGCCTATTTTGTCAGACTATGTAGCATTTTTCATCTCATCATGTCCATCTCACATGGATGGCTGACAGTATTCATTCACTGACATATGGATGTACTTGTGGAATGTACCATGGCTATGGTACATGCCATCTGTGTGATGGCATGTGTCATGTATGTGTATTGGACATGCCACTCACAGCCCAATGTGTGATGGCAGTGCTACCCAGCATGCAGCAAATGTGTTGCTCTTCCATGTAGGTGTCATCAGTGACTGCCTTTTGGGTCCCTTCAAACTCAGTGACAGTGCATGCATGGGAGGGTTATAGTCATGTGGGACATGTGTAAATCATGTACTGGTTATGTAGCTTGTCAGGCCTATTTGTGTGCTATGGTGCTAATGCCTGTTTCCATTTTTTGTCTTTCATGTTTTTGCAGGGGATGACGCACTTGATGCTGTTGAGGTTGAGCAGATGGTGCAGACCCAGGAGGAATCTCAGGCACGACCGAGCACCAGTGGGGGACGTGGTGTGGTGGTGGGTGAGAACCCAATCTTGCTGCAGAACATTCTGTCGAGGGGTGCCTCTGGGTGCACCTCCCCAGACCTCTATTCAGGTGCTGATTTGGATGATGAGACCTATGTGGCGTCGCAGGTAAGTGTTTTTGGCAGGGATTCTGTTCTGTACAACCCACCTGTACCAGGGGTAGAACCCTCTATGGGGATGTCAGTGTTGGTAAATCCGCCTTTGGCGGTTACGGATGCAGGGTCACTCTCCACAACATCTGATCCTGTTCCTGGGCCAGCAGATCAGAGGGGGAATGCAGTCCTGCAGCCTCAGGCAGTGCCGGCACAGCAAGGCACAGATCGCCTTGCCCCAAACAGGTGTGGTGCCCGCCGACGCGGTGGCCGTACGCCACCAGGCAATACCGCATGGGAACAATCCATTTAGGGTATGGCAACCCAACAGGCAGCATCAGTTGAGATGATGGCTCAAGCAATGGAGAGGGTGGCCACTTCCATTGTCCCCCCTAAAAGGCAGATGGAGCTACTACAGCAGGCAACAGACTCCATTTGCCAATCACACAGGGAGGACATGTTGGCGTCCAACAGGGACAAACGGGCGGCACTGGAGACTCTACGCCAATCGATATCAATAGAGTCCCAGGGCCACAGGGAAGCCCTGAGGGTAGAACTCCATCACCTCAGGGAGACTCTTGTTGACCTTGAGGCTTCCACTAACTTGAGGAGAGAACAGCAGCTGGAGCGGCTCACACGTTCGCTCTCAGCTGAGATGCAGGCAACTCGGGAGGAGATCCGTGCATCACGTCAGGTGCTGCATGGGGATCTCCGCACTATAATCCTCCAAAACGAGATCTTCCACACCTGCATGCTTGCTGCCATGGAGAACCATACCAGGGCTTTGCGTGGGCTGCCTCCCATTGCACCTCCTGTGGCTGCAGCAGAGGGTGATGATAGAGACAGCAGCAGTTCTCTCACATTGGCATAGCCGTGCAGGCCATGAGCCCATGGAGGTGTTTTTTTTTTCCCAACATACACATAGGTGGGTGTTGGTGGGCATCCTGTCCTCGGACCTCCTGGGTGGCATCCCCCCCCGCCCCTGGACCCCACATGGCCATTTTTGATTTTTTTTTTTTTTTTGCAGTGTGTTGCCTTGTGTGGCTCCCGTGGGCATCCACTGTATTCCAGCTGGGCACATGCAGGCTTGTCCTGAGTTTTGGTTAGATGCTTGGGTTCGTGAGACACACACCCCTCCTGCTTCCCGTTTCCATGGGCTTGCAAAGGGTGTGCCCAAGTGACATTGACTTACACGGTGACGTAGGACTCCCATGAGCTGTGTGGGCAGTCTGTAGTCAATACTGTGTGTACATTCCTAGTGTATATTGTTGTTGAATTGTACACTGCATGGTGTATTGCTATGTGCTTGTGCATCCATGTCTTTCGCCTAATTTGCAGGTTAATTCCTCATGTCTTCACAAGGCCGTCTACTTTGGAGATGGAGTTCATGTTGTAAGCAGTGCACTTGGACATTTGCTTGGCAGCAGCACTGTACAGTTGGAAGTGGCCGATGTGCTGGCATGATCAGGTTGTAAGACTACCACTACTTTAACTAAGTATTGTCATGTTTATGCTATGTTTGAGGTTGTGTAGCTCCATTGTATTGTTGGTAAGTATTTGGTCATGTGTGTTGTTAGTTCTACATTACTGGGAGCATATTGTGTGGGCAGTTTCCATTGAGGACACTGTACTTTGACACTTGTGTGATGTTTTGGGGATTGCTTTGTTTGCTCTCACATAGCATGACATGCCATTGTGTGTTGGGTGGCGGTACTGGGGAGGGGTTGGGTGACATGGCACTGTTGCCATGTTGTATTTTGCAAGGAGGTTATGATTTTTGCAGCATAGAAGTGTGTCTTTTGATGACACAGCATTGGTGGTGTTTGTGAAGGCAGAGCACACAATGTAACACTTCCAGGTGACCAATCTCAGGCTGGTATGGTTGTGACAGTTGACTGTCCCTTATGTCATCATTATTGATTGTCAGCTGGTATGTGCCAGGGCTGTGTGCATTCCACAGGGGTGTGATTTTAGGTGAAGTAATTATCCACCAGCTGCGTACGGGCTGCCTCACCCCGTGCCCTTCCCCTCCCATGCGCAGCGGGCGTACATGTGGTTGGGGATGTGGGGGCACCATCATGTCCACGGGCAGGCCCCGGCGTGTTGCAACGTTGTGCAGGACACATGCTCCCACTATGATCTTGCACACTACTGGGAGAGCGTATAACAGCTGTCCGCCAGTACGGTCAAGGGAGCGAAAGCGTGACTTGAGCACTCCGAATGTGCGCTCCACTATGCCCCGGGTTGCAATGTGGGCTGTGTTGTATCTTACCTCAGGTGGTGTGGTGGGGTTCCGAATTGGCGTCATCATGTGGGTGCTCAGAGGGTAGGCACTGTCCCCTGGGGAGGTGGTGATGGGTATCATTAGTGGGGTTGTGACATTACTCAGTATCTGACATGCATGCATGTGCTGTGGCATTTATACTCACCGAGCAGCCATGTATCAACATGCCGCCCAGCTTCTAGGTCCCGGTTTAGGGTTGACATTCTGTAAATAAAACTGTCGTGGGTGGACCCTGGATAGTTGGCATATACTGAGGTGATGATTCCCTTGGGATCACATACTACCTGGACATTGATGGAATGCCAGTGCTTGCGGTTTCTGTAGATGTGCTCTGATGCCCTGGGGGGACTTAGAGGCACATGGGTGCAGTCAATGGCACCTAGCACTTTGTGGAAGTGTGCCACCCCGTAAAAATCCTGGACAACGCCCTGCCTTTCTGCAGGTGTTCTGGGCAGGTATATGTGCCTGTGGACTGATGGGCGTGCAGTCATGATGGCCAAGACCTGATATAGGCAGCATGACTGCGTGGCCTTTGACACCCCCCCCACTATAGCTGTTGTCCGTTGAAATGATCCGGTGGCCAAAAAGTGCAGTACATTGAGGACCTTATACAGGGGGCTGAGTGCTTGGGAGCACAGGGTGGGTGATGTGAGATCATCCTCCCACTCACTGACCAGGTCGAGTATTATGTGAGGTGGAAACATGTACCTCCCATACACCTAGTCATCAGGCATCCCAAAAAGGCTGGTTCTGGGTGTAAAAATTCTGGGCCTGACTATCCTCCTCCTCCTCCTGCGGTTCTCCCACGACCACTGCTGCTAGGAACGGTATATTCATCCTGGCATCTGTGCTTGTTTGATGTTTGCGCGCACTTTTATGCTGCGCGGGTCCACGTACGCCTGCTTCCTGCTGGCGTACGTGTTTCCGGATTAGCGCGTCTTTTTTGGCGCACGCGTTAACCCCGTTCGATTCCATGAATACGTGTTTTGAACGTGCATGTGGGCGTTCCGCCACTTGCATCCTGTACGTCCCCCGTGACGCCCACATTTTCATGAGTTGTTCCCCATTCCGCGTGTAACGCCCCCTGTTCCTCCTTCTTTTGTTGTGTGTGCCACGCTATGTGCGATTACGCTGTGCGCTTAGCGCATGCTGTTTGGAGACGTGTGCGCCAGCGTGTGCCATGCAGAACTTTGGCGCACATCCTGTAATTTCCTCGCGCACGGACTTCCATGAATCGTTGTGCGCAGGTTTCGCTGCAATTTTCGCACTGGCACTGCGATTCGCACGCTTTCGCACGCTTGCGCTGAAAATGTCAGCGCACATTAATTCCATGAATCGGCCTCTAAATCTAGTTTAAGTCAGATTTGCCTTTCAATTTGAAAGCCGATTCCTCTTTTCACTGCTCTATTTTCCTAAAAATGAACCTCACTCTACCTTCCATATCTCTCTCATGTCTAGAGACTTACTTTCACTTCCATATTATACCTGTGATCCATAGCTATACCCCAACCAAAAAACTGCACTCCAAATCAGTGCATTTCACCCATTTATATTAAAAACTGTTTGGTTAATGTTAGGCTGGAATAGAAAAAATGCAACTTTCGAAGATGTCATTTTGCTGCAATCTTCTTTAAACTTTCCTCTCATTTTGGAATTGTATGATCTTGGTAATCTATTCTTTGTGATTGTTAGCATCTTTGCATTGTTGCTTTATTGATGAATTATAGTTGCTTCAAGGTTTTTAACACACATTCATTATTTATTTGTCCATTTCCGAGTGTCATTTTATAACATTGAAAGGGGTTTAAAATCTGTTTTTAATATTTTACTAATTTGGGGGCTCGATTCCGGGATTGAGTTTGGTTACCACCCGTGACAGTCTAACACAGCAGACTAACCTGCAAGGTAGTAATACTTTGTGAGGTGGGAATACTGGGTTACACTGTACAAGCGCCTCACCAAAACAAATACTCTAAGTACCAGGCCTGTGTCTAGAAAACTAAAACTAAAATCAACCCCAATATAGACAGAAAGCAATAGAATACAGTTTACCCTTACATAAATAAGTACATTAATAAAGAAAGAACATGTCCAAAATGAATGTAGTAGAAATCAATATGGCTAGGGAGCACCTTCTGCACAAGCTATTTGTCAGAGGTGAGTGGCCAGAACAGGATGAAAAAGCCTGGCTACAAGAAATAACACAACAGGTCACTGCCATGAACCTGCACACGTGGCAGGGCGGTGGCCTATAACACCACGCTCTGAGTGAATTATAGATGGTACCAAAAATTAAAGAAGAGCAAATCAAAACTGCGAGAATCACGGCCTAAATGTATCTCCACATGGGAGTGATGCGGGAAAGGCATGAGGAAAACACCACTCTAGCGCAGAATCAATCTGAACTATTACATCAAATCCAGACTGGTCTAGATTTAGCAGAAGAAAAATTACAGAAGAGCCAAGAGTTGGAGGTAGAATCTGGAAATTATATCATAAAATTAAAAGAAGATTTGGCTCGCCAACAGCAAAATAATGCAGATCAAGAGGCCCAATTAGACGCAGTAAAACTAGAGTGACAGGAAAAGGTGGACTCTCTAAAAGAGAGTCAACAGAAGCTGACTCAACAATTAACCTATAACAGGGGCTGGTGAAGACAAATAACCATGTTGCAAGACCAGATCGAAGAATTGAAAAAGGAAAATAATACATTAATTATGAGAGACCTCCACTCTCAAGCAGAATTCGATGAAGAGTGCCAGAAATTCAATACCATTAGAAAACAAAGGGATGAACTGGCTGAACTGAGAAGCACCCTAAACAGAAGAAAGACACCCGGTGCCAGGAAGTAAGCAAACTGAAAATAGAGTTACAGGGAAATGAGTTAGCCCTCCAGAAACTAAATGATCTCAAAACAGAGTATGGGAATCTACTGGAGCACGCCAGATGGGTAGAAGGTGCTCTGGAAGAGAACACCCAAACAAAAGATGCACAAACTCAGGAGGTGAGTCTCCTGCAACAGAAATGGTCTCATTATTTCCAAACCATACAGGAAGTGCAGAGGGACAATGAGGCCCTCTGTGAAAATAATGATGGGCTCCACAGACAAGTGGCAGTGCAAGAGCGGGTCATAGAGGCCAGTGAAGCCTTGATAGCTGAGAAAAAGGCTAAGATCTTTGCTTATTATCAAGAAGTAGCGGCTGAGAAGGAGAAACTAGCAAGGTTGGAGAAAGAGGGCGGTAGATTTAATTCTAACTGGAGGGACTCTGAACAGGTATAGAGGGACAGGGCAATCACGGATCAAAGCATAAGGACATTGGTACTAAGGGACTCAAACCCATTTAATACTGTGAGCACTGCCAACATCATGTCTACCTGTCCATATGAGGCGGAAACCATTAGGCCGGCAGAATTCAATTGGCTTAGCATGATGGAACTGACAGATCAGCGCCCCACAGAAAGTGATGGATGGGAGTCCCTGTATAGACACCCAAAAATTAAGGCTGATTTCTCTGACAAGGAAGTCTCCTATGAGGGGATGGTCATGGAATTAGATCCACAGAAATATTACTTTCCAAGGGACCCGTGGGTCCAATTTGATGAAAAACCCAATGAAATGAGGCCCAAAAAGAGCATCCTGAAGACCTTTACCCAATGAGGGCAGTGGTTGTCACGATTCATGCCTCTGACCCCCTCAGGTATTTCAGCCCCCTGGCAGCAGTGGGGCCAAAGCCCTTCACACTGGCCGCAAGGGCCTTAAAACTTCATCAGAAACATACATGGAGTCAGTCCTGGTGCCGTTGGCGCCAGGCTCATTATCAGGAATAAAGCAATACCAGTTTTGGACCTTAATTCAACATGGAGGCCTATTACGCAGCTCAGTTCTTTAGAACCAAGCCATGCGGTCTAGTGTTTTGGGTTTGGCTGGGCCTGAAACTACTTGGCCTGGAACTACTTTACCTGGGCTATTTAAACCACACCCAAACAGCAGAACACGCTTTGCGTTATTCTGCACTCCTGCAGCGTAACGCTCACTGTGTCCAGCTCCTGCTCATCTGTTTCTCCGGCGGCCCGATCCTGAAGCCCTAGATCCGGATTGCAATAATAACCTGGAAGAACAAGAACAGCATTAGCAAGGAAGAATACTTACCTGTGAAGTAACCGGTCTTGAATCCATCCTGCGCTTCACATACCTTGCCCATCTCCGGAGTTTGCCACAACCTGCAAAGGTAAAGGAACAAGGACAGGATTCATAACAATTCTTACCTGGGCAAGCAGCGAGTCCTGGCAGCACCCTGCGCTTCTCTTACCTCGCCCATCTCCAGGTTTCGCCGCAACCTGCAAGGGAGAAGGAACAAGGTCAGCATTAACAAAGCACTTACCTGGGCAAGCAGTGCTTCGATCGCTCATCACTCTGGAACATCACCGCGACCTGTACATAGAAGAGAAGAGAACACAGGTTAGCAATTAACACCAATAAACAGCGCAGCGCTCTGCGCTTAAATAACCCACTGTGGTCTTCGCCATCGGCGCGGCAACTCCGAGATCACAACCATTCCTGTGAAAATAAAAAGAGACATTGTTAAGAAACAGCATAGTGGAGCAAGACGCAGAGAAGACAGAGAAAACGGAGGGAAAGAAAGAGACAGAATAAAGACGGAAAAGACATTATAACTCACCTGGAAGACAGCAATTAGAGTCAGAGTCACAGTCGGTCTCTACCCGACATTTGGGCACATGGGCCAGTGAAGCAACTAGGTCCATGGAACACCCGCACCAACCACGCGCCCCTGCACAGAGACGCAGGACGGAGAGTTCAACGCACAAAAACCTAAGGTGAGCAATAACCACAAGGGTGGGGATTTGGACCAGAGGGAGGTGGGAGTCCACCTATCACAGAAGCAGTATCTTAACCCTTCATTCTCCTGTTATAGGTGCTACCCAACGTCTGGCACATAACCAAGCAGAGAGGGGTCAGGGATTGCGCTTAGACCTCCATCCAGAATCGTGTGGCACCCCCGTGGCTTCCAGGTGAGCGTAACAGAACACAAAGCCTCAATTAATAAATACACCTGGGCATCATGGAAACATCAGAGACTGACCAACTAATCCAGTTACTGGGAGAATTACGGGCCGAGGCACACTCTGCCCGGCAGGAAACCAACACCCTTAGGAGGGAGTTGATTGTCACCAATCAACTGCACCGATGAATTAGCCAGACAACTGCTCCAAACACAGGCTGGTCAGGCTCTGTTGTCATGAAGTATTCCATCAATTCCAGCCACATCCGTCAATGCAGTACATATGGTCCTCCCTGGGGCAGTTCCTTTGGCCCCACCGGAACATTTTACGGGGGACCCAAGAAAATATGCAGTATTCATGAACCAGTGCCACCTCCATTTTCTTTGTAGACCCGGAGCCTTTCCTAACGATCAGTCACGGTTTGCCTTTGTTCTGTCATATCTGAGTGGCAGTGCTGTGGAGTTGTCCATACCGTTAGTAAGCCAGGATGACCCACTCCTGTGGGATTTCAGGGGGTTTCAACAGGAGATGGAGAAGCTGTTTGCCTGAAATATCCTGGGCCGTGCTCTGGATAACGAACTTCTGTCCCTAAGCCAAGGCAGCCAAGATTTGTTAACATATATTGTCACTTTTAACAGACTTGTCGTTGAAACTGGGTGGCCTGAGGAGAAACAAACAACGTTATTCCATCAAGGATTATGGGGGGAATTGAAAGACGTCCTAGCTCAGGTGGTAAACCCGCCAAAAGAATGTGCAGAGTTCATCAACCTAGTGGTGCAGCTAGACCACAGGCTGCAAGATCGAAGGACAGATCAAGCCAGAATGGAGAATCAGACTGTGTATGTACGCTCAAAGGAGAACAGTCCACGTTCATCAGAAAAAAATTTGGAACCCATGCAAATTGGGGGGGTACAGGGCCCATTAACCAAGGCCGAAAGAGACAAAAGGAGACAACAGCAATTATGCCTGTACTGCGGGAAATCAGGTCACTTCCTCAGAGAATGTCCTGTAAAAAACCCCTAGGAGAACAGTTAGAGCTACAGAGAAAGAAGGAGGAGAACAAGAGTCAGAAAACTTCCGGGCCCCACAAGCGTAGAGGTCCGTTTGTCGAGCGAAAGAAAAGAGCCACAGACCTCACACCTTGCCATGCCTGTGATTTTGATCAGTCACCAACAACCGTCTCGGATGCATGCTGTGGAGGCATACATAGACAGCAGAGCCGTTGGTAACTACATTATCTAAGGCCTGGCAATAAGGATCGTACTTCCCCTCTGTCAGAAAACGACAACTGAGAAGGTGAACACTGTCGACGGCACAGAGATAGCTTCTGGTCCTGTAACTCAACGCACAGCAGAATTGACCCTTCTATACCAAGGCAGACATCGGGAAGCCATTGCCTTCGACCTTATCAAGGCCCCTCAGTTCCAGGTGATTCTAGGGATGTCATGGTTGGTGGCTCACAATCCTAACATCGACTGGTGAGCCAAAAAAATGTGCCTTCTCCAATGAGTGCGCTCATGCATGCTACCAAGTGGAAATTCCATCGTCTGACCAAGAGAGGCGTTGGTACTAGGTGTAACAAGTACACTACCAAGCGAATACCACAATTTCCAAGATGTTTTCCAAAAGGAAAAGGCTAATACCTTACCCCCTCAGAGGCCATATGACTGTCAGATCGACCTCGTACCTGGTGCACAAATCCTGTGTAGTTGAATTTATGCACTCACCAAACCTGAAAATCTCCACTTGAAATCATATTTGGACCAATACCTGACAAACGGTTTTATCTGCCCGTCCAAATCCCCGACAGCCTTGCCCCTATTCTTCGTACCCAAGAAGGAGGTGGAATTGAGAACGTGCATCGACTACCGCGCACTAAACCAGATAACAGTTAAAAACCGTTATCCTCTACCCCTTATCCCAGAACTGCTGGACCAAGTCAAGGATGCCCAAATTTACACCAAATTGGACCTCAGGGGGGCATACCATCTTGTGCGTGTAAAGAAAGGAGACGAATGGAAGACCGCCTTTCGTACTAAGTATGGGCTGTACGAATATCAGGTGATGCTTTGCAACGCTCCCGCCACGTTCCAGTACTTCATGAACGATGTACTACAGGAATTGATCGACATATCTGCCCTAGTTTATATCAACCACATCTTGGTGTACTCCTCATCTAAACAGGACCATGTCAGGCATGTTCGCTCCGTCCTTGCAAAACTCTGACAGCACCAGCTATACGCCAAACTTGAAAAATGCTCCTTCCATATCACCAAAATCGAGTTCCTTGGTTTTGTCCTCACTCCCAGAGGTGTCCGGATGGATATGCACAAGGTAGATGCCATCCTTAGCTGGCCATCACCGTCTTCAGTCAAAGGTGTCCAAAGTATGCTTGGCTTTGCAAACTTTTATTGCCGATTCATCCCGGGTTTCTCTGAGATTGTGCACCTGATTACTTTTTTATTACGAAAAAACAACAAACTGTTCCAATGGACAGATGAGGCGGAGAATTACTTCCAGGACCTCAAGAAAAGATTTACCTCAGCCCCAGTGCTACGACACCCCCACCCAGATCTCCCATATGTAGTGGAAACAGATGCCTCTGTTATGGCAATGGGGGCTGTTCTTTCCCAAAGGGATCCCGAAACAGGCCAGTTACATCCTGTGGCCTTTTGGTCATGAAAATTTACTACACCTGACCTTACCTATGCAATAAGAGACAAGGAACCCCTAGCGATCAAAGCAGCCTTAAAGGCTTGGCGGCATTACCTCCTAGGCACCAGACATACCATCACAGTAATCACCGACCATCGCAACCTACAATACCTCAAGACGGCAAAGGCTCAATCATCCCGTCAACTCCGATGGGCTTTATTCTTCGCATATTCAACTCCAGACCCGGTGGCCATTATTCCAGGTGACAAACTCCTAGGACTTACAACAACGTTATCTCTGGATGAACTCCAAAAGGAAATTTGGCTCCTAAAGAACACCGAGGCTCTACAAGACTGGACCACTCAAGGTGAACATTACACAACAAAGAATAAACTCCCATATTTTACAGGGCGTTTATATCTACCGAATAAGGCACTACAAGAACACGTCATTTCTGGTTATCACAACCCCCTGATAGAAGGACATCCAGGAATTGCCAAGACCCTAGCCAAGGTGAAAAGAAATTATTGGTGGCCAACCTGGTGAAAGGACATTACGCAGATTATTCTGTCATGTGGCATTTCTGCACAGAATAAATCCCTGAAACAAAGACCTGCGGGCCTTCTTCAACCCCTGGAAATTCCACCTGCACTTGGCACACACTCTCCCTTGATTTCATCACAGATCTCCCTCCCTGCCAAGGGTTCAACACTATGCTAGTGGTTGTTGATCTATTCTCTAAAATGGTCCATTTCATTCCGCTTAAGGGTCTACCAAATGCATCCAGTCTGGCAAAGGTGCTTTTAGAGCAAATCATACGATTACATGGTTTCCCCTCTGTCCTGATTTCTGACCGAGGGAGTCAGTTTGTGTCTCACTTCTGGAGGAAGAGTTGTGCAATTGCCCAAATCAATATTCGTCTGACCACTGGTCACCATCCCCAAACTGATGGCCAAACGGAGTGGACAAATCAGACACTAGAGCAATACCTACGGTGCATGTTACATCAAGTGGAAGAAAGCTGGAAGGATGTGCTGTGGATAGCCGAATATGCCTACAACAACTCGCTACACACCAGTACCGGACAGAGTCCATTCTATACCGAATATGGAAGGCACCCACGTACTTCTGAATTAGATAACCCCATGGCCTTGGAAATGCCTGCGGTGAAGACTTTACATAAAACCATCACTCAAGCTTTCAAAAAGGCCAAAGAAAGACTGAAAAGATTCTCTTATCAACACTGAAGAAAAGCCCCAGACTACCAAGTCGGAGATGAAGTCTGGTTGGCGTCTCGGCACGTGCCCATAAGATGATCTTGCACATTTTGTCCCAGATATCTAGGGCCCTATACCATCAAGGATATTATAAATCCTGTGGCATTAAAACTAGGCTTACCACCTAATATGCAGATCGATCCCGTATTCTACGTGTCACTCTTAAAACCTGTTCAGCCTGGAACTTGGTTCAAAACACCACTAAATCAGGTACTGGTTAACGGAGAACCCACATTTGAAGTCAAGGACATCCTAGATTATAAACTCACCAGGTCCAAGTTATACTACTTAGTGGACTGGAAGGGATACGGTCCTCAGGACAGGACATGGGAGTCTAGCGAGCATGTCCATGCGCCACACCTGGTAAAACGATTTCATCAGAATCATTCGACCAATCCAGGGCCAGATGGAGGAAATACCTTGAGAGGGGCTTTAGGGGGGAGTGCTGTCACAATCCATGCCCCTGACCCCCTCGGGTATAACAGCCCCCTGGCAGCAGTGGGGCTAAAGCCCTCACACTGGCCCCAAGGGCCTTAAAACTCCATCGGAAACATACATGGAATCAGTCCTGGTGCCTTTGGCACCAGGCTCACTATCAGGAATAAAGTAATACCAGTTTTGGACCTTAATCCAACATGGAGGCCTATTACACAGCTCAGTTCTTTAGAACCAAGCCATGCGGTCTAGTATTTCGGGTGTGGCTGGGCCTGGAACTACTTTACCTGGGCTATTTAAACCACACCCAAACAGCAGAACACGCTTCGTGTTATTCGGCACTCCTGCAGCGTAACGCTCACCGTGTCTAGCTCCTGCTCATCTGCTTCTCCGGTTCCTGATCCTGAAGCCCTAGATCCGGATTCCATTAATAACCTAGAAGAACAAGAACAGCATTAGTTAGCAAGAACACTTACCTGTGAAGTAACCGTTCTTGAATCCATCATGCGCTTCACTTACCTCCCCATCTCCAGAGTTCACTGCAACCTGCAAAGGTAAAGAAACAAGAATAGCATTAATAACAATTCTTACCTGGGCAAGCAGTGAGTCCTGGCAGCACCCTGTAC
Organism: Ambystoma mexicanum; assembly: GCF_040938575.1. Classification (NCBI taxonomy): domain Eukaryota; kingdom Metazoa; phylum Chordata; class Amphibia; order Caudata; family Ambystomatidae; genus Ambystoma; species Ambystoma mexicanum. The sequence continues at coordinate 810,336,278 of NC_090924.1, read as the reverse complement.
TTCTCTTACCTCGCCCATCTCCGGGTTTCATCGCAACCTGCAAAGGAGAAGGAACAAGGTCAGCATTAATAAAGCACTTACCTGGGCGAGCAGCGCTTCGATCGCTCATCATTCCGGAACATCACCGCAACCTGTACAAAGAAGAGAAGAGTACACAGGTTAGCAATTAACACCAATAAACAGCGCAGCGCTCCACGCATCAATAACTCACTGTGGTCTTCGCCATCAGCACAGCAACTCCGAGATCACAAGAATCCCTGTGAAAACAAAAAGAGACATTGTTAGGGAACAGCGTAGTGGAGCAAGATGCCGATAAGACAGAGAAAACAGAGGGAAAGAAAGAGACAGAATTAAGAAGGAAAAGACATTATAACTCACCTGGAAGACAGCAAGCAGAGTCAGAGTCACAGCCGGACTCGACCCGACATAAGGGCACATGGGCCAGTGAAGCAACTAGGCCCATGGAACACCCGCAACACCCATGCGCCCCTGCACAGAGACACAGGACGGAGAGTTCAATGCACAAAAACCTAAGGTGAGAAATAACCCCAAGGGAGGTGATTTGGACCAGAGGGAGATGGAGGTGGAGGTGGAAGTCCACCCATCACAGAACCAGTATCTTAACTCTCTATTCTCCTGTTATAGGCACTACCCAATGTCGGGCACTTAACCGAGCAGAGAGGGGTCCAGGATAGCGCTTAGACCTCCATCCAGTTTCGTGTGGCGCCCCCGTGGATACCAGGTGAGCATAACAGTGGGGGGAATACTCTGCCAACCCTGGGAGTAGGGAGGAGTCAGAAGATTAATCTCCTGTGCCCCACAGGAGTGGAGAAACTAGGCCCCACCATTCTGCGAGCCCCTCTTAAGCTCACAGAATCCGGGTGAGCCTAGATGATCATGAGGGGACCTCAAGTAGTAGCGACTCTGAGTCTGAGGATGAGTGGCCCGGGTGACTAAGCCAAAGAAGGCAAACAAACTCAAGCAAATTATGACCACAGACCCCATTAGGCAGAGTAAGGCCCTTAGGAGTGTCATAACCCCCTAGGAGTGTCATAACCCCCTATCATAAAAATGCAAAATATTCAGTTTGGGAACACTTGGAACTATATGAGCAGATGAGGGACAATTTTCATATGAAAGACAACCAGAACTGCTTAGAGTATGTAAAATGGACATTCTCCCCTGAGTACTCCAGTTTCTTTGCTGGACTGGAGGACCAGAACCATTCAAGATGGTCCACATACCGGGCGGCCATCTTGAAAACAAATTCTGCCCACAGAAACCCCCAGGAGACTCGCTAAGTGGCCTACAATCTGCAGTGCAGGGAAGATCAGACCCCACAAGAGTTTGTGCAGGAGCTCAAACGCGCTTTTGCACAAACCACTCAGAGGGTGCGCACGGATAGTAGGGAATTTGTTACCACCTTCTTTCATGCACTCCCCAAGTACATTATGACCCAGCTGGTGAGGGACTTCCACGAGAAAAGATCTCTGTACTGGGTCATAGAGCAGGTGACCTGCATTCATGAGGTCCAAAAACCTGCAGAAAAAAAACCTCTGATCAAACACCCCAAACCAGCCAACACCCCTGCTGCTGCTAAGGTGGAGGAGGTGAAGGTTGCCCCCATTTTAGACTTACAGATGGGGGAGTCTAAAAATATCCCTGCACAAAATCAGCAAAGTCCAAGACCCAGGAGGCCATCAGGCCAATCACCAACAGGTGGCAGTCATGGAGGCAACCCCACCAATGGTACCCCTAACTCCCCTGATTATATCAGCCCCCGATACAAGTGCAACCGACCAATTCTGGGGTATGTATGGACTTCCCCAGCCCAAGGGAGGGATCCAATCAGGTAAGTACTGCCCCGGGAAACTTCCCTCCTAACTTCCCCCAGGAGGGCAGAAATTCCCCAAATGCGGGGTTAAGTTTCTTTCCCTGATCCTTACAAAACCCCAACCTGCAGGACAACCCTCCTTTCATTCCCCAATTTCAGGAACCCAGACAACCCAATCTGGGAGAGGGGAGGCCAAGGGTGGGAAGTTACCGAAATTCACCACATCCAGGGTACTACGGGAGAAGGGATAGTTACCCTTCCCATGATCCACTTGGGTTGACCGGAGACCCCCATACCAGCCGGAACGGGTGTCCAAGTGGAGCGCCAGGTGGTCCAAAACCTTAACCAGTATCTGGGTTGCATGTTGAGGGCTCAACAGAACCCTCAGATAAACATGGCGGCTCAGAAGCCCACAAACCAAGGGTCTGGTACCCCAGAACAATGACGGGGAGAGAACCGCAACAATTCACCAGCTCCAGAGGAGGAGGCACAGGGGGAAGAAGGGTGTAAAGCCCTAGAGGAAGCATCCTTCCTTACTCATAAAAAGCCCCTGGACACCCAGGAACCAGAACAAAAATCTCCTGCTCCGAAAATCTGCAACCCAAGGAACAGAGGGTGGGTAGGAGAAATAAAGAACTCAAAAAGATCCATTTTTTGGAGGTGGTTAGTGTCCTCAAATTTGAAGGGGAAGAATCGTTAGAGGATTCTGGGAAAAAGATCTGCTCCTCAGGGAGTGGCAGACTCCTCCCAAAGAAAAATGGGTCACAAGGGATTTAAATGAAGACTGGGTGGTTGTGGGGACTGAGTCAGAATCGTCCATTATTGAACCCCAGAATGAGCACCTAGGAAACCCCATGGTAAACGAGGCATCCCAAACCCTACAAACCAATTCTGTTGACTGCCTCCAAAAAAGGGGGCCATCCCAGAATCAGAAAAAGGGGAGCCCAAAACTCCCCAAATATCCAAATGTCACATTTTTCTTTCAGATCCCCAAACTCTGACACAGAATTATGCCCAAACTAACCCTGTGTCAAAAATAAGGATATTGACCACCCAGCTGGCCCAAAATGCACATTATCTTTTCCCCCTTGAGGAGAAGGAGGGTAGATTGTATGCCCCGGTCCAAGGCAAGGGCAGTGTACAATTTCTGCACTGGTGAACACTGGATCACAAGCCACTCTTCTGTCAAAAAGGGCCTTCGAGCAGCTAAATTCAGGAAGGGGGGAGAGATACCAAATCTCTTTCACACCTCTTGCTGGACAACTCCAGAACTTCAATGGGAATGAAATTCCTGTCGAGGGGACTGCAGATTTGGAAATAAAAAATTGGGCGACATGAGGTGACACACTCTGTCATAGTTGTGACTCCAGAGGGCACAGCCTGTCTACTGTGGAATGACATCCTGCGTAAGTTGTCCCCCCTAATAGACTGTGTGAACAAGGTCCTCTGGATTCAGACTAACAGGCCAATAAAATTGAAACACAGTGTCAACCATGTTAGTTTAAATGGCATATGCCACATGGTTGAACAAAAACCTGATCATATTGAGTTTCATTTTCAGAACAATCAAATCCCTGACATGACCATAATTGCAATAGGACTACAAACTGTTGATGGGAACTCATCTCCATTCCTGAAAATCAACCTGTGATGAGAAACCAGCTCAAAGTTTTGCTGATATTCAGACGATTAGAGAACAGCTATTTGTCCCTATTCAATTAAATGAGGGGAAGGAATCTGTCCTCGCCGAGTGTGCGTGAACAACAGTAAGAGTATCATCAGCGAAGCCATGTTCGGACAGCTCCCAAAATATCCAGCCATTCCCACATTTAAATTTATCAATAAGTGGGAAATGGGCCTGGAAACTCCCGATTCAAACATCTCCTGCCTAGCAGGTGTATGCTCTAAATCTCTTTAGGAAACAAAAGCATAGTACATAATTTTTGGGTTGTGCGAGATGTCCCTGCTGCATTCTATTTAGGCGGTGACATTCTCAATCGTTTTGCCATTCATTTTGGCCTGATCAATCACAAAGCCGGGTCCCAACTAGGGGGTGATCCCATGGACTTTGTTGATTCAGAAAAACATTTTGGTCATCCCAATTGCTGCTGTATGTAGTTGAACTTCAAATTGGAGCGGAGGTCACCATCCCAGGATGGACCGGACTGTTCCCAATTGAATTAAAAATTAAAAGAGGACAGAAACTGCAAAATCCTGATGCATATGTACACCTCAATGCCAATCTCCAACAGCAGGGGTTGGGGTGATACCCAACACCATTAGTCAATGTACAACACAACACCATTCAAATATTGATGGATAACAGCGACCTTAGGAGTATCACTCTGGGCGCAGGCACCATTATTGGAATAGTGATTGATGACCGACATTTTTCCATGGATCTAGGTAATGAACTGATAGGACCAATACCCAATGACAGTTTTGACAGCGATAGTGACAATGACTTACCAACAGAGAGGACACTCACCCGGCAAGGGGAACATTTCCTGGTGTACTCTTCCTGCCCTTACGGTGAGGAAGAGGTGACCTGTGACATCAGGCTGGATGAGGTGATCTTCCAGGTCCACAATGCTAGCCTCACCTACCTGAAACCCTCTGTCCAGGTTAACACTCTAACCAGGGCCCTCTCCACCGAGCTGGAGGGGACCGCTGAGATAGCAAAACTGGAAGTCTTTCCAGGCTTCAGGCAAATGGTTGAAGAGCAAGTCAACATAGCTGATGCCTGTGAGACTCCAGAACAGAAGCAAAAGTTGGAACAGGTGTTCTTAGATTTTCAAGATCTATTTGCGGTGCACTCCTATAACTGTGGTTGCACCAAAATCCATACAACAATTCCCACGGACCCTGGAATGACTTCAGTGTTTGTGAAGCAATATCGCTTGCCTCTCGCATCCATGGAGTCCCTCAAAGAAATGATCAAAAACCTTGAGTCCCGTGGTATACTTCGTCCAGTCCACAGCACCTTTAATAATCTGGTGCTGGGGATTTTAAAACCGAACGGCCAGTGGAGGCTCTGTGCTGACCTGAGGGAGCTGAATAAATGGGTCCACATGTCCCGATGGCCTCTCCCCTACATTGACCAGGGGCTGACCCAGATCCAGGGGTCAAAGGTATACACTGCCATTGACCTGATCAATGGGTACTGGACCGTGCCTGTCAGTAGGGATGACCAATACAAGCTGGCCTTTACCTTCGGGGGGCAGCAATACACCTGGACCCAGACTCCCTTTCGGATACATCAACTCCAGCAACAAATTCAACATCTTCTAACACAAGGCCATGCCCGATTTGGGTGAAAGGGGTAACCTGGCCTATGTGGATGATGTCCTGATAAAAAGCTCAACTGTGGAGGAACACATAGCGGAAATCCGTTATGTTCTGACACAGTTGAGGGTTGCCGGAGGAAAACTCTTCTTCCAAAAGGCGCAGTGGTGCAGAACCCGTGTCAACTTGTTGGGGCATGAGATAACTCCTGAGGGTCTCTGTCCCCAGGAGAAGAAAGTGGAAGCACTCCTAAAACTGAAAGACCCCACAACTCTGCGTGAGCTAAGAAGCCACCTTGGACTGACTAATTACAGAAGGAAGTTTATTGAGGAATACGCAGAGATCACAAGACCCCTGATCCATCTGTTGAAGTGGGGGTGAAGTGGGAGTAGGGTCCAGAACAAGCCGAGACAGTAAAGCAACTCAAAAGAAGCCTCTAACAAGCGCCTCGTCTTGCTTACCCTGTCAAAAACAAGGAGTTCTTCTTGGAGACAGGGCTCTCGAATACATGCTTGACCGCAGTATTATATCAAAAGCATGACAAGGTCAATAAAGTCATCTCCTATGCAAGTAAGACTTTATCCTCTGTGGAGGAAAAATTCAACGATTGTGAGAAGGCACTCCTGGCAACGGTGTGGGTATTGAAAAATTACTGCCCGTTCATCCATGTGGAACACATCATAGTGGAGACTCCCCAACAGCCTTTGCAATATCTCCAAAGTGACAGAATCTGGCCCGAAAATGTGAGTAATTCCAGACTTACTTTCTGGATTCTGTCAATGCAAGGCTTTTCTGCGGATTATATATGGCCAAAACAAGAAGCGTCCCCTCGCAAGGTCTGGCTGACTTGCATGATTGTGCCAGAGAAAACTGTCTCGAGCACGACAGTCTTAAAATCCAGGACAACATGGAGGTGTACCTGAATTTCCTGCACAAAGTCTTTGAAGAAGACAAGTACGAGGGAATGCCCACAGTTTATGTGGACGGGGGCTCCTACTATGTTGACAATGGGAAAAATGAACTGGTGGCCGGCATTGGGAATGCCTGGGTGAATGATGTCCCGCAACCCAACGCTGGGTACAAAATCGGTCCCCGCAGTAGTCAAGTGGCAGAGTTGATGGCGATTCATCAAGCCATCCTCACTGCCATTCAACACCAACTCCACAAACTGGTCATAATCTCTGATTCAGATTATGTCCAGAACGGGTTTGTGGAGCACCTGGTTAATTGGAAAACCAGAGGCGTGCTATGTGTTAACAATAAACCTCTGAAACATGGCAAGTTTATCCAAAATATTGATGCTCTGGTCACCTCTAGTGGCATGGCCATCTACTGGAAGAAGATCAAGGATCATTCCAGAATAGAGGGGCCAGACAAAACTGGAAAAGACCTAGCTGATCAGCTGGCCAAAACCAGAGTCATCCAAGAGATTGAGTCCCTGTTGGGGGAAATCCAGGTCACTGCTATCACTAGGTCCCAGATAAATGCTCACAATGAACTCTCAACTGCCCAATGGAGTAAGGAGACCCCGGATGCTGATTTAATCACGGCACAAAAAGGGGATTTGATTATTGGTACAGTTTATCAACACATTGAGGACCCTGAGAACTTTCCCCTGACGGATCCCGATTACATTGGGAAAGAGGACCTCAGATGAATTGTGCAAACATTTTCCAAATTCAAGACGGTTTGTTGGTAAGGAGATCCATATCTGGTTGTGACCAGTGGGTGGTCCCTACCTCATTACGAAGCTTGATGCTAAGTCACGCCCATGATGTGACCACAGATGGTCATCAGGGGTTTCACACTACTCTAGAAATCTTGCGAGAGGTTGCATAGTGGCCACGCATGGGGCAGGACCTCGACCAAAACTTGAAGGGGTGTCTTGTGTGTGCACAATTTCAGCCAACATCACTCACACACCGAGCTCCCCTCCAGAAGAGGGGGATAACACTGCCTTGGTCAGATGTACAAGTAGATTTCATCAGGCCTGTGATTTGCTCCTCTAGGGGGAACAAGTACATGTTAAAAGTAACATGTTTGTTTACCAAATGGGTGGAATGTCTCCCGGCCCCAAATTGCAAGGCAGAAACAGCAGCTGCCCTGTTGATCAATCACATCTTCTCGCATTTTGGCCTAGCCCAAAAGATTGAGTCAGACCGAGGTAGTCACTTCATCAGTGAAGTGATGACAAAGATGTGGGAGATACTTGTGGTAAAAAGGAAAATTCACATTGCATACCGCTACCTCTCGTGGTGGAGTTGAGAGGTATAAGAAAACCATTGTGAGCATTCTAAAAAAGTTTGTGGCAGACTCTGGGCGAAGTTGGGACATCCGATTACCGCTTGTCCTGATGGCCATCAGATCTACACCTTCTTCTGCAACAAAGATGTCTCCATTTGAGCTGATGACTGGACAAAGGATGGTGCTACCTCAGCATCTGCTCTATAGAACACAAGAGCAGACATTGATCAACACCTCCACAACTAATGAGTATGTTGAGAATCTAAGAAAACACCTTCAACATGCTTTTGCGTACGCTCAGATGAATCTAGAAAGATCTGCAGATAGCATGAAGACTCAGTATGATCTAAAAACCACCAAAAGGAATACCAAGTAGGAGATAGGTTCTACTTGTACTTTCCAAAGGAATCAGACCGAAGAGCGCAAATGTTTGCCTAGCTGGCGAGTACCTTTTGAAATTGTAGACAAAATCTCACCTGTTGGCTACAGAATCTGCATCTCCAAAGGCAAATTGACAGAAGAGAAATGGGTCCACATTAATCAGCTAAAGATTTGTCACCCTAGGCACACTTTGCAACAAATTGAGGAGCCCAAAGAGAATCAAATAGAGGAGACTTCTGAAACATGAGAATAAGAAAAAGAAGAACCAGAAGGAAACAGATATAGTCTTCGGTATATTTATGTAACAGGGAGTATTGTTCTTCATTATCAATTGTTATTACTGAATGCCTGTGTATCCCACTGCATTCAACCCGATTGGAGGGCAGGTAGTGGGAAATGATAGTAACCAGTTTGTGTTCTCTTTCATAGATTTTTACTGCTTGCACCATCACTACCAAGGAGGTCCTCCTCGGGGACCTGGAAAGAAGAAACCCAAGGAAATCCCGGGTTGTCGCTCAACACCAGAAAGGAAGATCCAAGAGAAAACTGGGGGTGTCGTTCCATGTTCCAACCAGGGGCAGTGAGAGGAGCATGACGCACCGCTCTCTAATGGAAGAAGGACTCAATCCTGCTTTATCCCATGAAGAAATCCCACTTGCCCGATTCTCCCTCGACTTGAGATCTCAGAAGAGTCGGGGGGATGTGTGGGATATATTGACCTACTCAACAGGATTTCACCAAATCACCAAGCTGCCTGTCTGCAAGAAACAGCAAAATGCCTGCTTTGGCTCCAGTGTGCACCAGGGCCTCAAAACTGCATTTCTGCAGCAACAAATAGATGGCTCCACCATCCTGCCAACACACTTCAAGCAAAATGGAACAAGGGAACACACTGAAAAAGTCTGCCAGTGTGTTCTGAAACATATAAATGGAATCAAGTGAAAAGGCAGCACTGCTTGCGGAAAACCCAAAATTCCCTTTCAAAATGAAACCTTTTCACCCTTTGAAAATGCTGCTTTGATGCTAATTCAATCTGCTCATTCTGAAACCACTGTGTTTAAAAAGGCCCTTTCATGCCCCGGATAGTTCACTGTGCTTCACCAAAACCAGGCATAATTCCTGAGTGACAGGCCCAGTCAAACCAACTCTGACAGAAATCAATAAGCAACTTCACTTTCACTTGCACGGGAACACACGTTTATTTCTTTCAAAAAGTATCCCGGCTCAGCAGTTCAAAGAGACTTTAACTCTCTGATCCAGGTCAGTGTCAATGTATCTATGCTTCAGATAAAACTCCTGCATTCAAGGAAATTACTATAGCTGCAAAGACAGTGTGGGCATCTGAGGGAGCTGCCAAAATGAATTTAAAGAAAGAAATACTAGCAGTTTTCAACACGTGTAAAAATGGGCTTTGCTGACTGAAAAAAAATGGCCTGTTTAAAAATAAATTGTTGAATGAAAGCCTGCTTACTTAGCAATGTAACAAGGGCTTTGGTGCTGGTGCAAATACAGACATGGGCTATTTACTTTCTCAGGTTTGTTTTAAACCCAAAATAAGAAAATAAAGAGTTTGAACCACATGGGCTGAATTTGCAAGCTCCCAAAAAAAAAAGTTATTCCAGTTGTCAGCCCTGAAACTTCCCCCTGAAGAAGGGAAAACTTCCCCCCTTAAGAAGGGAATCACACCATAAACTCTCAGCAGAGACTAACAACCCACTGATACTTACAGGGTGGGAAATAATCTAGTCTACAGAAACCCACTGACAATGGTACTCCCAGAGCAAGGAAGTTCGAAGTGTGAAGGGGCAATAAAACCTCCAATCATGATGAAAAACCCCCTACCTTGCCTTGAAGGAAATTACAGTTGGTTGCAGTTGGAGGAAGGAAAAAAAGAGGATCTAGTGACAATGGACTGCCTTTTGGTTCCAAAGACTATTTTACAAATACACTTTAAAGACTTTTATCTCTGCAGCAATAATTAGTAAAAATGTAAAAAGTTTTTTAACTATAATTAATGGGCTTTCTTTTAAGACTTGGTAGAATTCATTGACACCTTGGGAACAGAGATGGGAGAATATGGTATAAGTTCTAGAATTTTGAGTAATATAAATCTCACTCAAAAGTGTGAAAAACTGGTAGAAGAACAAAACCAGGTCTCACGGACTGGAGGATTGGACTACAATGTGCTGCACAAAATATGTAAACTGTGTACATAATTTGCTAAGAGATTGCAATTGTATAAATGTATGTTTGTGGCAAAATCTGATTTTAGTTAAAGTAACTATGGGATGTTTTTGGAGATTGTAAAACTCACACCATAAATCTGACATCATTTTCTTGAAATCCAACCAACTGAGAGTGAGACGCAGACTATCACCCTTGTCCAATCTTGTAGTTAGAGGCGGGTTTAGTTAAGCCTGCCCCAGTCATATACTGTGATGATGTCATTAGGCATTATAAATAAGAGTCCCTGACAAGACTCTACACACACCCAAACACACTCTTCCTTATTTTCCTACGCTGGCATCCTGTTCCTGTTTCATTCATCCAGAATCCAGATCCTAACTACAAGGCCAAAACATTGCTGACCCTACTCCAGGGCCCACTGCAAAACCCAAACATTGCTGATCCTGCTCCAGCAAGGCTTCATTTCTGAAAACCCACTAATCTCCCATTAAAGGGGAAAGCGGTGGTGTTTTTGGGAAGCATCCTGATCCCACTAACTGCATGCATCCTGCAAACCTGCCATCCAGTTGATCTGTACTATCCATTGACCAGAATTTCCAGTCCAGAAGTGCTACCCGGTGACCAGAACTGGCCAGCTGTTTGCCAGGTGCCCGTGCCATGTATTGACCAGAACCGTTGACTGTCCAAAATCCAAAAAACTAAAAAGTGGACTGTGAGTATCAATTGCTACTCCATCTAAACCCATTAGCCTTTCTTGTCTTTGTCGTTATCCCACTCTCTAAGTCATCCTATCCTATCCTTAGCCTGATACCTTGTTCAAACTGTCACAATCATTCTTCCAACCCTGCCCTTGATTTCTAGTGCTAGCGCCACGTTTCTCTTCATTTCTGTCTTGCATAGATCCTAAGTCATTAGCGATATTGTGTTTAAATAAATTAATTTTCCCTTAAGTAAAGGGGTACACTGCGTGAAGGGTTACAACTGCAGCATAATCTTTGAGATTCTTAGCCATTAAATCTATTTTAAGTAAGATTTGCCTTTCAATTTGAAAGCCGTTTCCTCTTTTCACTGCTCTATTTTCCTCAAAACGAACTACACTCTACCTTCCATATCTCTCTCAATTTACCAGCTGGAGACTTATTTTCACTTCTATATTGTACCTGTGATCCATATCTATACCCCACCAAAAACCGCACTCCAAATCAGTATATGTCACCTGTTTTTACTAAAAGCTGTTTGGTTAATTTCAGGCAGGAATAGAAAAAATGCAACTTTCACACATGTCATTTTGCTGCAATCTGTTTTAAACTTTCTTCTCATTTTCAAATTGTATGATCTTGGTAAACTATTCTTTGTGATTGTTAGCATCTTTGCATTGTTGCTTTAGTGAGGAATTGTAGTTGCTTCAAGGTTTTTAACACACATTCATTTTTTATTTGTCAATTTCCGAGTGTCATTTTATAACATTGAAAGGAGTTTCAAATCTGTTTTTCTCTCTTATTTGGGGAGGGAAGTTCAGATTTGGATTCCGTTTCTTGCCTCTTATTCTTATTACTGATTACCTTGTCTTTTTATGCACTCAGATTTGATTATTTGTGGGTTGAGGGAACATTTCAGGGGGGAAATTCTAACTTAGGTTCTATCTTTCCTTAATCAAAAAGTGCTCCTATTCCTGTGTCTATGTCCCACTAGAGGGTTAAACCCAGTGCATTACTCACATTCTCATTGTATTTATCACCCCATTGGTGATTGCTGTTCCATATTAAAAATTTTATGATTTCTTTTGAATTTTTAAATAAATAAATAAATTTTGTATTTCACCAACCAGCCTGGTTCATGGTCTATAGTGACCCAGGGTATTTGAAAAGGCAGTGTGATATGAGTGGTGTACCATCTCAATATTAAATCAATATAAAAAGATAAGCATTTCAGTCGTGAGCTGCACACTAGGCCAAGACCAAGGTGTATCACCTGATTGAAATCCTTAACAGCCTGCAGGCGGCCACAGCCCGCAACGGCAGCCCAGCAGCATGGCCGCCGAATTGTCCCTGGCTAGGGCAGTGCAGGAATGCGCATAGCCAGGGTCGCGATGCCCCACCCCACACCAGGGCCGGGAACTTCGCCAATTGTCTGCTGAGCGAGCTGCGCCGCCCGGAGCCGCATCCCGGGTCTCCACCAGGAATCCTGTGGCAACCTTCAGGAGGACTCAGCGCCCGAGACTGCGGGCCCCCGAGGCACAGAGTCAGACAATTTCCGCAGTAGTAGGAGAGATAGCAGCCAGCGCAGTATTTTCCAGCTGTACTGCACTGCCACAGGTAAATTAGAAGACAAGGATTTCCCCCGCCGCAGAGCTAAACGCTCAAGCGGCCATACACATCAAGCGTAACAGCGCCCCGGGCTACAACACTTCTGAGGAATTCTACACGGGGAGAAGGTTGCTGCTAAACAAGGTCACAGGGTTGTGGAATGCCTGCACACCACATCCCATGCAGTCTGGGTTGGCAACGGCCACCCTAGAGAATTAACTGTTCTTATCACCGAAACCAGTCGACCAGCACTGTTGATCGACTTTAAATTGGGGTACACTAAGAAAGTCATGCTTCTTTTATGCACCACCCTTCCAGTTTTTTGGCATTTGGTAGGGCAGTGTATTTAGTGAATGGACTTACCTTTTCTAGTACACACTCAGATTAAGGTTCAATAAAATGAGTAAAATCCCTGACTGACTATTTAGTTTGCTATCCCTATTAGGTAAGAGGCACACAATCAGTGACTAGGGATTGCAGCTATACATGATAAGTTTATCCTTTCTTGAGGGACATGACAAGTTTAGAAATAGGCATTTTTTAAGATATTAATATGGTGTCCACCTTTGTGCAGTCAATGGCTTCTGGGACCTGTGGAAACTGTGCAATCGCATAGAACTACTAGCACATGTGCTATTATGCAGTACAATACCTGGTGTAAGCTCTGGGATTGTGTGGGCTGCAATATGCTACACACAATGGGCCTCATTACGACCCTGGCGCTAAGTGAAAAACGATGGCGGTAAATGTTTACCGCCATCGTTTTCCGCCAGGTCCGATCATGACCCGTGACCGTTAACTACGAAGCCAATAGCGGCATCGTAGTTAACGCTGCCGCTAACTGCGCTAAGGGTGCGCGCACGTGACCGCCCACACCGTACTTAGCGCCATGGCGGAAAGGTACGCAAATGCCGACCCAAGCGGACATGCACCTAACGCCATCACCCAGGCCGTTAAGTACCTTACCGCCATGGTGCAAATAACGCCATCGCGAACCAACCATAAAGGGCCATGTTAAGTAAATGCAGCTGCCACAGGTGCACAGAAACAGCACAGGTGAAGGCAATACAGACTCAGGGGAGTACAAAAAGAGCACACCCCACCCCTTCCCACACCCAGTCACACTCCACAATGATACCAATACGACTAGCAATGTTGGGGCTGGAGGACCTGATAGCAATGCATGTGCTACAACAGCAACAACAACAACAGGCAGCACAGAGGAGACGCAGGAGGAGAAGGAGGGCAAGGCAGGCCCAGCAAGCCCCACCAGCACCGCCAGTGCCACCACGCAGGCAGCCCCCAATCCCACGCATCAGAGCCAATCCATTCAACCTCACTGCTGAGCAGATCCACACCCTGTACCGTTTGGACCGGGACACCATCACCGCCATCGTAGACATGACACACAACGACATCGTCAGCATGATAGAAAGTCCAACCGCCATCCCCCCCCTACTGAAGGTAGTGGCTGTACTCCACTTCCTGGCCACAGGCACCTACCAGCACACAGTGGGGCACCTGCATGGCATTTCACAACCATTATTCTCACGAACACTCATCCAAGTGCTCGATGTCCTCCTCAAGCACACAGACGACCACATCTCATTACCACGGACTGCCCAGGAGATTGCAAACACCAAAGTGGGTTTCCATGCACTAGCCAGCATACCCGGTTGCATTGGTGCCATCGACTGCACCCATGTGGAATTGGTGGTTCCACGTGCCATGGAGGTACCGTACCGCAACCGGAAACAGTTCCACTCAATCAACGTGCAAATGGTCTGTGACTCCAACAAGATCATCACACATTGTTGTGCCCGATTCCCCGGATCAACCCATGATTCCATGGTCCTGAGGAACTCCACAATACCACGCTACATGGAGCGACATGCAGGCCCAAGATCCTGGCTACTCGGTGAGTGCAATGTCATGGAAGTGGGCAGGTGAATGACGTACCAGGGGGGGGATGATGCATACTCCACCTGGCAGAAAGGGGGGGGGGATGATGCATACTCCACCTGGCAGAAAGGGGGGGGGGTGATGCATACTCCACCTGGCAGAAAGGGGGGGGGGATGATGCATACTCCACCTGGCAGAAAGGGGGGGGGTGATGCATACTCCACCTGGCAGAAAGGGGGGGGGGGATGATGCATACTCCACCTGGCTGTGAGTAACACAGGGAACGGAGACAGAGGAAGGGCACTCACAATGCACACAACCCCTCTGCATACATTGGGTGATGGCATGCAAAACAGGCCATGGGAGCCATGAGCACATACTGGTTGCATTGTGTGAATCAATTAGTGCATGTAGAAGTGAGCCAAAGTAACAGTTGGATGCGAGCCATGGTGGAACATCATGTTCCTGATCAGACAACATGACTGACACATACATTCTCGCCTACATACAGGTGATGCAGCCTATCCCCTGAAGAGGTGGCTCCTCACACCAGTCCGGAACCCGCAGAACCAGCACGAGGAGGACTTCAACCGTGCACATACACGTACTCGTGTGGTCATAGAGCAGACATTCGGCCTCTTGAAGGCACGGTTCCGAAGCCTCAGCAGGTCTGGTGGGGCACTCCTGTATGGCCATGAGAAGGTGGCAAAGATCGTCATGGCATGTGTCATGCTACACAATATGTGCGTCAGACGGAATGTGCCCCTGCCCCCTGACGCAGAACTGCAACCACCTGACGATGAGGATGAGGAGGGTGCAGATGGGGCGGCACCCCATGGAGGAGGCGAAGCACAGGAGGGGCGTGCCATGCGCCAAAGTATCATCGACCACTGCTTCTAGCACACACGGCTGGTGTTAATCGCATGGAGACTGCACTTGGGGCACTGTGTGTCCCTGGGACATGCACACTGTGGACTGTACACCAATAAAGCACACATACGCAATGAAAATGTCCACACATTTCTTTTTTGGGAAAGAAAAAAGTGTATTGAAACTATGAACTGTCGTGTCACACCCCCTCCCACCTCCCCCCTGCACACCCCAACACACCCCCTCCCACCTTCCCCCTGCACACCCCAACACACCCCCTCCCACCTCCCCCCTGCACACCCCAACACACCCCATGCAGGTGTCAACAGATGCCTGTGACAGTGGCCACAGGCCGTCACAAGCCCCCTCTCCCGGCCCCCGGGGCACCCCTGGCTGTGGAGCGCAGGTTACGACCGGAACGTCGCACGGGGCTGCTCTGCGCAGAACTGGCAGTGGAGGATGTCCCTGGCTGCCCCTGTGCATGCACGTCCTGTTGTGTGTGGGTGAGGCCAGTGACCGCACGACGCAAGGCCGCAAGTTCTGCACAGATGTCCCTGGACATGGCCTGCATGGCATCCCTCAGGGTGGCAGTGCTCTGCGCCACTTCGGCCCTTAGGGTCTCCGTGGCCTGTTCAATGCTAGACCTAGCCCCCACACATTCCGCAGCATGCTCATCCAGCATTGCGGACAGTTGATGCTGCCATTGAGTGATGTCCTGGAGGGACTGCTGGCCGTGCTGGCCCATGGCCAGTGCTGGTGGAGTGATGGTGGGGCTGCTCCCCTCCTGTGGAGTGTGGACAGGGCATGGGGTGGATGGCCACTCCTCTACCTCTGTGTGCCCCTGTGAGTGACCCTCATGGGGGCTGGCATCTGAGAAACAGGGGGAATGTAGCAGGTCAGTGGGGCTTCTGACCTCGTGCTCCATGTCCGAGTCTGAACATGCAGCTGTTGCAGCTGTCTCCCCGATGTTGCTGCTGGCCGCTGACCCCCTGCCTCCTGTGGCAGGCAATGTCGGTGGAGGTGGAGCAGCTGCTGCTGGCCTGCTGCCGACAGGGGTGCTTGCCGGTGGGACCTCCGGTATGCCTGCAGTGGGACCTGCTTGTTGTGGGGTCTGCCTCACTGCAGCTGAGGTTGAGGGTGCAGGGACGTTGTTGATGGCCTTCTTGGCCCTCTTTGGCGCAGGGGTGTCCTGGTCCTCTGGGTGTGAATCTGTGCCTGTGGTGGAGCAAAGGAGGGAGGGCGTTATTGATGGGTCTGCGGACTTTGGAATGAAATGTTTGACATTATTGTGGTCAGTGGATGAGGAAGATTTCAGGCAGTGCCATGCAGGTTGTCTCCTTTTAGTGTGGAATGTGGATGCAGGTATGCGGGTGCCAGCAGTGTATGCAGGGTGGTGCTCGCATGTGGCTATGGGCAGTGTTGATATGTGTTGCATTTACACTCTAGGGCAATCTTGTGCTACACATGATTGGACTGCTGTGACTATGGCATGTTTTGTTTGAGGCACCTACCTTCATCGCCTGATGTCGGAGCTCCCCTTTCCATCCCTCCGACGCCTTCAATGGACTCCATGCCAATCGTGGTTGCACAGATCTCCTCCCACGGTTGGAGTTTCAGGGGGGATTCCGACCCTCCACCGGTACCCAGGGCAAGGTTGCGGTTTGCTGAGATGACGGCTCTGACCCGTATGCGTAGGTCATCCCAGCGCTTCCTGCACTGCTGTGCGGTGCGGGGTACGGTCCCCACTGCGCTGACGCGCTCAGCCACCAGGGCCCAGATGGCCTTCTTTTTCCCGATCGCTGTCCTGGTCATGTCCGGGGAGAAAACGACACCTGCGTTGTCTTGCAGGGTCTCCGCAAGCATGCAGAGTTCCTCCCGGCTGAATCTCTCCTGGCGCTGGCGGTCACATGCCTTTTTCACACATTTAGGCATTTTCGGGTACTTAGTAGGGTGGGTGATTGGTTGGGACAGGTGTCAGGGTTGGGTCTGGTGTTGTTTGGTAGGATGGCGATGGATTGTGTTTTTCAAGATGGCCGACGGGCTGTTTCCCGTTCCGGCGCGATGGCGCTATTTCCGGTTCGACTTTTTACGGCCGCCGCTAATTACGGCCGCCGCTAATTACGGTGGCCGCTACTTGCGGTGGCCGCTACTTACGGTGGCGTAAGTGCACTTTGCTCGCTTAACGATGCCGGTAGGGGCCTTTTCCGCCATGGCGTTAATTGCATTACCGCCATGGCGTAATGCTCGTGCGCGATGGGTCGTAATGTGGCGCTCTTTACGCCATCGTCCCACGGCGTAAACGCTCATTACGCCATGGCGGTAATGACGGGCGATTACCGCCAGGGTCGTAATGAGGCCCAATGGCTGTGGTTCAGGCTTGCACTGGCCTATAGGGCAAGGCCCAAACCAAAAACACAAAATGCTACTGTGAGCCAGTTTTTTTGGTCAGAGTGGGCCACTTTTTCGTGCCAATGTGAGCCAGTTTGATAAATTACTTCACCATTCGGCTAATAGTTTTGACCAGTGTTACTGAATACTTTTTCTTTAAAATGCACGATTTGCATCACATTTTATCAAATACCATCCCCTTGGGTACAACTTCTCCAGGACTGTCAGTGCATGGGAGCAGATTGTGGGTGATGCAAAGTCATTCTTCAACTCCCTGATCAGGTCAAGTATGACTTGGGGAGGAAATCTGTAACTTGCATACACCTCCTCGTATGCCATTCCAAATAATGATGTTCGAGGGTGAAAGATTCGGCCCCTCCTCATCATCCTCCTCCTCCTTCTTCCATGATGTGTGACAAGTGCCACTAAAGTGGGGTCCGACATCAGTGGTAGTCCTATTTTGAATGTGGTTGCATTGCGTGATTCTATACTTAAGTTTTCTTTGTGCTTTGTACTTTGTGCCATGTATCATGTGGCGGTAATATCGCAAAATGTGCATTCTCCTTTGGACTTTGGGCAGTTATGCAATTAAATCAATTAATAGGCATTTCTTTGCACTTGATTAGGAATGTTAGCTGCCTGTGTGGTGTGTCCCTCAACATGCCCACGTTTTCCTCATTCTTACTCATTTTCTGCAAAAAATGGAGTATATGCATGCAGGGGAGTTGCTAGGTCTGGAAAAGACCCGGGGCTAAGCTGCTGTCGGAACTGTTGGGACTGGGGGCTAGCTAGTCTTTTGGCTGTAGCTCCTGAGATTCTATCCGGGGCTACAACCAAAAGATCAGGGGCTATAGCCCCCTTAGCCCCCCCTAGCAACGCCCCTGTATGCATGCCCGCCCCCTATTTATTTCTTTGCGCTGGCCATTCCCACACTTTGCGCTGTGTGTGCCGTATTGCGCTCAGCACATCGCGAAGCAGGTAAAGACCAGTGCAAAGTAAGTAAAGACCAGCGCAAAGTCTGATCCGTGAATCAGCAACATAAGTTTGCGCGCCACAAAGTGTACCTTTTCCCTTAGCGCTGCGCAAAACTTTCTATAAATTGGGACCACAAAGCATTTCAATGAATTAATAAATATTTGCATCTCTGCATAATTTGTAAAAAATCAATAATAATACTAAGATCAACTTAAAAGTAGGTTTGCTTTTGTCAGTGTTGTCTTCCTTAAATGCTTTTCTCCTGGTACTAACCTGATCAGACCATCATTCATTCAAAAACATTAGGGTTTTTTCGAAGTTCTTTATTTCACGGTAGGGTTGTTTCAAGTAACCCAATATATGTCCCACATCATGCTATGTACAATGACTCGGAAAACAGATGTCTGGCAGTTGCAGGAAACACTTGCCTCTCATGACATTTTGCTGCCTGCCCTCACAAAGCTGGGCATTGAGTTTCCCTAAATGCAGAATAATATCTCAGAAGGACAACCTACTTCCCGGCCAAGGCCAGTTTCCTTTCACACCCTCTGTTATATTCTAGGGGGGGATCAGGTGTACTTTTCTTTTTCTTATGTACGTTCCTATGACTCCTGTTTGCCCTTTTTCGGAATCCTAGACGGCTGTATCTTTTACTTCCGCTGGTAGTGCTAAATGCCGGGGGAAAACCCCTCGAGCGTGCTTTCAGATTGAAACCAGCTGTCCTGCCAATGAGCTCCGAGACAAATGTAGCGAAAGATGATTACTCCTTGGTGTAGAATATTTCTGATAACACCTCATATGTTTCCTGCAGACACTATTTCCATTTTTTCAATGTTAATAGCCCGTGCAGGTTTTACTCCTTCGCTAGTTTAGCATTTTACACGATGGATGATGAGTCAGCCACCTGCCGATCAAATTTGCCGCCGTTCCCTGGGTTATTTTAAACACAGACATCAGACTCGAATTCTGGCTGAAAAAAAGATTGTAACCGTTTAATTTTATTTTTTAATATATCATTTTTGCTGAACATTACGAATTGTTCCTGCTGGCCCCCCATTACAAACATTTAGCACTGGTGCAGAACAGTATCCCAATGATATGTGCACCACGGCAAAATTGACTTTTCAGCAAAAATGTATAATTGCAAGATTTGGACATTTGTTTTGGCTTCAACGATTTCTCGTGCAAAAAATTGCACCACACAAGTTTTGATCGAAGATCCGTCAACAGAGCCGAAATGCACTTCAGATCATGGCGCCCTTAATACATAGATTCAAAGCGTGTGGCCCAAAGCAGTGGCGGCTGGTGATTTTTAAAATGTTTAATTGGCGGGGTGTAACTCTTTCCCACAAGTTCTGCAAGCAACTGAGCGAGACAGGGAGCACAACATTACCTTGGCGTTTCGAGGGGACGATATCCAACAGTACTTTTTAAAACAAGGTTGAATTAAAATGGGGAAAGTTAAAACACACTTTTTGTGGAAAAGTTGGCTACAAAGCCATACAATAGCGAACAATGTTATAGGTAACACATGAAAAAATCAAAAAAGCTGCACGGTTACCAACTGTACACAGGAGCATTTCCCAACACATTTTCATGATGTATTTACCTATGATATAGATTGGTTCTCTGGCAGTGTAAAGAGATTGACATGCATGCAGTGGTGCATAATGGTAGAAAAGACCCTATAAGCGTAGACATCCATGCTGGCAGTACCAATATGTGCCAGTGTACCCACATAACAGACGAATGTCTGCTATGCCCATGCTACCTGTAATTGCCATTATATGAAAACCTGTCCTTACTGGCTGCACCAATAAATGCAGTATCTCCACATAACATACTTATGTTTGAGTTTCCCATATACAAACAATGTAAGAAAATGTGTCCATACTGTCAGAGCCAATATGTTTCAGTAGCACCACATAAAGAATATCCCCATGTTTGATTTTTCCATGTAACGTAGTGACATTGTAAAACATGTCTATGCTTGCTTCAACAATATGTGTCAGTAGCTCCAAGTGAGCAACTTCCTCATGTTTGATTTTCCCATAAATGAGTAAGACGATTCTAAGAAAATATGCCCATGCTGGCTGGCTGAACCTGTCAATGATGGGTGCACCAATATGTGCAGGTATTGTCCCTCACTGCCGGCACTAATTAGCAACTCCCCCATTCAGTTGAGCATTCTCCCATACGTAATCATTAATTCATTCATTGATCTGCATTCTTTTATTCGCGCATTCATCCAAATTCACTGTCCCCTCTTCCCAGGACCACACACAATCCACAAGCGCGTGCGCACGCGCACGCACGCACGCACGCACACACGCACGCACACACACACAAGGCACTTACAGACATAGACAGATGTCACACCTGCATGCATTCACACACACATATACAAGTAACCCCTCACATGCATGCATATATACATACATACACACAGCCCACAGACGTGTTATTATTTAATTACTTGTTCAATGCCTTAGCTCTGCTCTTCCAACAGGCCAACTCCATACACCCTTCAGGCAGTTACAAGGAAACAGGGGGAGGTTTCAATCATACACCTCTCCTTAAACTCTGGTTCATATCAGGTGAGCTTACTATTCCATGCACTATACACATACAGCGATGTATATGAGCTCCTCCTTAAATGTTTATAGGGTGCAATACACGAGCCAGCATGGCCAATAGGCTGGGGAAGTAAAATGCCAACCGTCTTGTATGGCTCATTGGAGGCTCTGGTATTCCATTGAAGGGGAAGTTTTTTTCCCCTTTCAACACATCCCGCCTATAAGCGCTTCCCAGCTGCACAGAGGTTTTGACTGGGACAACTTTCGTTCATCGATAATGGGTAGCACATCTGCAGCCCGTCACTCATTATGGATGAGACTCCCCTGGCCCAAAGATGAAAACAATAGTTGGAGGAAGAATGTGGAGCTTGACCTCACCCAAAAACAATATAAGGATTACTAGAAAAAGTGATTGTAGAAGTATTCAATGTAACTGACCTGAGAGGTAACAGTGTGCTTAACACCAAGATTACATTCAAATTATTTGAAGCCCGTGTAATATGCAACTCCATTGCCACTGTGGCCATTTGAAATTAGAAATTGCCTGAGTGGAAAGCTATTTAGGGCCTAATTCACAGAAGCGTTTTATAATGGTAAACCCCCATTGGAACACGCTCTGTGAATCAGGGACTTAGTTTGTACCAGAACAAATCCCTAAAAACAGGATCTTCAAAAACCCCAGTATAGGTACCAAAGCAATTCCCCAGAATATAAAAGTCAACTCTTTTCATCAAATTTGTACCACAGCTATGTACCTATGTAATAATTTTCAGTCTTAAGCGAAATTACGTGCAATCACTGGACCACTTAATGATGCTCTGATCATAGTGCTCACCGAATCACAGAAATACCCCTCATTAATTGGTAACTCTTGAACACTGGCATACAACCAGTTTGGTCCTGGAGTGGGGGATTTAAATTCAGCATCATGCTGGAGTTAGATCCTCCCAATTACTGATGAAAAATCAGTACCGTTGGTGGAATTACCACCAGCAGAATTACCAGCGTGGTAATTCTGCTGAAATCTCCCATGCAGTCCTATGGATTCCAAATTAAGGGGACTAACACTGCGCCCACCACTTGTAATCCGGTAGTAAATCCGCCAGACCAAGTGTCGGTAGAAGTAATTCCATTGGACGGTATTCCAGTGGATTTACCACCGGTTTAGCGTCCAACGCGTAATGCGGCCATTTGCTCATTTATAAGGTTTCGAAAATATACACAGGTAGCATAATATGCTTCTCCATATTAATATGCTTTGGCCTCATTACGAGTTGAATCCCTTATTCTGCAGCTCTGACCAAACAGTGAATGTAGCCATCATAATCAATGGTGAAGGGAACATTGGTCTTTTAGTCCAAAATATCTGGATAGATAATGGCTTGCCAAATTATTTGACTACTATTCCAATGGCTCCTGCTTAGCGGAGCCAAAGCGGAGGAATGATAGGAATTGTAGTCTGTAACGTCTCCAGAGCACCAGGTAGCAGACCTTTGCCTACAATTTTATGGTATGTGTATACCACTATATTAATGTACCCACTGATGTTTAATAATGTTTAGTAATGTCAATTGATAATATGTTTCTTCCAAAGATTACTTTTTCGTCTTAATATACAGATATGAATTGAACACAAATGCCTATATAAATAAATTCAATAAAGGGGTCCACATTCATTGTGTGGGTCCTATTGTGAGGGAGATTTAAGGTGTGTTGGTCCGTGATGGATGGGAGAAACATATGTCTGTTAAAAGGGAGGTAAACTCAAGGCAGATCATGAGACAAAGGTGGATTTACTTGTTGGAGGGGTGCTTAATTTGCACTTAATTTGCTATGTGTGATCCCTGTAAATATAGCTTGCAGAGAGGACAGAATCATAGTCCTCAGATTACGAGGCAGTGATACATTGTGTCCGATACAGCTAATATTTGTACACAATTCTGTTCAAAGGTGACCAAGTGTTTCAAAAGAATGCAGAGCCTTTTGTCCAGGGAAAATTTGCAGACACTTACAACAGCCTTCTATCCCTCTGGGATTAGGGTTTGAATAGGTATTGGAGAATTATGGCATTGGTGCATGTCTTCCTTGGGAACATAAAATGCGGGTGAGTAATCTGTGCTGCCATGGAGAGCAAATATGTTATGAGGTGGCAAGGAAGGATGGGGTTGCTTGCGTGCCTATATCCAGTCTACAGGGTTGTGGTGGTGGCAGCGAAGCTACCATGGTTACTCTTGGAATAGGGAGAGGTGTAATGACAGGTTTCATGAAGGAATCAACAGTCAGGTTAGGTGCATAGACTATCTAGGAGAGGTTCAAGCACTCTGATTATTGGTAGAGGTGTAGGGGGGAGAGCACTATCAATGCTATTGGACGGTGCTAGGGCATGAGTAATGGAATGCTTCGCAACATGGCACAGTCATGTGGTCAACATGCTGGGATTGTTCCTGGACAATATATTGTAAATATATAGTGGACAGTAATCCCTGTCACAACTAGAACTGAATAGACATTGCTGTGATCCTGTTTGCACTGTCCTCTTTAACAGGCGCACATTATTACATAAGAGGTGCAAATACAAATATTATTTCTGATTGTACAGTTCAGAGAAAAGCCACTTCATCGAATACTGCAAGATGATTCGGAATGTATTCAAGTGCCTGCCTTTTTTCTCAATATAGTCATTTCTCTCTATATAAATGATATCGCAGCACTTCCAGATCACCATCAAGATTGTAGACTAGTGTTGATCCCTGCTCCTTAGACCATATAATGGCATCATCCACTGGCTTCTTGCGCACTCTTTGCTCCTCCACCACCGTTGCTGAAATTGTAGGCCAGTTCGACAGGCCCAGTAACCTTTCACCCACTCCATTTTGTCATCCAGATGGAATACTTCCTCCAGGTTAAAATCCAGCACTGGTACTGTCAACATAAGCTCTGACACTGATGAAAAAGTATTATACAAAATGACTATGCACTGTAGCGGGTCAGAAGAAGGACGCAGACCCTTAGAGGATATTTCAAAGCTGTCTTATTATTAAAGAATAAAGATAAGGCCTAACTTTCAAACTAAGGTGCTTGTCCTTGTATCTTTTTCTGAATTAATGGTTTATGATTGCCTGTTGTTCCCCTCTTTCCTTTTACAACAAAGGGGTATTTCTCCCTTTTCCCAGGGTAGTGATATCCAACCTCTACTATTCTCTGTCTTGAGATTCTCTTCTCTTCTGCTTACTTCATCATATTCTTTCGCTTTATAGTCTCTGTCTTTGGTCATTTATGTCACTCTGCCTATCTCCCCAGGCATTTCCCCTGTAGTTGTATTGTCTCTCTTAATTTGTAAAATTGCAGAATTCTCTCATTTCCATCATTCATTTCTCTTGCTTTCCATATTATGCTTGCATAAACTAGACTGGGACTAGTATGAGTAGTCCCATAATGATCCCCTGGTTGCCCATTTTCCCTGTTACCTGGTATTCCCAGGGATAACGTCACTGGGTCCTCTCTTTGTTCGACTCTTGCTCTGTTCTTCACCTGCACAGCTTCTCTGACTCCTTTGACGTCCCCTGCTCCATAATATTCTTCTGGAGAGATCTATGTGGTCACGCCACCATCATCTGTTTCTCTCTCTCTCCGTCTTCCAGGATGCTTGGTGGTATTCTCAATGATCTATTCTCCACTCCTTGAGCAAGTTTACATGATAGACCTACGTCGTCTGTGTTCTATCTGGTTGTGATATAAGATAGTTCAGGGGGCCTTTTCTTTCTAGCATGTTATAGAGTCCATATCACTTGGAGACAATCTTGTTTTCCAACGTGACTATGAGGAACAGTACTGGCTTTCTGACTGAGAAGGTATGTGGTACTGCATGTTTTTTATAACTAACCTGTTGATGTTCTTGTGATTGTCCAAGGTGTTTTCGTACAATTTTGCTTACTGTTGCCATATGAAATCGTAGTTTCTGGGCAGTTTGAGCAATTTGAAGAATGGCGTTTTCTCTCTGCCCACATTTCCTTTCACATATCTAATAAATCTCGGGCGTTCCCTCCCATACAGAATTTGAAACAGGAAATATCCTAGGGAAGCTGCGAATAATGCTCATGGTATTGCCAATCCCAAGTTTTCGTGTCGGCTTCTACCAACTTACGCAGTATTGTTTTTAAAGTTTGATTTAAATGTTCTACAAAGCTGTCAGTTTGGGGGTGGTACGCGGCAGTTGTTAGGGTGTTAATATTATGCATTTCATTTACCTCCTGCATCAAATGGAACCTAAAGGTGGTACCCTGGTCTGTGAGGATCTCTTTTGGGAATTCTACTCTTGAGAGATAAGGTACTAAATGCATTATTATTTGTTGCATAGGGTTGTTAAATCAGAGGGAAGGATTTTGGATAATGAATGGCATAGTCCACTACTACTAGGGTAAAATAGTTTCCAAGTCTGTATGTCTCTAATGGGACCACTGTATCCACTTCTAGCCTTGAAAATGTGATGTCAATGATGGGTAGTGATTGCAATGGTTTAACCTGTACCTTAGATGTCTATGCACAGTGCGCAATAACATTGGAGTCTTTTTTACGAACTATGCAGACAACACACAGCTGGTGATGGAGCTGAGTGGCTACTATGAGACAGACACTGGTAAGGTTACAACTATCTATAACACCATTGAGGCCGGAATGAAAGCTAATTGGATGTGTTTAAATGGGAGTAAGACTGATTTGATGATCTTTGGATCACATGAAGCACAGGCTAAACTCAGTAAGGAATATGAGACCTTCCAGATTATGAACTCCCGGATACGAGTTCTTGGAAAAGTAAAAACCCTGGGGATCTACCTTGAAGGGTTGTTAAGCACAGAATTTCATGTTAATAACTTGAACAGACGTTGCCCATACCATTTGCGACTATTAAAGCAGATCAGATCTTTTCTGAATGAAAAGAATAGTGCCACTATAACAAGGGCCACAATATTATCTA
This sequence comes from Ambystoma mexicanum, assembly GCF_040938575.1. Lineage (NCBI taxonomy): Eukaryota > Metazoa > Chordata > Amphibia > Caudata > Ambystomatidae > Ambystoma > Ambystoma mexicanum. The sequence goes on along the minus strand of NC_090924.1, from coordinate 810,310,355 downwards.
GGCTAGACTATGGAAACACTTTGATGATTGGAGCAAATAATGGGTGCATTGCTCAATGCCAAACCATACAAAACAGCGCTGTAAGAATAGTAAAGAAGAAAGCCAGAAGGGAAGCCATTACAGCAGACAGGAAAGCACTGCACTGGCTTACACTCAGGGGCAGGATTACTTTCAAAGCCATGACTATAGTACATCAATGTCTTTTTGCACAGTCTACGGGCTATTTGAGGGATCAGATATTCCACTACACCCTGGGCCGCTCATTGAGATCCGAAGTGCCGGGGCAGATTGGCTGTCCACCCTTCAAGCGATCAAATGGATTAGGCTGATCTTTTCCAGTAAGAGCTGCTCAAATATGAAACTGTTTACCTAAAGTAGTGAGGTGAGAGAGCAACTACTTAGCTTTCAGGAAAGCACTGAAAACTGTCATTTTTATATAATGAAACATATACTTAAGACTAAGAATTAGCAGCCAGTTGTCGCATTCACAATGTGTATGTCCTGGTCTCAATGTATGCGCCCTGATGCCTCTGGACTACGGTGCAATATAAATAAATAAATAAATAAATAAATAAATAAATAAATAAAAAGAAAAAAGAAAATGGGGCGGTGGTAACAGGAATGGTTTCAGTCTTCTGACAGACCTCTCATGTTAAGTTCTTTACATATGCAAATACCCCTGGCCAATAGAACTTTGGTGTTTTTTGGCTTTGGGTCTTCCCTACTTCATGATGGGTGGCTGTCAGATGGGAGTGGGCTAGTTCTAAGACATTCCATGTATGTCTTTGGGGAACTACCAGTTGGGTTTGAGATACTCCTTCTGATGTTGCATGGCCCTATAGAATAATCCCTTTTTTAAGAAAAAGAAGGGACAGGCCTGACTTTGCATGTGTCTTCCTTGACTACTTTCCCAAAGATCTCTGTGATGATGGGCTCATTCCTCTGGGCAAATGACATATAAAGTAGTAGGGTGACCTCCTCTGCCTCTTGGGGGGGATTTTCTTTCATAGGGAGGTCTGCTTCTTCAAAACCTTTTGATCCTCTATCTGTTTTGTATTGGATCATTACCTCTTGGGGTATTGGGAACAATATTTTTCCAAGATCCCTCTGGCAACTTTCTCTTCCTCTTTTACTGTATATGGGTTATTTTTAGTTATCATGCAGTAGAATTTTAACATTGGCTAGATAGTTTGGATTGATGACTTGCGCCATAACATGTAACCCATGTCTCCAAGCCATCCTCGATTTTGAGGCTAATATTATATATGTTCATTTGGGAAGGGCTAAGATGAAACCAGTGGGAAATAGGCATCTTTCGCCCAGTGGTATTATAATGTATGTGGTGCTATGGATTCTGCAGTGTCAGACTCAACTTAGAAAATAGTATGGATCCCCAACTTTTATCAGTTGGGAACAATCCCATCCTTTACATCATATATGGGTGAGAAGAAAGAAGCAGACTCTTAGAGGATATTTCACTGCTTTTTTTAATTAAAAAATAAGGATAAGGCCAAACTTTCCCTATTGCTATGGGGTGTTCCCTGTCTAACAAACTAACTAAGGTGCTCGTACTTGTGTAATGTTCTTTATTAACATTTTCTGTTTGCCTGTTGTTCCTCTCTATCCTTTTACAATAAAGGGCTATTTTTTCCTTTTCCAAGGGTAGTCATATCTGACCTCAACAGTTCTATTTCTTGAGAATCTCTTCTCTTCTGCTTAATTAATAATATTCTTTCTCTTTATAGTCTCTGTCTTTGGAGATCTATGTCACTCCACCTTTCTCCCCTGGCATTCCTCCTATAGTTTTATTTGTTATCTCTTAATTTTTATGGTTTCCAGGTTTCTCTCATTCCCATCATTCAATTCTCTTGCTCTCCATATTATAATTTCATTATCTTGACTGGGACGAGTATGAGTATCTCCATAATGATGCCCAGGCTGCCTCCTGGGTCTCCCATGTTCCCCTTTCCCTGATATTCTAAGGGATAAAGTCACTGTGGTCTCTCCTTGCTATGGGAGTTTTCTGTTCTTCACCTGCACAACTTCTCTGACTACTTCATTGTCCCATACTCCGCATTCTCCCTCTGGACACACATTCAGCTCTTCAAGAATCGACGTTCTATGGTTTTAACGGCATGGTTGTTTCAGCATAGTTTTGGGGGCCGCCAGTCCACCACAATATATCTATGGTCATGCCACCATCATCTGTTTCTCCCTCTCTATGCCTTCCAGGACACTGTGCATCCAGATCCTTGCTTTCAGTACAAGAGCAGTTGTGTAACACGCAGGGATTCTCAGTCTCACAGTCTCCTCCCCTCTCAGGTACTATGTTACTGTGGGGCTTCCCTGGCGGACCTTTGTGTCTCTCTCTCTCTCCCTGCTAGTTGCAGCGTCTCTCTTTGCTCCCTCCTCCTCGACCCAGTGGAGCTTTTCATCTAAAATGACATGCACTGTTTCTTGTTGATAGCAACATATGGTCGTTCTCTCTTCATTAAGTCTATGTATGGTATTTCTAAAGAGGTTATTTCGGGATATCTTTTCGGGAGTTTGTCACAGGAATGGGAGTCCTTGTCCCTGTAGTTTCTTCTGATGAAATCCCATTTGCATCCCGTTGTTGGGGAGAAGGGACCAATACCCATGATTCATCACAGCACCCAGTACAAAATAGTTCCAATGACAAAAAAAATGGAATGAGATAATGGGAAGGGAACTTATGCCCAGCAACGGGGAGAGAAAAAACAAACATTCTGTACTCCCATACTTTATCAAGGCAATTTTATATTTTACTATAGGGAAAGAGACAGTAAACAGATTTACCACACCGCGCAGTGGAGTACAGCAACTTACCGAGCACATTAGGGGACCTTATTCTTTATTGGAGCAATTCTGATTTTATTGGTCTTTGTTGACACATTCATCATTGAGATCTTAGGTCTCCTGCATTTCATGACAGGCCCATCACATCCCAAAGATGTTCTATTGACCAACAAGAGCTTTTTCATGGTATTATGTAGACACAGTCGGCCTCTTTTAAGTGATCAGTGTAGTAGAATCAGATTGGATCTTGGCAAATTCTTAGTTAAGAGTAGAACCAACCAAAAAGGTGAGTGTTTTAAATGCTGCAGGGAGACTTGTCACAATAAAATATTTGCTATCATGAAAATGGCTTTCTTGTTCTGTTTGCCATGCTAAAGCAGGGGTTCACCTTGAATGTGTCAAATCTCACTCCCCATCACAGTGATGCAGTGCTGAAACCGTTGGCTTCAGATTGGCAACTGTTGGCCTCAGCACTAAGGCCTCATTATGAGTTTAGTGGTAATACGCAGTAATTCTGTCTTGGAGAAATTACCTTTATGGCTGTGGTGTCCGGCAGAATTACCACTGTATTACAACTCAGCGGTAGCGCCCGCATACCATTGGTTGTAGCAGTAATACTGTATGGCAGAACTACTACTGAAAATGAGTATTGGATGGTAGTTCATCCGGAAATGGCTTAATTAAAGTTACCGCCGATACATCCGGCACTAATTCCACTGCTGGAATTACAGGCAAATGAAATTACTGCCATGGAAATAGCATCATCGCCGGAAAAGTAAGCATAGTGGTAGCCATTTTTAAAAACCAATCCCCTCTGAATTCCGACATCCAGTAGCCATTTGGACCCAGAAGGGAGTGCAAACATGTCCCATGAGAAAGGCAAATAGAAGGTTCCTGAGGAAGCAGAAATTCAGTCAGGTGGGCCATGCTGAAGAGCTCTATGTCTCCAGGCATCATAAGGTGTCAGATGGTGACATGGATGCAGGTGGAGGTGATAGGGCTTTCGGTTCACCCTACTTCAGCATCAGCCCTTCCCATACACCAGAACCCATGGCGCAGCATTCACTTGATACAATATGGAGGGGATTACACAATGGAGTAGCGTCAGGTGCACATGGAGACACTGGCAGACACCCAAATTAAACACCTGCAGTCAATCTTAAACTCTGTCCGGGGCACCTCACGATGGATTTTAAGGGCCCTGGACCAGAACTGGCGGAAATCTGCTCTTGCAACTGCTGCCTTGACCATGGTGGGACAGAGGGTGAGGAAGATGACCGAGGACTTTAGGCATGCTCCTGATCCTGCAGCACATCTGGTGGTCAGAGACACAGGGTGCATGTATTGTATTAGGGATGGGTGTTGGGGGTGTAGGTGGTGGGTGTGGAGGGTGTTCATGGGGTGGGTGTTTTCGCACTTAAGCATTACATACCATTTCACACAAAGCAATTCTAGGACGTTCCTCATTGCGTGAATCTGATCCATACAATATGTGCATATACACAAAGGTGACCAGCATGTGATTATCGGTGTGCCCATTAATCATTGTCTATTAGGTCTTCCTGCACAAGGCAACCATCGCTTCCCTCCTCCCACTCACCGTGTGGCAGCACTGCAAGTGGAAGTAGTGAGTAGTTGTCATCTGAGGCTGGTACGTTCTCATCAGGGGGCAGAGGGACATTTTGCCTGAGGCAGATGTTGTGCAGCATTGCACAGGCAAGATATAGTTGTCCAAGCCTCTCTGGCCTGCACATCAAGGCCCCTCCTGTCTGGTGTAGACACCGAACATGACCCTAAAGCAGGCCAAAGGTCTGCTCTATGCACACACTGGCCCTGATGTGTGCCTCAGTGTAGGCCACCTCCTCTGGTGTACGTGGATTGAGCAAAGGAATCATTAGACATGGTAGCTGGGGGTATACAGAGTCACCTGCAAGGGCAAAGGTAACAGGTATCAAGCATTGTGGAGGAGTTTTCTTTCCAAAGGCATTTTGATGGACACTCTGGTCATGCATGTTTTCCGATTTGTTGAATAACATGGTTTGCCATCCCATTAATTGAATTTAGTGTGATATAGTATGGGGATTCAAATGCATTGTCTTGTTAGACCATGCACACAGGTCTCAACCATCAATGGTCAATTTCATGGCCTGTGATTGGCATTGCAGGGTGCATGTTGCCTTTATTGGACCTGTGCGTTGATATCATATATGTGCCCTAATAGGTGATTAGTTCTTCTTATGCACGTTTGAGGTTTCTGCTTTCTTCCATTATGGCTTCACATACATGATTAGCAGATTACATGCAATCACTGTCTGCCAGTGTTGAATTGTCTTTGTGCAGTGTTGAACTGTGCAATTAGCTATGTGTTCCCTATGCATTGCGGTTTATACAGTCCACTGTGTTTGTGTCACCTACTTGTTGGGCCAATATGCATCACTGACATACTACTATTTTGTCCTGCATGGCCTAGTCCCGTCGGTTGGTGGCTGTCATGCATGGGCTGAGAGGGCAGGTCCTGCATGCACAGGACCTTACAAGAGCATGCACTGATCAGTTGAGGTAATACCCCCCTTTCACATAGCATTTCACTGGTGCTGCGAGATTAGTCTGTGTGATGGCACTTGTACTCACCCAGTATCCATGTCCATTGGCCTCGCTGGTTCTCCATGTGTGCAGGCAGTGTGCTGTTCCACAGGACCATGCATCAAGGGTGGAACCAGGAAAGCAGTCACGGCAGTGTGTGCCCACAAAGTCAGAATCACAGGTAACCTGGACATTCACAGAGTGATACTGCTTCCTGTTGCGGTATTCCTCTTTGGATGCCTGGGAGGCCATCAGCACCGCATGAGTGCAGTCCAGAGAGGCTATTACATTAGGCAGGTGGGCTACTGCGTAACAACATGCCTTTGTGGCATTTACTTGTGCCAGGGTGGTGAGCAGGGAGATGTACCTGGAAGCATGGTGCAGGAGTGCTTCAAGCACCTGCGCCTGCACATGTGAAAATGTGGACTGGAACATACCATGCAGCATGCCCACACTGTTCTGGGAGATGCCAGTAACAAGGAAGTGTAGGACTGCCACAGCCAGTTATGATATTGATCCTTCTTTGCTGTTTCTTCCTCTGCAGCTCACTGCAGTGCAGGAGTAGATGCATGTCCCTGTACGCTTCAGCAAGTGGCAGCATGATGTTGGCACGAGTGTTAGGGTCATATGCAGGCCTTTTGTAGTCTTTAATGGTGGACTGGGTGCACCTGCCACTTATTTTCCATCCCCTGTATGCATTTATCTGGTAACTGCACTGTGTTTTTGGTGGAATTACTGCCCATTTTCAGCAGGATTTCAGTGTGGCATAAATCCCATTTTGGATCTCGGAAGCCCAATGGGAATTCCTCTATATGTTGGCCCTAATTCCACTGGGGATAATCCCACTGACTCCTTATTCGGTAGTATGGTAAAAGTGGTGGTAGCTCAGTTTCCGGAACTTTTAACATATACCACCAAACTCATAATGAGGCCCTAAGTCTAGTGCGAATAGATTGGTTGGGCAGGGTAAGACAGCCTCACCCAAACAGCAGATTTAAAGAAGCTGGTGCTGTGGGAGAGGACAATTCATAGAGAAGTGCTAATTTTTGCTTTGCATGCAATGCATTTTCACCAGACTTTGCATATGAAAAGAAACATGAAAAGTTCCAGAGTAAAAAGAAAAATCCAGGCCTATATAATTATCTCCAAAATACAATGGGGAATGCCAGTATGTACGGGACAAAATGCTGATGGTAGAGTGGCTGTCTGCTTGCTGCCCCAATGATTGATGATGAGTACCTCTGGGAAATGAAGAGGCTCTTTGGTCTTCTCTTACAAAACATATGATGTAGCCCCTGACTGTCCTGCTTGGGTCTTTTGCGTCTAGTGCCAATCACCTGCCTTAGGTGCCCATTTATATACCATATACCGTACCTCAAATCTGCAATATGTAATAATAATAATTATAATGCAATAATTACTGTAGTTTATCATGACTCTGGATCGTATTTATGAATTTATAGTAGTTCCTTTGTAATGATAAAAGACCCATTGTTTCTTCAAATGGCTCCAGCCAAATTGCATAATCGTTTACCTTTTTACAGTCTCAGCTAAAGGCACGCATTGTTTGTTAGGAGTCACAATTGGGGTTTCTGGTAATTCTTGGGACACTGCAAACAAATGAATGTGTACAGCACAGCTTTATACTATATGGAATCTCTTAAATACAAGAAATGATCAGGATATAAATTACAACAACTGAAAAAACACACAAAACTCAGTTGTGTAATCTGTGTACAGTGACAACATAACATTGCTGGAGCAGATCGAAAATTGGGGCCCATTAGAGGAGGGGTTCACCATGATCAAACCCTATTTCCCAACTTATTACTGGTGCACCAATCAGGCATTCGACCTCAGATCCAACAATGCTACAAAGAACAATGGATGCCTAAATTGCCTTGGTGTTTGAAACGACATCTACATCACACTCTCTTCCTCCTCACAGTGCTTCCATTACTGGTTGTGGCAAGGGGATGCATGTGTTGGTTCTTCAAACCAATCGATGAGGTCCTCAAGTGAAAAAATGATAACATCTCAAAAAGCAATTACAAGTGTGTATCAGATGTAATTGAGGGCTACAATGCTGGTAAAATGTGCTGGTGAGATGGCCAAATCCGTTGACAAAAAAGAGCAACATGATCAAATGTCAGTATCAAGTACTGTGTTTTGTTAAACCACTATATACTTAGGAGCTGGGGGGTATGATGTAGGTAGTAACCTATCACCTTCCTTGTTTATGTGCATTATTACCACTCTCCTTCAACTATTTGTTATTGTGGCTATTGTTGCAATTAAATTAAACCCATTAGTTAGGAGCAGAGTCCACAGATGCATGTAAGATTTTTAGAGGAGAAGAGCTATACCACCAATCCCTGAACTTTCTTTTAGGAGCCTCTGATTTCAAATCACTACCTTTTTGTATTCAAAACCCTTGTAAAACTAGACTTAAGTTTTGCAAATGTCTCCCTAAATGTGATGGTTATGCTACACCTCAGTGATGATACCCAATGGGGCTGAAACATGTAAGTGTTGTTTGTGGTCTTTGGTAAAATGGATGTCAACTAGCTTTTAAGGTTGGTCTAACCCTTTTGGGGTAAGTATGAAGAACTGCCACCTGGCTAGGGTGCAGATCCCTGGCTTTTTTGATTTGTATTGAATAATAAAATGATTCAGGCAGTTCCATCTCAGAAAGGGTCATCTGCTGATCAGATACCCTATTTGCAAGCTCCATGCCAAAAGCATAGTATGTATCTGTCGCCTCCTGCATCAGTACCTGAGTCGCAATGCCTGCTCTACCCATGGCACCAAGCAGGTCCAGAGGTCACAAATGCCGATGTGACAGTGACAGAAAGGTCTCAGCTGAGCACGGGTGGCATTTGAGATATGCACCTCTGTACCCAAACAACAATCATCATGAGTAACCCATGCTGGTGGCAGGATAATTTCCAAAATAAATCTATGCCTCAGTTTAGGCATAGTGCACGGTATTACTCATAATCACGGCCGCCACCTTCCAGTTGATATCGCACACGTGTCATCTCCTGGGAGTCAGCTCTGCTGTGGAATTTGATGTGCATTCAGGTCAGCCGGGTGTAGCCCATCAAATGGCCAGACAGGAACCTAGAGGGCAGGCCTCTTCGTTGATCTCTTTTTGAGGGCAGATAACACCCTCCACCCAAGACAGCTGCCCTCTGACCTGTGCCCGGGCATCAAAGGAGCATGCCCATTCAAAAGGATTAGCCTTAAACCAGGGAACTGCATTTCGTAAGGCCTTTGTTCTCAGTAAGAAGGGAAGGGAGTGTGAATATGATAGGCTGGAGAACTTTGATCAATGGATGCCTTCCCCCATCTTGATTGTCACTGCCACTCTCCCTCTTTCCTGTCCCCTCTACTTCCTCTACAGCAAAGAACCTTGGGTGTGACATCAGAAGGACAAAGTACACTTGATTCAAGAGCAGGGTTTAGACTACTAAAGCTTGCTAGCTTTAGCCCAATCAGCTGAGGACTTTTCTCTTTAAATGATAAGGTCTTCCAGCCTTTCTTCATATTCACTCATATCCTCTCAGATCCTTTAAAGCCTTAGATTTGCTCTTAATATCTCACTGGACTTTCTTTGGGAAAGTTGCACTTCCCAAAGCCCTGAACCCTAGTTGAAGAAGGAATCAAGACAGAAAAAATATTTTCCCTACCCACTCCCAGGGCATATTGGGAGTGACCTCTACTGTGCATCAGAACCTACCACTGTGTACCAGAATCTTCTGAGGTGGGACAGCACACTCTGAACAGAACCATCCTTTCCTCGAGCACCACTAAGTGGGCCTCACAGCAACTGGAGGACCAAAACAAGCCAAAGCTCACCCTTGTACCGCACTGAACCGGTCGCTCCTTGTTCACTGCTCCTGGAACAAGAGGGAGGTCACCAGTGCTGGTTACTGAACTCCCCCACCACTTCAAACTTGCTTGCACTATGAATCAGCTTAACACTGTATTGGATCCTAGCTAAATCGCATCACCTGCTAGGCCCGACATGACTGTTCAATGCCAGTACCTGACCCGAATCGCTTGAGAGTCACATGCCGGCTCTAATTGGGTGTTATAATCATGGCTTGACAGAGCAAGCTGTTAATTTGCTGCCTCATCTATTGCACATTGATGCACCCAATATCACCATTTTGCGACCGTTGCCCACCGACTCAGAATTGCTGGACTATCACTCATCGACCCCTCCCAGCCGCTAAAGCCTGACTCAGCCTGGTCAACTGCAAAGCATTCCTGTGAATGCCCGACCTGCATCTTTGAGAGCCGTCCTTCTACTGCACTGATCACCCGCATTCGCCCCTACTCTACGCCCGCTTGCTGCTTGGGCCCACACATTCTAATGTGCCCGAGCTGAGCTTGATCCGCTAGCATCATCGCTCGTCACTGGGTCTGACTGCATCAGGCTACCTAGAACTGAATCCAGGTACTGTTGACTCTGAACTGCCTCTTCAGAACACTTGTATCCTAAAGACTGGTTATGTCACGATTGCTCCTGTTTTCAACCAAGACATGCTTTTTGTGGCTAGTGAATTACCTCCCACCCCCAGAATTATGCTCATAGTGCTACATTCTCCAGTCTGTAGCATCTTTGTTTCTCTTCCATTGGGGTGGGTTTTAGTACAGTATTTTCTATTCGTTCTACATCCAAATGGGGTTTGATTAAAGTATATATATTTTTATAGAACCTTGATTGGACATTCCCTTTATTTTCGACTGTGATTCTATGTTGTTTGGGTCACTACTGGTTCACCTTCATTCGGCTCTTAGGAGCATAACATTCCCTCAGCCCACTTTACCACAAAAGGCAAAGGAGGTATATCTCTTAACTGTCTCTTTTTCACCTTTAAGATCACATTGTATTTTGGTTTGCAGAAGTGTGAGGGCTAATTGTGCCATTTTACCCCTACTCATCCTTATATTCCTGCAAAGCAGAATCCAATTTGTCACAGTAAGACATATCTAGATTTCCATATCATCTTTCTCCTTCTTTTCTGGCATGGCACACTGAAAAACAATGCTGTGAAGGGTTGCCAAGAGCAGAGGCAATTGTTTTGATCCATTAAAAAAAAATCCAGTCATTAACCTTCATCTTTGCAAAAAGCTCCACTGAAGCAATTCAGTGGGTTAGGAATCACAACTCAGGAGAAATATTCCCCTGCAAATCTTCAGCGGTAGTATTTTAAATATTTTCAAATTATATGGCCGACAATTTGGCCACAATATGCAATTCCATCTTGCATATTTATAAAGTTTACTTTGAACAATGACTTCAATATAAATTCTCAAAATGTCTGAATGTCCTTTGTTATTATTATTATTATTATTATTATTATTATTGTTGTTGTTGTTATTATTATTATTATTATTATTATCATTATTGTTATTATTATTATTAGGGTATTATTTGAGTGTGAACATGGCTTTGGGAAACATTAGGCCCCTTTACATGTAATGGGGGAAGTATGCATCAGAGAAGCAGATCGTAATGGATCAATACAGGGAAGCGGGGAGCTAACAACGGTGTATGGCCATGCTGATTACATTTTGTTTGACAGGGTGCATTATGATTTTCATCCTCATTGGCTAATGATAAGCCCAAAGTGGTGGTCTGTGGAGCAAAGCATATTATCACCTCTGAAGCCTGTGTCTTTCTAACTGACTCCTTGATCACCTAATCCTCTCATGCAGTATTATGCGCAACAACTGGTGCACTACAACACTTCCAACAAGCCCAAGTCAAGCTTGAACACTTTCTAAGACGATTCAAAAATTACCAGAGACAAGTGTCCTGTGATATAGTTTATATGGCTCAAACATACCAATTCTTCTGTAGCTGTTGTTATTCGTAATGAGAAATTGATGTCCTTTGATATCCTTAGATAGGCTTAATTTAAGATCTTCTTGCATCTGGATTGATCAATATTCTCTTTAACACTCTGCATTGTCGTGCCTCAAGTCCTTTGCAAACTCTGTTGTTCTGGTCACTTTGTCTCAAAGATTGTCCCAATGATGAGTAGGAGACACACTGACTAGTCACATAAACATATCTCATAAGATAAGTAGTTTATGAACACATGTGAGAAACCAGAACCTGAGGCGTCAGTAAGAGGGGGCTGGAGGGTCTATAGCCCCAGGTTTTTTGGTTGTAGCCCCAGATAATAGCTCATGGACTACAACCAAAAGGCTAGCTACCCCGAGTCCCAACAGTCGCAACCTTAGCATAGCCCCAGATCTTTTCACACTTAACAACACCCCTGTGACAAACTAATGGGTTTTGAGTGTCAAGATGCATGAGGAAACAGACCGTAGAAAGGCAACCATTTCACACACAACATCCCCTGGGGTAAGGCAAACACCAACAAACAGTGAGTTTCTCACCCATCTGTAATGGGGCTGATATCTTATTACAATGTTCTATATCTTCTTTTAATGCATATGTCATCATCTCCAAGGAGACCTGCGATGTGTTCTCATTCAACCAGGACTCAAAGTACTTTTTTCCACATTCAAATTTCTCAGGATACTGACAAGAGTGTAACAATCAACTTAGTTATATGTTGACAGTGGATGCCTTGACTTAGCTACATAACTCAAAATAAACAACTACTGAACTGATTGGATTGTGAGTCCTCTAGTTACATTCCTGAAAATGTCCCACCGCGCATGCCCTCGAAATCATGACACTCTTTGAAGATATGAACATAAACAGAACTTTTTGTGGTGCTGGACTGCCCATGTGGGTGGGAAAAAAACTGATATGCAAATTGTTATTTCCCATCTGTGAAAGGTACAGTGAGCAAAAAGCGTGTGCTGCAAACTCTCATCTCAGAACAGGTTATCATGCTATGTTCTTTCTGGAGAGGAGCGCCTGCTACCTTTTTTTGAAATATTTGCAAAGAACTTGGGGTTGGTCATCCTAGATTACCTGGGGGCAACCAGACGTGGACTCCCTGCTCACTGTGCTCAGAGAGGCACAGCTTCACCTCACTGATGAGGCCCAACAAGGCTGAAACACATGTATGGGGTTGCTGTTGGTACTCTTGTTCAGAGAGGAATTGCCATAGCATTTCGGTGCTGGACTGCCCATGTGGGTGGGACAAAGACTGATATGCAAATGGATAATTCCCATCTGTGAAAGGTACAGTGAGCAAATAGTGTGTGCTGCAAACTCTCATCTCAGAACAGGTTACCATGCTATGTTCTTTCTGGAGAGGAGTGCCTGCTACCTTTTTTTGAATTACTCTTCACTTATTCATAGAAAAGCAATTAAATTCACAAAAAAAATGTAATTTGTTAATTTCTCTTAATTACTCTACGGAATACAAACGTATGTCTTGAGTAGGTCAGACGTGTATGGTCAATGGGAATATGTGGTTGGTTGATTTAGGTTTCACTGTCTTTAATGAAGGCATATCTTATGTGGCATTGTCCCATGTGCAACGTGTTTGTGGGTTACACTTAACTGCATTTGAGGAGTACATATTTGCAGCTGGTTGTGCATGTGTTCTATGATTAGAAATATGGCCTTGGCAGAGGCTTTTGGCAGAAAAAGAGCCAAGCTGCACTTAGGTCTGAAGAAGTAAATGTGCGAATGCCTTCTAGGAAGTCGTTGTTACTTACAGGTGAGCAGAAAGATGAGCTCTTCACAAACCGGTTAAATATGAATGTTGCAATAAATCAGATGTTGAATGCTCTTGTAATTCAACCCTGTCTTTCCTGCTTTAAATGAAACTTCTAATACAAACAGTTATTATTGAAGCAAAGCTTCATCTCAGTGTGGTGGATTGACCTCTCAGCAGAAGCCGATAGAGGCAAATGCATCCAAAATTCCTTATCGGTTGCTTCTGAGTGTTAACAGGTGTATATTTTAGAAAACTCCCAACAAGATGCGCCTGAATTCCTCAGGAAAATATCATAGTTATTGGCCAAGGTAAATGTAACAGTCACTTCTTTTGCTGGGCTGTCCTACGAATGGGCTTGATTTTTCTAAATGTTTCACCATCAGATGGCCTTGACAAGTCGTGCGGAACAGTTTGTGTATCTTTTGACACGTAAGTAAGTCTGCTGCTTTCTGAACTGGTTACCAATGCCTACAAGGGCATGGTCTTCACATATGTTGGTGCTTATGTCCAGTCCTCATTAAAGAACTTGAAGACCAAAACATACTTCATACTGATGTTTAAAACATACTATCCAGATGGGTCAAATCAATACAAAAATGTGGGACTCTTTACAAGGCCATGCGTCTATTTCAGAGAGGGCATTTAAAACACTTGGCATAGTATTCCACGGAAAGGTTAGCACCTACAGTGGACAGCGTACAACTTAGATGTAAAGAGAAACCCAATATCATCCATCCAATGATTCTGCACTTTCGTCGTAAAAGTCTGAATTGCCTAGAAATGTGAAGAATACCTATCTAGTTTTACTGGAACCAAAATGTTGTGATGTAATAAAAGTAATTTCATTCATTGTGCAGCAATGCCAAATAAAAACTTGAAATAGTTCAAATTTGTTTCATTTTCTATATATGTGAACTTCCAGAAGTAGTTGACATGATTATTGGCGAGGTATGGGACATGCAAGAAGAATTCATTATATATTAACAGCATATGCAGTGCAAATAGCCATTTTTTGATGTTGCTCAATTATGGAAACACACACAGATGATGTCATGAGGCCAAAATAAAAAAAGGTTACATGCCACCATTTTTTTAAATTCATGCATGTGAGAAAAAACATCCTTGACACGCTGGCTTTTTGAGTTAGAACTCTTTTTTTGGCCAGTGCTGGTTGTGCTAGTTTAGAGAATTTGGGCAGTTCTCTGTTTTTTTTAGTTCCTTGTTACCATTGCTTATCTGTGTCTGTTTTATACATTTTCAAATTTCGAAATAAAAAGAGGCAAAGCAATACATTGGTCATCACATTGGTGTGTGCATTATACTGTGGACATCAAATCCCGTGATGCAGCAGAGTATGAGGTGAGGATTTATGGGAGCTGTAGTCAAGAACATCAATGTCTTCTATCTATCTATCTATCTATCTATCTATCTATCTATCTATCTATCTATCTATCTTTTGTGTGTTTATAAAGCACCCATGGCCCATAGAGCACTAAAGTGCCAATACTGAAATACAAGAGGAAAAGGGAACTGATTTACTGAACAGATATGTTTTGACCTTACATCTGAGATCCATGAGTTGTTGTACAGCGTGTAACATTTCGGGTAGGTTATTCCACAATTTATTTGCTTGGACCTGGAATGACCATCCCACCACTCTTATCTGTTCATAGAGAATGCTGATTAAGAGTGAGCAGATCGAAGAATACGGGTTAGAAAGTAGTATCAAAATGTGTGCTCAAGGTACTTGGGGCGGATTCCATAAAGGGCCTCAAACACCAAGATAAGTTCCTTCCACTTCATGCATGCAGTGATGGGCAGCCATTGTAATTTCTTGAGGACTGCTGAAATATGTGCGCTTTGTGGGGTGCCTGTTAGAATTGTAGCTGACCTATTTTAAACAATTTGAAGAAGATCTAGCACACGTTGGGGGCTCCAATTAACAGTGCTACTGATAACAGTGCATTTTCATAGACGATCCTAGCGCTAATACTAGAGCGGTCTATAAATGATGCATGGTTTTCTGGAATGGATAGATCCTTAAACAAATGGATTTGTTTAAGGATCATCAGGTAATAATTTGAATAATAATAATAATAATAATAATAATAATAATAATAATAATAATTTGGCATTTATATAGCGCTACGAACCCTCAGGTATCTGAGGCTGCTTATTATTACCCACGGTTTGTGGTGCTCCTTTATCGACCTCAGAAGGATGAAAGGCTGAGTTTGGCCCTGCCAGGATTCGAATCTGCATTAGCAGGCTCTGCACGGGGCCACTTCAAGAGCTGAAGTGGCCCCGTGCAGGAGCATTGTAACATGGGTGTCAAAGAAGGCTCCCCGATTATGCAGAGATGTCTGCACCTAAATGTTGACTTTATCCAAGGGAATTTCTTTCATGCAAATGTGCGATGATGAAGCTTAACACTGTATTCAAACTCAGTCTTTTGGGGCATTTAGACTCAACCACTTGGTAGCTATCCAATGTTCTATGCTGTTAAAAGTGATAACTATTGATTTTTAGTTGTTTTGTAAATTTAAAGTTTGAATGCAGTATATGAAGTGTGCGTCGACAGTGTAATTCGGGAAGCAAATTGTTTGGGATAAAGGACAATCATGTAATGGGTTAAGATAAATGTCAAACAGTAACTAAACAGGCGGCCCCCAGGTAGTACTCCACATTTGCCCTAATGTCTTTTGATTAATATATATCAAGTTGTACCCTTGTAATTCTTCCTTTTTGGAACCATAAAACCCATTTGGATGTCTTATCTGAAACGTTGTCCTCTTGTTTCAGCCTAGTCTTTAGTCATGAGCATGCAGTATTCCGTGGTGTTGAAGGCTGCCGACAAATCTAAGAGCATGAGTTGGGCAGCCGAGCCCCGGGGCACAATATTTCATAGCTGATCTGATATATCAACAAGTGCTGTTTCTATGCTTCTGTCTGGAAGAAACCCTGATTGGTGATCGCCAAGCTGGTGATAGTGTTCCATATCCCCTTGTAATTGGTTTGTCACTACCTTAACTAGTATTTTCAGAAGGAAAGGGTTATTTGAGATCGGACGATAATTTCCTGTATCATAATGCCCCATTGTTGCTGTCCTAACCAAGCAAGTAATCTAGGCCCTTTTTGAGTTTGATGGGATATACCCTTCATCAAATGACCTATTAATAATACTGGTAATAATGGGAGAAAAGGCTGGTAGGCATTCTTTGATTACAGTTGAAAGACATGGATCCCCTGGGCATGTAGTTGAGTACGTGGAGTCAATTATTTGTACTGCTTATTTTCAGCTAGACATAGCAATAACACAATGACTTGTCAGCTCACAATCTACACTCCTGGTGGTCTATTTTGGCCACTTTCATAGTCACTAGCTGAACATCCATCATCGCAATGTGGTTGGTCTAACCAATGGCCATGGTCAGGGAGCCTTGGGGAGCGTTGGGACTTTGTTTGCCCTAGCTAGTGACCATGACGAATGACCCATGGTGTGCAAATGCCATTTGAAAAGCACTGCCATTAGAGGGAATCAAACTGCAAAACGCTCAGGAGCATAGTCCATAGACTAAGCCTTGCACCACTGAATCACCTGTCCATTAATACTGGAGATGTCATGATGCATTGTGACATTATGTGTCCATATGAACATACAACGCCCTCAGACCTGGCACAACCAGCGCAGAAAAAACATGTTTGACCATCAACACAACATCTGTAAAAGTGAGTCCAGCCTGTGAAGACAATGAACAGGTATCTGTAACACACAATACTATTGCACATAAGGTGACACATATGAAGGAATGATTACTCCATGCTAGAAATATGACACATTAAGAAGAACTATAGGCAACAGTGAATGCCTTCTGAATGTGTGTGTCAGGCTTCAGCACAAAGTGCTCACTCTGGTGCGGTGCAATGTAGCTGTGTGTGTAGAAACTGTCATGTACTTAAAACGAAATGGCAAGTATGCAAACAGGTGCTGCATGCACCCTCTCTAGTTTTACTAAAATATCAGAATGCCGGTGTTCATGTGATTCATGACAGGTGTACACTGATTCCAGCTTTTTATGGTTTTATGGTCCACATTATGTCCTGTACAGAATGTAACCCAACAGTGCCCATGCACTGTGATGCACATATGCCAGCAAAGGCCTTTGGGGACACACACATACTCGAGCGAAATTAGTGTATTTAAATGTAACATTATGCCCACATCCCTTTTACTTATCACAGACATCAGAAAGAGAGCTATTACATTCACGTTGTCATCCTTGCAACGAGAAAGGCTACAAAAAGCAATAAGGATTTCCATCCAGATTAGGGGGAATATACATTAAGCCCTCTCTGAAGAATATGTGTCCCATGGAATGGGGTGGCACTGAGAGTTGCCTTGCCTGCACACAAGCAACGTTCATAAAATGTACATTATCCACAATCAATGTATCTATCTCCTAAATTCCTTGAGGCAATATTTTTTAAAACATTTTATTTATTGTGTTTTAGCCGAGAGCAGTATACAAAAATCTTGACTTTTCACACATTGGGTTACAAGAAAAATAGAGATTAAAACAAAGCACATAAAACAGAAATTACTATACATACATAGACAGAGAAGAGAATAAAGGAAAAGTAAACAAACCATATCAATTACTATAAAAAACATTGGATACATCATTTAGTTTCTGTTAATACAAATCTCTTAAACAATTAACCACCTCAGCTGTCAGAAACTTTTTGTTTCCAGATGACAGTCTGTCCCAAAATCTTTTAGAATCAAGGGCACGGATATCATGTACAAACCTATGGAATTTTTGAAATCTCAGATTCCAAGTGCCCGTGCATCCTGAACACAAATGCTCAATCGTGTGTCTCTCCATTTGATCACACTTGTCACAGATTTCTGAGGGGTATTTTCCTTTGTCTCTGGCATGTAAAACTTCTCGTGTATGTATTCAATTCAGATGGAATCTTAAGAATTCCATTCGGGTTCTTGAATCTGAGGATCTCTTCAAGTATGGTGGTATGATAGATCTTGGTTTGTCTAGTCGTGTAAAACAAGACAATAGCTTAGCAGTTCTCATACTGTCAATGGTTTGTATCCAGTCCATTCTTTTGTGACACTATTTCACAGGATTTTGCAACAAGGTTTCGATATGTGTTTCAGCATTATGCAATATTCTATCACAATTGGCTCTAAGAATATTCAGGAATCGATTATCTGAAATCTGCATAGATATTGCAATATCCTCATAAAGAGAGGAGGGGGGGTCTAAGATTAATCTGTACATTGCAATCCATTTCCATTCCAAAAATGATAGTAAGGAACACAAGCCCAACTCATATTTGATACTAGCCATAGGAATACAACATGGAATTGCCAGTGATTTTTTCCAGATTTTGGCTTCTATTTTCACCCAATGAATATCATAGGCATGTAAATTCTGTTCAATGAAATAGATCATAATTGGGACCACCTTTCCAATGTAAAATTTTATCATAGGTACAATAGAGAACTTGCAATACTGTAACCAAATTCTTTTCATTTGTGATCCCAAATGTATGATTTTTAGGTCTTGTGTTTCCAATAGATGTTTTTTGGTTGAGAAGGCCTAACCATAGGCCATAACCTTTGTACCTAAGTGAGTGACTTCATTGACAATTGGGATAGATTGAGGACCCAGGTGCCAGGTGAACGGCTTCAGTTTTCTCATTGGATGTTTGAAAATGACTATATTTGACTTCTTGTGGTTGATTTTTAAATCATGTTGAAGGGGTATACCGAGAAAGCACTTAAAATGCGATGTACACCAGTCTGAAGCTATACAACTCAGTTTAACAGCCACAGGTGCAGACCAAAGCACAAATCGGGGAGGAAAGCACTATAAACATCTTGATTGAGCATACCAACAAGTACACCAATACATCAAAGAAGCACACACTTGTCATGCCCTCGTTTAGTATTTATTCTAACAGGCCCGCCCGGAGTCCAACACCACTTTCATCATCAATTGTAGCAGTCTGCCTCTGTCCCGCGAACCCCACATTCCAATCAGAACAGGGGCTTGCGGGACAGACGCAGGACCACAGGCCGAACACATAAATCTAACCATATCATTACATATCTTCCCCCTAAAAGAAACAAAATACAAACACAATATAGTAATTACTAAACTCTAAACATATAAATAGAAACAGTGTGATATACAGTGTACTGCAACTTAATGTACATAATCTCCCAACCATCGAGGTTTCTTCGTAATTCTCTTTCTCTGAGTAACCACTGTATCTCTCATATTAGATGCAGTACTCACATCTCTCTGCACACCACCTTCACTCACATCTTCACCTTCCACTTGCTTGTTTTCCCAATCCACACCGTGTACATCAGTGGCCCTGGCTAACCTACCCTTGGACCATACCTTACCACCTTCAAGAATAACTACACCCTTCCTCACTACTGCAATCTTCTTAGGGCAAAGAAATCTATGTTCAACACACTTGTTTGTGAATCTGGGATTCTTGATATACACCGATTCCCCTACCTTCCACTCACAAATCTTCACGCCTTCTCTTCTGTCAAACTGTTCTTTATTCTTTTCCTGTCTTTGCCTGATTAATCTCATAATCTCCTTTCTGTCTACTACAATTGATCTCGCCAGACCTAACCACCCTGGGCACAGCTTTGTCCCAGGTTCTCTTCCCTTGAGAGAAGCAAAAGGAGAGACACCCGTAATTGAGTGTGGTGTGGTCACATAACTCCAGTTTACATGGTTAAGCACCTCTCTCCATGGTTGTCCCATGCGCATTGTCAATTGGATTCCCCCTTTCAAATATCTATTGGCTCTCTCCACTAACCTGTAGGCCCTTGGATGGTATAATGCTGTTCTGGTATTCACAACACCGTAGCTAACCAAAACTTTCCTCTGACACAAACTGTACTCCATTATCAGACACCAACACTTTTTGAGAAAGATTTGCTCCAAAAATAAAATAAAATCCTTGGCCGTCACTTCCCTAACTGCTTCCCATTCCACCCACTTGGAGTGATAATCCACCAATACAAACAAATACTTCAACCCATCACCTTAACCCGCAATAAGACCCATAATATCCGCTGCCAATTTTACCCACGGTTGAGCTGGCACTGTGTTGGGAACCATGGGTGTCTCCCGTACCACTCTACTTTTGTCGCTCGATTGACATGACGTACAATTCTTTACACACCTCTCTGCCATCTTATCCATTCCTGGCCACCAGTAACTTTGTCTCAATTTTCTTTTCATTGTCCCCTCACCTGGATGCCCTTGATGCACCAACTCCACCAAAACGACTCTAAGTGTCTCCAGAGATACCCAGTACTGTCCCCTCCTCAAATTCCCTTCAAAAAGACTTAGATCCTCCTTGACGTCCCACCACACCTCAAACTTTTTGTGAAGGACTTTTTTATCTGACCAGCCATCCACCGTCCACTGCTTGATCACTTCAAGTCCTCCTCAAAATGTTCTTCTTGAATCCATCTTTCCCGTCCCACTACACTCTCCACTTCAGCCACCACACATTCGTCCACATCCTCTGTTCCTACTTCTTACCCTTTCTCTACAGGTAACTTAGAGAGACAATCTACCCACCACATTCTTTTTTCCTGGCAAGTAGCTCACGTCAAAATTATATGTATGAAGGCCTAAACCCCACCTGCTGATCCTCGGGGATCCCAATGCCCACCTACCACTCTCGAACCGCTGTACCATTGGTTTATGGTCTGACCTTACAGTGAACCTCCTCCCCTACAAGAAATATTTAGAATGGTTAACTGCCCAAAACATTGCCAAGGTTTCACACTCAATGACTTAGTAATTTCCTTCTGCTCCCCTTAGAGTCTGAGAAGCAAAAGCTATTACCCTCTCTGAGTTATTCTTGTCATATTGCATGAACGTGACACCCAGAACCAATACACTGGCCTCTGCTGCCAAGACACATTTGTCTGCTGGGTCAAACTTGCCAATCGAGGGTACCTTAATTATTCCTTCTTTGTTCTTATGAAATGCCTCTTCTCACTCCACACCCCACTGAAACTTAACTCCCTATTTATTAAACTTCTCAGGGGCGTAGACATCACTGCGAAATGTAAGCAACTTCAATTCAACACTACAGCTAAGTCACTGCCTAGTGTGGGATGCTGATGGAAGCCCTTATTGATGTATTTATATGCCCAGTTCGTTTACCCTGGATGACAACCCTTATATAACACCCCTCTCTCAGAATCCCCCTGACTCCGCTGAGACAAGAAGTATGTTTGTTTTGCAAATTTAAAAGGTTTATTTGAAAATTAAACAATATATATCTATCACACTTTTATAGTAAATTAATATTTGATAGCACACTTGTGAAGATGATAGTGGTCAACAATGGATAATGTTACAGTGGTACACTCTTTTGATGGCTTAGAAGTGATATAGAGAGGATAAAGCTGAGAGTGCTTTTTTGGCTTCAAGGACAATGCAATGATGAATGAAAATGCGGTACAGAAAATAAACTTGATATGACTTCAACAAAAGACAATGTAATCACTGTTCTTTGACAATTCACCCCCCGTCTCCCCTTTATGCAAGGTAAAAAGATGGAAGGTAAGCACACAGTTCTCAGGAATGCAATCAAATATAATTCAGTTCCCCCCCTAGCAAGCTTAGAGGAAAACAGGTAGAAGTTTTAAACACAGGCAATATACTTTGATGTGGTATGCAAAGAAGTGAAAAATATGCTAAAATGATTTTAATTCCCTCTAGAGGTTCAGGGTGGGTGACAGCTACTTTGTATTAGTTCAGGATCACTTTAGCAATGCTCTATGAATGATTGTCAGGTTGCAAACGAATTTCAGCAAAGGAAAGCAAGGACAAATCTTTTTGACACGTGGCTGAAATTAAGCAAAATGTCAAATCGCAGCAAATTTAGTCGCATGCTTCGAGCGCAATTACAGAGGGAGTAGCAAGTCGGTTTAGAGCTTGTTGGAAAGCTTAGAATCTCTGCTTCAAAATAAATCTTGCTTCTATCACAAACGGTTCCGGAGATACGGCTGATTTAGTAAAGGTAGTTCTTCGGATTTGAAATTTTAAAGCTCAGAATGACAGATGACAGTTTTCAGGTTTAAAGATGACAGAATGACACGATTCTAGGAGGCAGTTCTAAATAGGTTAAAATAGTTTGGATTAGATTATTTTAAACTAAGAGATTGGGCTTTGCACAGTTCTGGCGGTACTCACACTATATTTTGGACAGGAATGCGACTTCGCCATGGATCGGGTCAGGATTGGACTGCGGTTCTCTCGCCACGGACGGTCTCTGCCTGGTTCTGCTCACTGGATAATTCTACCTTCTGGGTCAGCTCTGCTAGCGGCACTGCATAGCGGTCTGGATCTCTGGTTCTGACAAAAGTTCTCGGCACTGCACGGCGGTCTGGTCTCTGGTTCTGACAAAAGTTCTTGGCAAAAATTCAAACAGCTTGCCCGTGTGTTGAATAATTTGCAAATGATTTAGAGGCCTGCTGAAAAAGGATTCATCTTGTGGATTCAGGTCTCTCTGCTACAAATTCTGGAGTTAATTTCTGGTCTCTGGAGATTGATGGATTTGAAGTCTGGATCTCTGGATGTGAAGTCTGAAGTCAAAATGATCCGCAGAAAGTGAAAAAGAAAGTCCCTATCTAGCTTCCAGTGGCTCTTTTTATGTGTTTAGAAAGTGGGTGGGTCGGCTAATTCTGCATGCCCAACCCTCTCAACTTATCATTGGCCAGTTCCTCCTCTCTTCCTTGATTGGGGGAACTGGGTTGTGAGTCAGAGTGATGAGGTAGGTTTATGGTCAGAGGATCCTCCCCTTGTCAAATTGCACACAAATCTATTTCTGATCCAAATACATATTTATCTATGTACCATTTTTCAAATATTATACGTCCAGTTAACATATTTTCTGTAGCACCAAACCATCCGATCCCTGTCTTTGTAAGATGTCGTGTCCACTTATGACAGAATTTTCCCCTTTTCATCCAGATAACGACCTCTAAACCTTTCCAGATTTTACAAAAATGTGCACCAGGGATATGGGTTTCAGATGATAAAGTGTCAGATTTTTAACATGCATACATTTGGAGTAACAACCTTTTTTCCGCTACTATCCCCAAGAACATACCACAGGGTCCTAACACCTCTTAAAATGTGCACAGAAAAATCACAAGAATGATAACGTTATTTATATAATTTTTACAAGTCCGCACTATGAATTATCCATCTTTTTAACTTCCACTTCCCCCAACTCAGCTTGCTCACAGAGGCACAGCTGCCCCCCAGTTTCTCCCAAGAGGAAGCTATTTTACAACCCCTCCAATATAACATTTGCCTGGGCCCAAGACAGTGCTTTGTTCAGTTTCCTGCAGTCCCTAGCTGCTCCTCCCCTGATCCAATTAGAGAGGCGTCATCTCCCTTTGGTGGGGGCAGGAGAATGCAACCAGGCATGGGAATGCATTTGTTGGGCAAGTCCCAACTCCTGTCGGGGGTAGTTGTCAGGCAGAATTCAATCTCTTTAAACCAGGCTTCAGCTAAATGTCACTTTTGTTCCAGTTTTATACATCCAAATCAAACTTAAAATGTGTACACATGCAGCTAGAATGCTGATTCTAAGTTCAAAGCTATGACATTTAACAGTTGCAAACTATG
The DNA here is from genome assembly GCF_040938575.1 of Ambystoma mexicanum. Classification (NCBI taxonomy): domain Eukaryota; kingdom Metazoa; phylum Chordata; class Amphibia; order Caudata; family Ambystomatidae; genus Ambystoma; species Ambystoma mexicanum. The sequence goes on along the minus strand of NC_090924.1, from coordinate 810,286,582 downwards.
TGACACTCAACAGTAGGTCAGTCATTTATTTTAAACATTTGAATTTTAGTGGCTTTAAGTCCATTTAACTTAAGCTGCTGACACCCACAGCTCAGCCAGTTTCCTTATGAACCTTATTTTACGCTCTTCCTCTTTCCAGATTTTGTATGCACACAAGACTTCATTCTGCCAGATGTCTGCTGGTGTTCAGTGAGATTTTTGGATATCTTGCAATGTTTGAAATGGGCATTTTGAGCTTGCATTCAGAGAAACAAAGGGTGGTTTTAAAGTGATTTTGTGCTAACAGGCACCATTGTTTTTCCTTTGGCACCACATTTCACTCATGGCGCTTCTGGCCCAGCAAGCTTGCACTGGTGGGTGGCAGGCCAGGCGACTATTTTGGTGTGCACACAACTGCGCGGTTCTCCTGGATTCTGACGCGAATGTGGGTGGCGACAGCTCATCCCCACATCTACTCAATCTATTGATTCAGTTTTGTTCCGGGATAGAATGATGGGCGGCGACAGCTCATCCCCACATCTACCCCGTCTAATAATTCAACATGGGTCAAAACCCTTGACAAGCCCCCCCGCCCGACTGCGCTTTGATTTTGAGTCGAGGGGGAGTCGGGTGCAAAGGATGTTTTGATCCACACGCTGGTATGTCCGCATCATCTTCTTCCAATTCTGTAGATGGCACAGTTCAGCATCTTTTCCTCCATCCAGTTGGATCGATCGGTTCTCCTCGCCGGTCCTGATGGGAATATTGGGCGGTACCCCGGGCCACTCGGCTCTTTGCTCCCGGTCCCCGGTCGTCCTCCTTGGTCAGTCTCCATGGTTTCATCTCTCCTAGGATGATAAAGCAAAAGCGGCAATACCTATTCAGAGATATTTTTTCACCACTATTGATATAGTGGGGCGGCATATACATTTTATACATCAGGATACCTTTAGCAGTCTTATTTTAAAACAAGATATAACATGAAACATTTTTTTTTTCAAATCATAATATTTTAGAGACTATATGTGGGATATTTTAGGATGGGAACTGGATTAATCTGGAGCGGTCCCCTCTGGTATTGCAGAGGACTCCTCCAGTTGCTGCAGAGTGTGCCTGGGATGTCAACACTTTAGCTGATTTATATGTACCCACTTGTCTTCCCCTTCCGCCAGACTACTTTTGGGGATGCGGATCTTATACGCTACAGGGGAGATCTTGTCTATAATTTCAAACGGTCCCTTCCATGTAAGCAAAAATGTTCGCTGTTTGGCCTGGTTCCTTTGGAAATTGTATAGATAGACCCGGTCTCCCACAGTATATTCCCTCCTGGTGGTCTTCAGGTCGTAGTGGGTTTTCATGCTATCAGCTGATCTTTCTAGATTCCGCTGAGCATAGGCAAAAGCATGAAGGTGTTTCCTTAAATTCTCTGCATACTCATGAGTTGTGGAGGCATTTATCAATGTCTGCTCTTGGGTCCTGTAGAGCAAATGCTGGGGAAGCACCATCTTACGTCCAGTCATCAGCTCAAACGGTGACATTTTAGTTGCAGATGAAGGGGTAGATCTGATGGCCATTAGGACCAGAGGTAATTGGATATCCCAACTTGGCCCAGAATCTTCCACAAACTTTTTTAATATGCTCACAATGGTTCGGTTGTATCTCTCTACTGCTCCAGAAGAAGCTGGCCTGTAAGCAATGTGTAGCTTCCTTTTAACCCCCAGTATCTCCCACATCTTTGTCATTACCTCGCTGGTGAAATGGCTACCTCTGTCTGACTCAATCGTTTGAGGTTGACCAAAACGGGAAAAGATGTGGTTAATCATCAGGGCAGCTGCTGTTTCTGCCTTGCAATTTGGGGCCGGGAGACATTCCACTCACTTGGTAAATAAGCATGTGACGGTCAACATGCACTTGTTTCCTCTAGATGAGCGAATTACAGGGCCTACGAAGTCGATTTGCTAATCTGACCATGGCAGTGTCATCCCCCTCTTTTGGAGAGGCGCCCAGTGTGTGAGGGATGTTGGCTGAAATTGTGCACTCACCAGACCCCCCTTCAAGTATTGGTCGGGGTCCTGCCCCATGTGTGGCCAGTATGCAACCTCTCTTAAGATTTCCAGTGTTGTGTGAAACCCCCTATGACCGGCGGTGGCCGCATCATGGGTGTGACTTAACATCAGGCTTCGGAATGAGGTAGGGACCACCCACTGATCATGGCCAGCTTGGGATTTCCTTACCAACAAACTGTCTTGAATTCGGAACATCTTTGGATATTTCATCAACACTCTAAGGTCCTCCTTCCCAATGTAATCGGTATCTGTCAGGGGAAAGTTCTCAGGGTCCTCAATGTGTTGGTAAAACCTACCAATTATTGGATCCCCCTTTTGAGCCATAATTAAATCAGCATCAGGGGTCTCCTTACTCCATTGTGCAGTTGAAAGATCATTGTGAGCATTAGTCTGGGACCTAGTGATAGCAGTGACCTGGATTTCCCCCAACAGGGACTCTATGTCTATTAGATTCCCTTGGATGGCCCCGGTTTTGGCCAGCTGATCAGCTTAATCATTTCCAGTTTTGTCTGGTCCCTCTACTTTGGAATGACCCTTGATCTTTTTCCAGTAGATGGTCATCCCATTCGAGGTGACCAGATCATCAATGTTTTGGATTAACTTCCCATGCTTCAAGGGATTGTTATTAGCACATAACATGCCTCTGGTTTTCCAATTAACCAGGTGCTCCACGAACTTGTTCCGTACATAATCCGGATCTGTGATTATGACCAGTTCGTGGAGTTGATGTTGGACAGCAGTGAGGATGGCTTGATGCACAGCCATCAATTCTGACACCTGACTACTTCATGGACCAATTTTGTACCCAGCGGAGGGTTCTGGGGACTCATTCACCCATGCATTGCCTACGCCAGCCACCAGTTATTTTTCCCTGTTGATGTCAACATGGTAAGAGCATCCATCCACATAGACAGTGGGCATTCCCACACACTTGTCTTCTTCAAAGACTTTGTGTGGGGAATTAAGGTATGCCTCCATGTTGTCCTTGATTTTTAGACTTTCGTCCTCGAGACAGTTTTCTCTGGCACTATCATGCAAGTCAGCCAGACCTTGCGCGAGGGGACTCTTCTTGTTTTGGCCATATCTGACCTCCACAGGAAAGCTTTGCATTGACAGAATCCAGGAAGTAATTTGGGAATTACTCACATTTCCGGCCCGGATTCTGTCACTTTGGAAGTATTGCAGAGGCTGGTGTGGAGTCTCCACTATGATGTGTCCCCCCTGGATAAACGGGCGGCAATTCTTCAATGCCCACACCATTGCCAGGAGTGCCTTCTCACAATCGTTGAATTTTTCCTCCACAGAGGATAAAGTTTTGCTCGCATAGGAGATTACTTTATTGACCTTGTCATGCTTTTGGTATAATACTGCCGTCAAGCATGTATTAGAGAACCCTGTCTCCAGGAAGAACTCCTTGTTTCTGACAGGGTAAGCTAGGCAAGGCGCTTGTGAGAGGCTTCTCTTGAGTTGTCTTACTGCCTCGGATTGTTCTGGACCCCATTCCCACTTGACCCCCCCCTTCAAGAGATGAATCAGGGGTCTAGTGATCTCTGCGTAGCCTTCAATGAACTTTCTGCTGTAATTAGTCAGTCCAAGGAGGCTCCTTAGTTCCCGCAGAGATGTGGGGTCTTTCAGTTTCTGAAGTGCTTCCACTTTCTTTTCCTGGGGACAGACAACCTGAGGAGTAATCTCATGCCCCAAGAAATTAACACGGGATCTACACCACTGTGCTTTCTGAAAGGAAGGTTTTGCTCCGGTGGCCTTCAACTGCGTCAGAACATAACAGATCTCTGCTATGTGTTCCTCCACAGATGAACTTTTGATGAGGACATCATGTACATAAGCCAGGTTACCCCTCGCACCCAGGTCGGGCATGGCCTTATGTAGGAAAATGTTGAATTCATTGCCGGAGTTGAGGTATCCGAAAGGAGTTTGGGTCCATGTGTACTGCTGGCCCCCAAAAGTAAAAGCCAGTTTCTATTGGTCCTCCCTACTGACAGGTACGGTCCAGTATCCATTGGTCAGGTCTATTGCAGTGAATACCTGTGACCCCTGGATCTGGGCCAGCCCTTGGTCAATGTAGGGCAGAGGCCATCGGGAAGTATGGACCCATTTGTTGAGCTCCCTAAGGTCGGCGCAGAGTCTTCACTGGCCGTTTGGCTTCAATATTCCCAGCACCGGATTATTGAAAGTGCTGTGGACTGGTCGGATTATTCCCAGAGACTCAAGGTTCTTAATTATTTCAGTAGGGGACTCCATGGATGTGAGAGGCAAGCGATATTGCTTCACAAACACTGTAGTCATACCAGGGTCCGTGGGAATTGTTGTTGTGTGGATGTCGGTGCGACCACAGTCATATGAGTCTACCGCAAAGAGATCTTGGAAATCCAAGAAAACGTGTTTCAACTTTTCTTCTGTCCCAGAGTCACACAGGCATCAGCTAGGGTGACTCTCTCTTCCACCATCTGCCTGAAGCCTGGAAAGACTTCTGGTTTGGCTATCTCAGCGGCCTCCTCCAGCTGGGTGGAGAAGTCCCTGGTCAGAGTGCTGATTTGGACTGAAGGCTTCAGGTGGGAAAGGCAGCCCTTATGGACCTGGTAATCACCTCATCCCTCCTGAAGTCACAAGTCACATCTTCCTTACCATAAGGGCACGAACTGTACACCAGGAAGTTCCCCCCATGCTGGGTGAAAATCCTGTCTAGTGTTGTATTGTCATCACTGTCACTGTCAAAACAGTCCTTGGGGATGGGTCCTAACATTTCATTTCCTAAATCAATGGAGAAATGTCAGTCATCAACCGCCATTCCAATAATGGTGCCTGCGGCTAGAGTAATACTCTTTAAGTCGCTGTTATCCACCTCTATTGGAATGGTGTTGTGTTCTATGTTGACTAATGGTGTTGGGTTTACCCCCAACCCTTGCTGTTGCAGAGAAGCATTTAGATGTATATAAGCATCAGGGTTTTTCAATTTTTGTCCTCTTTTAACTTTCACTTCCAGTGAGAATTGTCGGGTTTTTTCTGGGATGGTGACTTCCTCTTTAATCTGAATTTCAACTGCATAAGGTAGCAATTGAGCTGACCTAAATGCTTTTTCTGGATCATCAAAGCCCATGGGATTATCCGCTAATCGGGACCAAGCTTTGAAGTTTATTAGGTCCAAACTAATGGCAAAGCGATTGAGAATGTCACTGCCTAAGTAAAAGGCGGCAGTGATGTCTCGCACAACCCAACAATTATGGACTATGATCTTGTTGCCAATGGAGATTTTGAGCATACACCTGCTTGGAAGGAGATGTTTTGAATTGGGTGTTTCAGATCCATTTCCCATTTGTCTATCAGTTTGAATGTGGGAATGGCTGGATCTTTTGGGAGTTGGCGGAACATGGCTTCGCTGATGAAGCTCTTACCGTTGTTCACACACACTCGAGCGAGAACAGAGTCCTTCCCATCATTTAACTGAACAGGGATGAACAACTGCTCTCCAATTTGCTGAATATCAGCCAGGCTCTGAGCTGATTTCATATCTTTCTGGACTATAAGAGTGGGAGTGTCTGATTGTGGATTGGTAAAGCATTTCAGAGTGTTTCCGTCCAGTGTGGAATACCACCTTAAACTGGAAGGAAGGTTGATTTTCAGAAATAGAGAGGACCCCCCATCACCAGTTTGTTGTCCTACTGCTATTACTGTCATGTCTGGAATTTGGTTGTTCTGGAAGTGGAATTCTACTTGGTCAGATTTTTGTTCAACCATGTGGCAGGTGCCGTTTAAACTAACATGGTTGACGCTCTGTTTTAATTTTATTGGTCGGCTAGTCTGGGTCCAGAAACCTTGTTTACGCAATCTATTAGGGGTGAAAACCTTCTCAGGAGGTCATTCCCTTGTAAACAAGGGGTGCCCTCTGGAGTCACTACTATGACCGGGTGTTTCACCTTGTGTCGCCCAATTTTGATGTCCAAATCTGCAGTCCCCTCGACGGTAATTTCCTTCCCGTCAAAGTTCTGCAGTTGTCCAGGAAGAGAGGTGAGAGGAATACGGTAATTCTCTCCCCTTCCTACGTTTAGTGCATCAAAGGCCCTTCTGGACAGAAGAGTAGCTTGGTATCCAGTGTCCACCAGTGCCGAAATTGTACCCTGCCCCTGTACTTGTACCGGGGCATAGTATCTTCCCTCCTTCTCCTCAAGGGGGCACAGATAATGCACATTTTTGGACAACTGGTGGGCTAATTTTCTGGTTTTGGACATTGCTAGCGAAGAGATTTGGGCAGAATTCTGTGGAGAGCCTGGGGAATCTGAAAGAAAAGGTTGGCAACTGGAAATGGTTTCGGGTTCTGGGCCGCCCGCCCCTTTTTGGAGGCAGTCATCAGGATGGGTTTGACCCATGGGATTTTGGTATTGTTGGTTCTGGGATAGAATGATGGGCAGCGACAGCTCAATCCCCACATCTACCCAGTCTGTTGATTCAGTTTTAGGTTCCCCTGGTTCCGGTTCTGGGCTGCCCCTGCCTTTTTGGAGGCAGTCACCAGGATGGGTTTGAATCAGGGAAGTTTGGTTTTGTTTGTTCTGGGCTAGTATGATGGGCGGTGACAGCTCAATCCCCACATCCACCCATTCTGGATTGGAATCTCTTGGCACACATTTTTCCTTGGGAGGAGTTCCCCACATCTCTGAAGGAGAAGATCCTTTTCCCAGGATCCTCTAAGGATCCCTCTCCCTCAAATTGGAAGACCTGTACCTCCTCCACAAAGTGGGTTCTGTTTGTGTCCTTTGTTTCTCCTACCCCCCCTCTGCTCCTTGGGAGGCAGGCTTTCAGGGGCAGGAGATTTTGTTTCCGGTTCCTGGTTTTCCAGGGGCTGTTTACAAGTTGGGAAGGAAGCTTCCTCCTCCCTGGGAACCGGTGGGTTATCGGGGTGCTGCCCCCGTCATTGTTCTGGAGCACCAGGTCCAGAGTTTGGGGCATTCTGCGGTGGCATGCTCATCTGAGGGTTCTGTTGAGCCCTCAGTATGTGAATCAGATCCCGTGCCATATTTTGGACCCGGCGCTCAAGTTGGGAAACCCGCTCAGGTTGATACGGGGTTCTGTTTTCTCCCCTGGGCTGATCCCGGGAAGGGTAGCTATCCCTTCTCTGGTAATACCCCGGGTTTGGAAGATTTGGGTACCCCTACACCCTTGGCCTCCCCTCTCTCGGATTAGGTTGTCTGCGCTCAGGGAATTGGCGAAAGAAGGATGGATGAGTTTGGGGCTGGAAACCTTGTGGATACCTGGGGAAAAAGTTCGGCCCAGGGTTTGGTGAATTTCTGCCCTCCTGTGGGAAGTTTGGAGGGAAGTTCCCTGGGTCAGGCGCTTGGCTGGATCCCCCCTCTTGGGCTGGAGGAGTCCATACATAACCCAGGATGGGTCGGTTTCCCTTGTAGCGGGGACTTACATAATCAGGGGAGCGGGGGACCCCATTTGTGGGACTAAATCCTCGACTCCCTGTCTGTGACTGGCCCGAGGGCCTTCTGGGCTGTGAAATATTTGGCGCAGGCAGGTTTTTAGGCCCCCCATCTCCAAATCTAAAACAGGGGCAACCTTTACCTCTGCCACCTTGGCAGCAGCAGGGGTGCTGTTGGTTTTGTTTTTTTTTGCTGATTCTTGTTTTCCACTGGTTTCTGCACCTCATAGATGCGGGTGGCTTGCTCAATGACTCAGTCTAAAGATCTTTTCTCATGAAAATCTCTCACGAGCTGGGTCATTATGTATTTGGGGAGAGCATGGAACAATGTGTTGACAAATTCTCTGCTGTCCGTGCGCACCCTTCTGGTGGTATGGCCAAAGGCACGCTTCAATTCTTGCACAAATTCTTGTGGGGTCTGATCCTCCCCACATTGCCAATTGTAGGCTGCCTTGCGAGCCTCTTGGGGATTTCTATGTACAGAAAAATGTTTCAAGATGGCCGCCCTATATGTAGACCATCTTGAATGGTTTTGGTCCTCCAGTCCCGCAAAGAAACTGGAGTATTCAGTGGAGAATGTCCATTTGACGTACTGGATGCAGCTACTGCTGTCCTTCAAATGGAAAGTCTCCATCATTTGCTCATAGAGCTCCAAGTGTTCCCAAACAGAATACTTGGCGTTCTTATGATAAGGCGTGATGAAACTCCTGATTGCCTTAATCTGTTTTAAGGGGTCCTTAAGCAAGGCCCTTTTCACCTTATTGGCATTTTTGGTTCGGGTAACCCTGGTCCATTCATCCTCTGATTCAGAAGCACTGCTCCCAGAGATGCCCATCTGATCTTCCAGGTTTTCCCGGATTCTGCGAGCCTGGGAATGGCTGGCAGAATGTGGGGACCTTGTCTCCTGTGTCCTGTGACGCTCAAAGGAGTCTTCAGATCCCTCCTTGCTACCAGGATTTGATGGGTACCCCCCACTGACCTAACTGGGCAGAGGTTTTCAGGATGCCCTAGTGGGCCTAGTGGTTCCCCACTAAATTGCACTGTACTTAGGTGCCCATACCCGGATGCCCGCCCATCCATTCCTGGGTGGTACTGGCCTATGAACCCCATACTTTTGGATGGATAGTAATCTGCCATCCCTGTGGCCCTGTGCTCATGTGCGCCAGGGGACAAGGGGGTGGCAGAGTCCAGGGACTGGGAGAGATGAAGGCCTCTGGTTTTAGGGCTCTTGAGGTTATGCTCAGGCGTTTCCGTTTCCCAGCAAACCTCATCTCTATCAGCCCCTGCTCCCTGTTGCAATGCAAGAGCCTGCGCTTTCAGTTCCTCAGTTAAGGCCTTACTAGACTCTATCAGTCTCTCCTGCAAGGCTACCTGTTGCTGGAGCCTATCATTGTGCTGGCAGAGAGCCTCATTCTCTCTCTGTGCCTCCTGATTGGTCCTGGAGTACTGGGCCAGTCTTTGCTGCAGGAGGGTTACCTCCTGGGTCCCATCCCTACTGGCATGCTCCTTTCTTGCCAGAGCCTCTTCCACCCTCCTGGTGTGCTCTAACAAGTTCTGATGCTCTTTTTGGAGGTCACCCAGCCCCTGGAGGGCCAAGTGATTTTCTTCTGTTTTTCTTTTTCAATGGCAGACTTCCTGGCCTAAGATGTCCCTTTCCTGACTAAGAGTCTGCATCTGTGCCGCCAGGTCGCCCCTTTGCCTTTGAAAGGCACCAGCTTTCTGGCGCACCTGATCAAACTCTGCCTGGGTATCCAGGTCTTTCAGGATCAGTTTATTGCTCTCTGCCTTTTCCCTATCTAGGTGGCTTTGCAGGGTAACTACCTGCTCAGCACATGCCCTATTGAAATCTAATTGCTGCTCCAGCTTTTTCTGGCTCTGCAGTAGGGAGTCCAAACCTTCTTGGTACTCCTTCTGCAAGGCCAGAAATCTGGTATCCTGGTCAGACTTTTCCTGTTGCAGGATACACATGTCCTCTTTGATTTTAATGAGATACTGTCTGCTCTCATTTTCTGACTCCTGGCTTCTGTGCATCCTCTGCTCAGAAGAGACCAGGTCAGATTGGGCCTTCTCTAACGCGATCTGTTGCCTATTTGCCAGATCTTGGCCTTCAGCACATTTGTCCTGCATGGCTCCCATATATAGATACAAATATGCCGCTATCCTAACCATCTTGTCGTGTTCATCTTTAGCTTTAGGAGCCATGTATAGTTCTCTCAGGGCCTCATGTAAGGGACCCTGATTTCTCCAGGTATCTAACCCAGTTGCAGTGACCTGTTGTGTGATTGCCTGCAACCACACATCCTGGCCCTGCTCAGTCCATTCACCTCTCACAAATAGCTTATGTAAGAAATGCTCTCTGGCTATTTTAATGTCTACCAGTGTCGTCATTCTGGAATTTGAGTTCCTTCCTGACTTACAGAAGTTTGTATTTTATTTTGCAAAACAGACCGTTTCCTTAGAGCAGGGGTCTGCAACCTTTGGCTCTCCAGATGTTTTGGACTACACATCCCATGATCCCTCACCATTAGCTATGCTGGCTAGGACTGATGGGAATTGTAGTCCACAACATCTGGAGAGCCAAAGGTTGCAGACCCCTGCCTTAGAGCGTTCCTTTGAGGGGTGCTTTCACAGTGTAAAACAGCGTGGTGATCTAACCGGATATGTGTATCCGGTCAATTGGCACACTGTATTAAGCTGCACAAGTGGTAATTCTAACCCAGAATATCCCGGACGAGCCCACACTTTGTAAGCGATATTCAATCAACACTACAGCTAAGTCACTGCCTAGTCTGGGATGCTGATGGAAGCCCTTATTGATGTATTTTTATGCCCAGTTCGTTTACTCTGGATGACAACCCTTATATAACACCCCTCTCTCAGAATCCCCCTGACCCCGCTGAGCCAAGAAGTAGGTTTGTTTTGCAAATTTAAAAGGTTTATTTGAAAATTAAACAATAAATATCTATCACACTTTTATAGTAAATTAATATTTGATAACACACTTGTGAAGATGATAGTGGTCAACAATGGATAATGTTACTGTGGTACACTCTTTTGATGGCTTAGAAGTGATATAGAGAGGATAAAGTCGCTGAGAATGCTTTTATAGCTTCAAGGACAATGCAATGATGAATGAAAATGCGGTCCAGAAAATAAACTTGATATGACTTCAACAAAAGACAATGTAATCACTTTTCTTTGACAATTCACACCCCCCCTCCCCACCGCCCCTTATGCAAGGTAAAGAGATGGAAGGAAAGCACACAGTTCTCAGGAATGCAATCAAATATAATTCAGTTCCCCCCCTAGCAAGCTTAGAGGAAAACAGGTAGAAGTTTTAAACACAGGCAATATACTTTGATGTGGTATGCAAAGAAGTGAAAAATATGCTAAAATGATTTTAATTCCCTCTAGAGGTTCAGGGTGGGTGACAGCTACTTTGTATTAGTTCAGGATCACTTTAGCAATGCTCTATGAATGATTGTCAGGTTGCAAACGAATTTCAGCAAAGGAAAGCAACGACAAATCTTTTTACACGTGGCTGAAATTAAGCAAAATGTCAAATCGCGGCAAATTTAGTCGAGTGCAATTACGGAGGGAGTATGAGGAGTAGAGCTTGTTGGAAAGCAAAGAATCTCAGCTTCATGATAAAAGTTAAATCTTGCTTCTATCACAAACGGTTCCGGAGATACGGCCGATTTAGTAAAGGTAGTTTTTCGGATTTGAAATTTTTAAAGCTCAGAATGACAGATGACAGTTTTCAGGTTTAAAGATGACAGAATGACACGATTCTAGGAGGCAGTTCTAAATAGGTTAAAATAGTTTGGATTAGATTATTTTAAACTAAGAGATTGGGTTTTGCACAGTTCTCGCGGTACTCACACTATATTTTGGACAGGAATGCGACTTCACCATGGATCGGGTCAGGATTGGACTGCGGTTCCCTCACCACGGACTGTCTCTGCCTGGTTCTGCTCACTGGATAATTCTACCTTCAGGGTCAGCTCTGCTAGCGGCACTGCACAGCGGTCTGGTTCTGACAAAAGTTCTCAGCACTGCACGGCGGTCTGGTCTCTGGTTCTGACAAAAGTTCTTGGCAAAAATTCCAACAGCTCGCCCGGCTGTTGAGTAGTTTGCAAATGATTTAGAGGCCTGCTGAAAAAGGATTCAGCTTGTGGATTCAGGCCTCTCTGCTACAAATTCTGGAGTTAATTACTGGTCTCTGGAGATTGATGGATTTGAAGTCTGGATCTCTGAATGTGAAGTCTGAAGTCAAAATGCTCCGCAGAAAGTGAAAAAGAAAGTCCCTTTCTAGCTTCCAGTGGCTCTTTTTATGCGTTTAGAAAGTGGGTGGGTTGGCTAATTCTGCATGCCCAACCCTCTCAACTTATCATTGGCCAGTTCCTCCTCTCTTCCTTGATTGGGGGAACTGGGTTGTGAGTCAGAGTGATGAGGTAGGTTTATGGTCAGAGGATCCTCCCCTTGTCAAATTGCACGCAAATCTATTTCTGATCCAAATACATATTTATCTATGTACCATTTTTCAAATATTATACGTCCAGTTAACATATTTTCTGTAGCACCAAACCATCCGATCCCTGTCTTTGTAAGATGTCGTGTCCACTTATGACAGAATTCTCCCCTTTTCATCCAGATAACGACCTCTAAACCTTTCCAGATTGTACACAAATGTGCACCAGGGATATGGGTTTCAGATGATAAAGTGTCAGATGTTTAACATGCATACATTTGGAGTAACAACCTTTTTTCCGCTACTATCCCCAAAAACATACCACAGGACCGGCACTATGAATTATCCATCTTTTTAAAATTATGCTCTGGCCCCAAAGGGGTGTGGTTTTCCAAAGCACATGGTGGAATTTCTGGTTTATCCACTTCCCCCAACTCAGCTTGCTCACAGAGGCACAGCTGCCCCCCAGTTTCTCCCAAGAGGAAGCTATTTTACGACCCCCCCCCAATATAACATTTGCCTGGGCCCAAGACAGTGCTTTGTTCAGTTTCCTGCAGTCCCTAGCTGCTCCTACCCTGATCCAATTAGAGAGGTGTCATCTCCCTTTGGTGGGGGCAGGAGAATGCAGCCAGGCCTGGGAATGCATTTGTTGGGTAAGTCCCAACTCCTGTCGGGGGTAGTTGTCAGGCAGAATTCAATCTCTTTAAGCCAGGCTTCAGCAAAATGTCACTTTTGTTCCAGTTTTCTACATCCAAATCAAACTTACAATTTTTACACATGCAGCTAGAATGCTGATTCTAAGTTCAAAACTATGACATTTAACAGTTGCAAACTATGTGACACTCAACAATAGGCCACTCATTTATTTTAAACATTTGAATTTTAGTGGCTTTAAGTCCCATTTAACTTAAGCTGCTGACACCCACAGCTCAGCCAGTTTCCTTATGAACCTTATTTTAGGCTCTTCCTCTTTCCAGATTTTGTATGCACACAAGGCTCCATTCTGCCAGATGTCTGCTGGTATTCAGTGATATTTTTGGATATCTTGCAATGTTTGAAATGGGCATTTTGAGCTTGCATTCAGAGAAACAAAGGGTGGTTTTAAAGTGATTTTGAGCTCACAAGCACTGTTGCTTTTCCTTTGGCACCACATTTCACTCATGGTGCTTCTGACCCAGCACGCTTGCACTGGTGGGTGGCAGGTCAGGTGACTATTTTGGTGTGCGCACAACTGCACTGTTCTCCTGGATTCTGGCGCGAATGTGGGCGGCGACAGCTCATCCCCACTTCTACCCAGTCTATTGATTCAGTTTTGTTCCGGGATAGAATGATGGGCGGCGACAGCTCATCCCCACATCTACCCCATCTAATAATTCAACATGGGTCAAAACCCTGGACAGAAATCCTTTACAAACTTATGATAGCATTCCGCCAAGCCAAGAAATGATCTTACTTGATCATTATCTGTTGGCTGAGGCGCACTCTTGGCAGCTTCCACAAGCTTTTCCTTTGGTCTCACACCTTCCTTGCAAATCACATGACCCAAGTATTCCACACTCTCTACTCCAATTTTGCACTTGCTCCTACTCACCGTCAATCCCGCCTCACTCAAGCTGCTTAACACCTGTCTAAGAATCTCATCATGCTCCCTTTCTGAATTGGCATAAACTAACATATCTCATCTTGGAAAATCACAATCTTGTGTACTCCCTCCATCATCTTTTCCATCACTCTTTGAAAAACAGCTGCCGGTGACACCAGCCCGAACGGCATCCTGCAATATGTGAAAGTTCCAATGTGGTCGCAAATGCTGTTACATGCTGACACTTTTCAGTCAGTGGTACTTAGTTATAGGCTTGGAATAAATCTATAACAGAGAAAAGTCTCACACCATTCAAAGTTGTCAACTTTTCACCAATGATGGCCAGAGGATGTCTGTCAACTAAAATGTTCCTGTTCAAGTCAATTATGACCACACAGAGTCTTATCTCTCCATTCCGCTTGGCAGCCACCACCACTGGGGACAACCACTTGGAACTTTCAATTCTTTTGATGATTCCTCTCTGCAATAGGCTCTCAATTTCCAGTTTCACGTTGTCACTCAAGTTCTGTGGCACTGGCCTCACTTTATGCACTTTGGGAATAACTCCACTTTTGAGGTTGAGCTCGTGCTCAAACCCCCTCAACATTGCAGAGCCCTGAGGCCCACGGCATGTTGGCGTGTTACAAAAATTAAAATAAATAAATAAGCAAATAAATAAATTCCCAATTCTTCCGTAAATACCTTTGGAAACTCATGTTCCCATTTGTCCCTCACTTCAGCAACAGTGATAGTGTATTCAGCGCTAGCCTGTATTCTAATCCCTAACTTCCGCTGCCCGCTCCAACTTAGGAGTGACGATCCCTCCTGGGTGACGTAGGCATCCGCCTCACAACTCCTGCTTTTATACTTTATAGACGCTGGAAACTTTTTCCCAAAACCTCAATTTTTACGTTACCATATGCATATGGTTCGATCTCATGCTCACTCCGCTGCTTTATTCTTCCTTGTACACATCCTTCGAAGGTTCTTCTTGATATTAGTGTCCAGGGAGGGCAACTGTCAACCTTCATCGTGACTACTCTTCCATCGATTAGGAAGACACCCGTAGGTCCATTTCATCTAGAGGACACATCTGCTACTTCAAGCACATGTTTCCCTTGGTAACTGTGTGGAACCACAAAACTTTCCTCTTGCTCTGGCACTCTTCCTCCAGCCCCCATATTCACCACTTGTCCGGACTCATGGCAAACCCTTGCGAAATGTCCCTTCCTCTTGCATTTCAAACAATTAACATTTCTGGCGGGGAAAAACATACTTGTAGAAATGTGGCGATTGCTACCACACTTGAAGCATTTGATTTCTCTGCTCGTGCCCGGTTTCTTTGTGCCTCTTATTGCAGCAACTTCACTCCCTTGTTTATCTCCTCTCATAGTTGACATGTATTTGCATGTCTGCTCCATACTTCTGGCCATCTCTACAGCCAATTCTAATGGAAGATCCTTGGATAGCAGTCTCTCCTGTACTTTAGCACTATTTGTGCATCAAACTAATTGATCACGTATTAGTGAGTCTGTGAGTGGTCCAAAATCGCAGGTATGACTCAGTGTTTTTAATTCGGCAATAACATTCTTTACTGGCTCCTGTGGTTC
Source organism: Ambystoma mexicanum (assembly GCF_040938575.1). Classification (NCBI taxonomy): domain Eukaryota; kingdom Metazoa; phylum Chordata; class Amphibia; order Caudata; family Ambystomatidae; genus Ambystoma; species Ambystoma mexicanum. Next base: position 810,271,440 of record NC_090924.1, on the reverse strand, counting down.
TTGAGATCGCTGGAAAAATTGATGTCTTTCGAATGTGGTGTTCCTTTTGGGCTCAAAATGAATTGCCAATTTTTTCTCAGCTGTACTGTATTGATAAGTATCTCCCTGGCCTTCTTGTGGGGGATCTGGCAATCCATCATAGACACTGCGGTCCTCTACTCCCAGATTGTGCAGTAAGATCGCCTCTTTTCTAGCAGGCACAAACTTTTCTCCCCCAATGAAAACTAGGTATGTATCAAACCATTTTTTCCATCGGTCCCACCTAATGGCTGGTGTGCCGGGTTCTGGTAGTAAGGGTGGGGGTGGTGGCATGCTTGCTGCTGCCACGCTTGTACAAACTTTGTGATGCTTTTAATTTTCTGTATTGTTAAGTTTTAGTCCAATCGCCAATGTCACAAATTAAACTTAACATCCAGTGCAACTCCTCCCTCTATGATAAGATGCTTTTTTTTATGGGCCAAGGTTTATTCACTGTTGTCCTTTGTGATCCACTGCTTGTGAATAAGCAGATTTACAGGTCTTCTGTTGCGCCTGTTTTCTTTCTTATCAAACCCAACGTTGAATAATCAGGTTTACAGGCCTTCGGTTGCACCTGTTTTTTTCCTGTTAATTTCAACCAATCATTAGGGACTTTGCTGGCAGGTTGTCGGCTCCTCCTCCCCCTTGGATCAGGGAACTGGTAGATTGGAAAAAAAGGAAGGTCTGCGGTCTGCAACACTGCCTCCTAAGACTCGAGTCCTCCTCCCCGTCTCCTCACCTCGTTAGTGTGCAGAGCTGCGGTACAGCAGGGAGCGTCAGCTGTACCTCCTAAATGTGGCAGGCAGCCGTGAGCGGGGAGACGGCTTCTGTGCAGTACTCCTTCAGGAGTCAGCTGTGGCTGGAGGCACAGGCCCTGCACAGCGCTCCTCTCCGCGGCGGGCCTGTCACCTCGATCCCATCCTCGTCGCCAATTAAAGAAAGGTGATCGAGGCTCAAGGTAAGTTATTTTAGTATTTATTCTAACAGGTCCGCCCGGAGCCCAATGCCACTTCCATCATCAATCGTAACAGTCTGCCTCTGTCCCACGAACCCCACATTCCAATCATAACAGGGGCTTGCGGGACAGACGCAGGACCGCACGCCAAACACATAAATCTAACCATATCATTACAGATGCCATACTGGCGACAGTTGCAACAACCCCTCCCCCAGCAGATATGTTGAGCCATGGTTACACTCTTTGTGGTGCCAGACGATGAGCTGTTTCACAGGTATTGCTCTTCTCCCACATCATTTTAGATATCCTAGAGGAGTGATCAGCAAATCTTAATATTGTGCCACAGCCCGCTCAACCATCATCAGGTCCCTGGTGAATTTGACAGCCCTGAATTTCTTCACCACTGGGTCCGTTCAGAGAAACCCAGGCAGAACAGCTGGCATTTCACTGGCCAGTCTCACATGCTCTGTTCACCATGTGGTCCCATGCATCATCTCACAGAGTCGCCACTGAATTGCCGTTTCACATTCTGTGGATCAAAGGTGATAGGTAGCACACAACCTCTATGACAAATGGGTCATAGAGGTTGTGGATGCCCACCACGACACGTGGTTTGTGTGTACTGCAGCCAGCACTGCTATTTGTCCATTCATGTGCAGATGGGATGCAGCATTAAGGGACTCATCACTGATGAGTATGCTGAGTTTCTTAGCTCGAGACATCATAGCCACATTTTCAGATGCTCGCCCGTGACGATGGGGAAATGTGGCATCTAGGTGAGTGCGTAAACATAATGGCATGAAAAGCCTGTACCAATGCACATGCATGCACACAGTCAAACAAACAAAGTATCAGTGCGGAAGTTATTCATTGACACTGACAAGCACCAAGACATGGCACACCTTGGAAACACATAAAATGTATACTATTTTACATTAGATTGTGTGTAAAGGTTTGAATCTAGGCTTTAAAGGGTACAACCAGCATCCATTTCTCGTGCCATAATATGGATCCATATCAACATGGCAAAGCATAGGGTAATCCTCTGTAGCATTAGGAGGCAACATGGTGTGTGCAGCGCACCAGCATAGCCAGATCGCATTGTGAGGATTTGGGCCTAAGCCAACTAGACAAATGGGGGCGATTCTATCAGCTGGGGCAGAAGTATTTGCATTTTTTTAACTATAGCAGAAACAGATTTTGCAGTACTCACGAGTGTATGTGTGTTTGTGTGTGTGTAATCTATGTTTATATGGTCCAGTAGATACCTCCTGCGCCACTAGGCAACCTTATCCCCTCCTGGGAAATGGGCAGCCTCATACAAAGACTCATGGTGAGGTTTGTGTCTATCTAGCAGTGAAGCATTTATCAGGGTCTGTCTCATATCCATAAAAAGGTAAAAAGCTGCATTCTATGAATACAGTCATTGCCACACAGAATACAATGGCATTTTGGCCATCTTCACCTCTGTATCTTCATGGTGAAAGATATAACCTCCAAACCTGTAACATCACAACATTTCTAAATTTCATGAGTGCCCAGCGAGGGGGTGTGCCGGCCTCCCAGCCAATGAGGAGGTGCTGAACGGGGTCTATACCACACGGTACAGATCCCGCTCTGAGACTCCTCAGAGCCCCCTCCTAACCTCCTCCTAGCCGCCTCAGAGCAGGAGACCCCCATCTTCCCTCCCAGTAATCAGGTAAGTGCGCTGTCCCCCTGTGTCCCCTTCTTCTTCCCCCACCGCCCTTTTCTACATAACCAATCCCCCACCCACTTACCTTGCGCTTCCTTGTCGCCTGCCGGTGCCGGGAACACTACTGTGTTTCAGACTCCAGAATGGATGCTTTAGAAAGGGAGAAGGCACTAGGTGTAGTTCTCTTTGCCCTGACCCATGGCAGCCATGTTTGTTTGTAGTTTTTTCTTGAGTTGAGAAACGATTAACTCGTTGTTTCTCAACTCGAGAAAAATACACTATTATTCCCCAGCACAATGTGTCTTGGTAGTAATAGCAATATAACCCTTGCAGGGGGTCTTACTGGTCATGTAATGCCCCAGGGCTCATGTTAAAGCCTTGCTTGAGCTTGTAACATATACCTTGGGGCATTACCTGACCAGTAATGTCCTCCACTCCAGCTCGGTTTATATTGCTTATGTAAGTCTCCCCTACCACTATCTCATAATACATAGTTGAGACCGGGATAGATTGTGACATAAGCATCAACACACCCCTTTACCATGACACGCTATGTCCCCAAAGTCCCACAGTGGCTCCTGGGTGACATTGCCAATGTGATCTAGGTCTATTTACAGAAATGTTGCCATTGGCAATACACATATAGGTGCTGTGTGGAGGTTCATAGGCAAAGACAAGGGATGACACCTGGGAACGTCTCTGGGTGAGTAATTCTGTCTGCACGCATAACCAGATACAAATGTGTCACAGTCTCCCACATGAACTGTTTCTCAATATCCAATGTTATAAACACAGGTCTGGAATGGTATGAAAAAAATGGATTCACATTCTGTGTCAACAGCACTACACATCCAGCGTGTGGCATGTTCTGATCACATTCACTAACTCAGACTGCATGTCAGGAGTTGTGCTGTGACAAGGTTGTGATGATGTGATATAGCTACAACCCGCATTCTCTATGGGTAGAAACTGTAGTTGCAGGCATACAAACTTACTTTTATTGAGTGTCATCAAATTCACAAATCTGTTGGCCAGAATTTATGTTCACAAACAGCATTATTGTGTAAAGCTCAAACATGTCTGTTCTTAGATGTGTATGTTCATTCTTTGCTATCAGCAAGTGGGAAGGTATGGATCACACAAGAGCCCAATCCATTGTATGTCTACACCACAACCTGCAGATCTGTTCCCATACACAAGTTACAAGGCCCAAGTGTAAGATGTGGTATCGTCTACCAGTACAGTTGTGTGGTACATGCCCTTGACTCCGCGCGATGCACGGATGGTGGTCAAGAGGGTAATTCTGCCTTGTGTTTGTGCGTGTGAGCAGACTAAGCAGGGCAGGGAAGGGGTTTCAATGCAGTATTTTAAATACGCTGTGTTGGTTTTTCTTAACGGGATTGCACCGCGATACAGGGATCGGGTTTCAAAGTATAATTTTTAGTTATGTTTGTGCTTTCAAATGTTTGGGAACCACGGTGCGGGGAAAGGGTGTCAGGTGTGCAGTTCAGTGCCACAGGTTGGTTTTTTGAATGCGTCAAACCGCGGTTGGTGCGGCAAATGTTTCGTGGGACAGTTTCATGCCACGTGCATAATGCAAGTTTTAATTTGAAGGTGGTCTGACTTTCCGATGTTTTGTTGCCTTAGGCTGCCTGGTACTGTTTGGGGGCCTCATGTTAGTGTTCAGGAAGGACCAGTGGGGACCTTTAGTTTTAAAGTGGATATTATGGCCCTGTCACCAAAATTCTTGTTCGGATGGTAGAAGTTCACTGGGGAGGTTTCGAGCTAGTTCGAAACACGTGTAGGTTTTTCCATGACGCTGCATTCTCCTTTCGGGTTCAATACGAGCACCTAACTCACATATGGCCATTTGAATTTAGTTTGTGTTCACTACCCCAGTGCCACACTTTTTTTTAAAGGAATGGGAGGCAACTTTTACGGAGCGGGGATGTATATGGAATGGTTCGCCCTTTGTTTCAGGGCCCTGGGACGCAGGTTTCAATGAACTATGTGCTGCGAATTAGGAGTAGGGATTCATGCAAAATCATTTGCGATCAAATAATTTGCGAGCATGGTGAGGCATCTTTGCGGGTGACTGTGTTTGCAATCCGGTCGTTTGCCACTCTTTTAAACAGGCATGTGACTTGCAGGATTTTAAACGGGTTGGCTCATGGCCGCAGGGCAGGATTTATATGGGTATACTGCAAGGATGTGCTTTCAGGTGGCCGCAATTACCGCGGGTCCCAACAGTTCGGTAAAAGTAATTTTTATTATTGTCTCAAAACCGCGTAAGTTGTATGCTACATGTTAATGGCGGGAGCTACAGTAAGGCACGCGGTCAGGTGCAGGGACGACATGGTTCAACCTTTATGTAAGGTGCATTACATACAAAGTGCTAGGCCGAGCGAGTCCTGCAAATGGCCAATACAGTCGGTCTTTTATTCCTAAATTGGGTGAATCAATGTGTGTTTCTTTATGGGTTTTCTTCGTTTACGACCACGATGAGGCTCCGTTGCGTTGCGGGTGACCGTGTTTTGCAATAGTATGATCTGCATTCCTCAGACACAGCGTGGCAGCATGACACCGGGCAATTGGTTGAGTGCTGCAGGAAGTTGATAAGGTGAATTACTTTTGATTGCTATTAAAATGCGGCATAGTTTAAAAGTAAATGGAATAGTTTATTTACATAGCGCCTACACACAATGGGCCTGATTCATGGAAGTGTTTTATAATGGCGCAATCCCATAGGAAAACGTTCGGTGAATCGGGCTCAATGTGTTACTAAGCGCGTACATGAGATATGAGGGGGAGGGACGGGCTCGGTCATCGCTGGGCCCATTTGTTTCACCATGCGTAGAGGGACAGGTACAACGTTATTCACAAGGCGGGCGCTGTATAGCCTGGTTCATTTCAGGGAAATTCAATGTTTAAAGGCGAGGGATGATGGCAGCCACGTGTTTCCTTGCAAAGGCCTTGCACTACGAAATAGCTCCAGAAGACGGCAGCTGCGCTGCATGGGTTTTGGGGGGAAGTTGTACAGACAGGCAGTATACCAAGTATTTCTCCCTGCAATTCCAATATTTCAAATTAAAAGCATACGTTTGTGCTGTTGAAGGGGTTGCAACGAAGCGCGACGTAGGCAATGGGTCAATATTATAGTTTGATTAAAACATATTGGTGGTTTGGATGGTTTAACTGCGGTGCAGGTTGTATGGTTCAATTTTTCGGGTCCTTGCAGTTGAGTGATCAGCCACTCTCGTGTATTGAGGGGTAAAGTGTGCCATTGGTCCTTCCGAATAGAGACTGGTATTCAAAAGCCGTGTGTGGTTACCATTTAGGCACGACTAGGGAACTACATTGGCCAAATTGTATATGCTGCAGGTTGCGGCAGTACCACAATAGTTATCAGGAATAGAGCGGGGCACCTTACGTAAGGAGGATGCAAAGGTTATGCACATGTGTTTCAAGGCTATGCTTGTACTTAAAGGTTGGGGAGCGCTTTCCTTCTTTCAGCTGCAACCAGGGTTGAATGACAGTGCGTTGCGGGAAAAGGGGTTTTATATGGTGTATTGAAAGCATCGTGTTGGGGTTTTAGAAGGGTTGCAAACGCGGTGCGGGAGATGGATTCAAAGGTTTGGGTCAAGATGGCAATATGGCGCGCTTTCTCGTGCAGCAAGGGGGCTTGCTTAGCGTGGGCCTGGGTTCCATTGGTCATCAAAGCGCGGGCGGGCATTTTTATTTTTTGAACACGGGCGGGATTAAGCTTTTAAATTTTGGGAACCGCAGTTCATTTTTGGAATCTAAATGCAGCATGTGCTTTTGTGAAGGGGTACAAACGCTTCGGTGCGGGATGAAAAAGTCGAATGCATCGTGTAGATTCCTACAAGGGATTAGGGTGTGTTTGAGGCGACAGGACATGTTACACGCGCACAATTGTTTCATTGGTCCGGAGTGAAGCTGGAAAGGGATGTAAGGCGATAAGTACGGAAGGATGGGGTTTTAATAACACTCCGTTGCACAAGTGTTTCAGTGGCCTTTTAATTTACTATTTCAGGCGTTGTAATTATCTCACGGTTTACTGTGGCGCACCTCCGTGTGTGGCACGCAATGTTTGCAGGGGTTGTAAGGGCCTGGCGCAATGTGGTCTATACTTGAACAAAGTGTTTTTCAACATATGGGAATAACACATTTTAATTTTGTTCCAAAAACAGGTTTATAGGCCAGCTGGAAAGGACCACTTTTAGGGTGCAGGAGGTACAGTGGACAGCGCTTACGCATCCGTAAGGTGTTTTTGTGATTGAAATGCACTCCTGTCGAAAATAGCAGCACGAAAGGTTTGCATAAATGAACGGGTGCAGGAGTTTCAAAATGGGAAGTGGGGGGATCAGAACCAAGAAGTTGGAAGGTTTAAGTTGCGGATAATATCTTAATCACCGGTTGGTTAGTACTTAAAGCAGTAAGGAGCAGTAAACAATCAAGTGAAGCGGCTTGAAGTGAGGAATGAAACGTATGGGAATTAATTTGTTCTTCTTTTTCACCGAGCTCCAGGTTTGCATAGAAATCATCTCTCAGACAGAGTCACCGGACATGTTTTCAGGGATGGAGATAGTTTTGGACACATTGGCCAATGAATTGGATGAGGAAGCCATGTTGTTCGCATGATTTCAGGAACAAATGTGTGCCAGAGGAAAGGACTGGGCAGAAAAATTGCTGAGTGAAGGACAGGGGCTGCTACCCAATCAGCAGACCGGGGTAGCACAAGTGCGTGCAGTTCCACACATCCCCCTACTTAGTGATGTACCTCTAGTCAATGGCCCAACTCCTAAGAGGGCATACAGAACCAAGCAGGGTGAGGCGGTGGTTTTGGCAGTGGTAAGTGCGCTGGTGGGATCAGGGTTGCGGGTCCAAAGTACACCAATCCAAAAGAAACGGGCGGTTGGGAAGTGCAGGGCGGCATAGCCTGTGGTCAGTCCTCTACAACCACCATCGGGACCGGTGTGCTGCATTGAAGGACTCACACCAACTGGAGCCTTACCTCCCCCGACGGGGAATGTAAGGGCAACGGGTAAGGGTAATGTTGCCTCTGGATCTGCTGAGGTGGGGCAGTTAGGGGGATTTTGGGGGGTGGCACGGGAAGTAGCCCAACACTAGCGGTAGGTGCGGTCGTCCCACCGCCCTAAATGACCACACCCACACCGGTGGCCGCCCATCAACCAGTCAGGACAGCAAGCGCGCCCGAAACAATATCTGTCACTCCGGCCATTAAGGGAGGGGGGTCCACACTCCGGCAGGTTGCAAACAAACCCTTATTAACTTCCACATGTGGGATGTCTTGGCACATGCATAACGATTTTAAAGGAGGAATATGGGAAAGGGAGCAATGTGACAGAAGGTGCAGTCTCGAGACCAAAAACGCAGTACTAGATCTTAACATTAGCGGGGGCGAGGACTGAAAGAGGGGTGAGAGGATAAGACCAGAGGAGAACATACAGAATTGGTAATTGGCGTTTGATCTTTTGGCAGCAGTCTGGGTGGAGAAATTCCCAAATGATGGTCAGGTTTTAATGACATATAAGAAGGGAATCACGATGGAGTATGAAACATATGGGACTACGGGTTGTATAGACTATGATTGAGCCTTTAGAAGGAGGATGGCCCGGGAACCGGACATGAGGTGGGTTGACAGGGATGAGGCTGCATGGACTAAGTTTATGGGTGGTAAGGATAGAACCAGCCTGCCTAATGATGTAGGGAGCAGGGTGGCCAGGGGTTAATAAGGAGGACCAAAAGAAGGAGTGGCAGCCATTTCAGCCATCCCCTCCAAGACAGGGAGGGGGGGAACAGGCCAACAGGGTATCCATGGAAGGAAATGAGAGACCGACGGGAGAGAAAAGTGAACTGGCAATTGAAGGAGGGGAAAAAATGTAGGCCTTTCAATAAAGGGTCCTGCACGTGGGGAAGCAAGTGCCGTTTCTCTCATAAATGTTTTAGAAGTGGAGGCAGCCACCCAGTAATTTCCTGCTCCAAAACTGAGTGGGGACTCAGGACTGAAGGAGGACAAAAAGGAGGGCAATGAGGTGGCTTGGTCAATGGGGCCACACCCGGTGGACAGAGGGGTGCCCCTTGAATTTCTGCAGGAATGCCTGAGTGCTGGGGATAGGCAATTATGGTAGGGATGGTTCTCTCAGGGATTCAGGATGACTTAAAGGTCCCTTGATTGGAGGGATGGTGAGAAATCTCCCGTTGCCACTGCAACACAAACGGAGTGTGATGGTAAGTTGTTGGAGCATGGGGGCATTGAGGGTAGCAGGGGGCTACCCCAAAAGTGTGACAGAGTTAGGAGCAGTCCTAGCCGGGGAGGAGTACGCCACGGCTTGAACCGTGAGTGGTTTCCCGATGGCCGTACTCAAGCCAAAGTCGGACGACGGGCATTGGATCCCTATGGACACTCGAAACTCCTCACCTTCATGTGCAGTGGCCCGAGGGAGAAGCACTCTGTGCACTAATCTGGAGAAAATGCCTGGTGCCTTGCGACATGCATGGAGGCGTCAAGGGAACACCAGAACATTCAGAAGTTTTGCCCCACTTTTTGGGGGCTAGGAGTTTTGTGGTATAGATGGTCATGAACCATGGTGCTTTAGGGCTGAGACTGCCTGCTTTGTATTGTATGCTCCAATAAACTGTGATCTGTGTTTCCAAAAAATGTTAACTTTTGTCGGACTATTATTCACTTGCTGCTCAGGTTTTGGTTCCCAAGGTATGTCATCCTCACACGACAAGGGGGTGGGGAGTGCCAATGGGGGCTGACACCACTAAGGGGATGTTCCAGCCCCTGCAGGGGGTACTCGAGGGACATCCCACATAGGGTGGGTTACCCTCTGGCAGTCCCCCTCCCCTCGTGGCTATGCAGGTTACTCCCACTTCCGCTCCTTCATGAGTGGGGGCGGGCGTCCCCACGGCAGGCATTTCCAGCGAGCCCTGGGGACTGCTTACAAATACGGAGGAGGACTGGAGGACGGCCTCTTTCCAGTCTTCCTCCGTCGAATTACCCACCCACCCGCACCCAATGGTAGGTTGGGGAGCACAGTTTGGTTGAACTAGGGTGGAGTTATCTAGGTAGGAAAAGACGGGGATGGTGGAATATAGGTTGAACGGAGGATCAAGGTGTTAGTGGCGGTGTTGTAAATAGTTGCAAGGGTTGGCTTTCTTTGTTGGTTATTAATTGATCCATTTTTAAACCAGAGAGCGAGGTGTCAATGGGGGTTAAGGAAAATGGTTTCAAATGATAGCTTACTCCAATTCGTATTAATTTTACATTTTCAGAGTAGATCGAGGTGTAAGTAGTTCAAAGGAAAGTGGGTTAAATTGCTTGCTTCATGCTGTACAAATTTCTATTCTTCAGCAGAGTGCAGGGTGTGAATAGCGAAAAAGATTTAAAAGACTTGCAGACTTCAATTTGTAATTTTTTGTTTTCAGCGGACATCGAGGTGTAAGTAGGTGTAAAGGATAATGTGTTTTAAACTTCTTGTTTATGGTGTATAGTTGTTCAAATTTTTAGCATAGAGCGGGGTGTGCGTCGGGGAAAAGTTTTAAAAATGCTTGCATGCTTCAATTTGTATTAATTTTTATGTTTTGAGTGGAGATCGAAGTGTAAGTGGGTGTGAAGGGAATTGTGTGAAACTCCTGGCTTTATTTTGTACTAATTTTTCAATTTCTGTCACAAGCGGAGTTAGGGGCAGTCCTTGCCGGGGAGGAGTACACCACGGCTTGAACTGTGGGCGGTTTCCCGATAGCCGTACTCGAGCCAAAGTCGGAAGACGGGCATTGGATCCCTATGGACACTGGAGACTCCTCACCTTCATGTGCAGTGGCCCGAGGGAGAAGCACTCTGTGCACCAATCTGGAGCAAATGTCTGGTGCCTTGCAACATGCATGGAGGCGGCAAGGGGACACTGGAACATTCTGAAGTTTTGCCTCACTTTTTGGGGGCTCAGAGTTTTGTGGTATAGATGGTCATGAACCATGGTGCTTTAGGGCTGGGACTGCCCCCTTTGTATTGTATGCTCTGTGGGATGTCTTAACCCACTCATCCAAGCCCTGCAACATCACTAGGCATTGCTGGCAGCATAAACATCATAATGGCCACTGGAAAGCATGCTGTTTGCTCAAAATCACCAGAAAATGCACAGTGAAAACCTGAAAAATAGGCTGCCATCCACTTTTGCCTATCTTAGTGAGCACCAGAGACCACTGCCAAAACCCATCCTTTGGCTGCTCACAGAGCAAAATCTCTGCCAAGGAATACAGAGCTGTCTCAAAAATGCATATTTGGTGTCAAATTTGCTAAAATCATGCCTCATAAACCATCCAAAAGATCCAACCTCCTTGTTGGCCGTTCCACATCATTATACTGCAAGAATCCACATAAATCCAATGTCAGAAAGAATCATGTGTTATTAGAACAAAATCCACTTTTAAAGATATTTGATGGCAAAACAACTGTCAAAATGGGTGTAGTACCGTTACTCGCCTCTGTCAGGTGCTGGCGATGTATAATTCTGACAGGAGAGCTGTGTTTCAGAAGTTAAATATGCCAAAGAAGGGAATTCCATCAAAATGCCATATAGAGTGCCACACAGTGATTTCATTGTTGAAAAAGACTTGATTTAAAGATATGTTGCTTATTGTGAGTTTATAAATGTATTTTTTTAACAAGGAACTATGTTGCAAATGACTAGATGGTAATCTGATTTAGTTAAAACTTAAAGAGGCCTTCTGTTCATGGGAACCCTTCACACCTTATCCCTAGACAAAGAAGCTTCCTTCTGCCCTTGGCCAAGAGATTGACAGACTGGTGTGAACAGGAACTAGCCAGGGCACCCTGGCATGTTGCTCTCAGTCAAGACAATGGGGGTTTTGGGGTGAATAGAATATGCTGATTTGGGTGTGACTGGTCAAGAACTGCTCTGGGAGAAACAAGACATGTGACCCTCTGAGTCAACCAGCTCTGGGGGCGGGGACAAACCATTGTGGATTCAGGTAGCCCAGCAAATATATGTTTTAGAAAATTGCATATAACAAATTGTACCAAGCTGACAAAAATATGAAACTTTGGGATTCTTAAAATGAAAAATTCACCCACAATTTAAGACTAAGCTGGATGCTGTGTGAAGTTCTGAGAACAAACCCCGGAATTATTAATATTGCAGCTGCAGTGTTTTTGCTATGAACATAAGAATTTACAGGAATGTGCCCAGAGAGGATATGTATGTTTGTGTAAAATTTGGTGCAGAACCAATATTGGGAAACCCACCAAAAGCGCGAATAAGTTGTCTTTTCTGAACTAGAGCTCTTAGGAAAGTTGGACAAGAATGTACCTTAAGTAATTTGTGATGTGTATATGTATTATGAACAACTTGTGTATCTGGGAAAATTGATTTTCTCTGTAAAAGCAAAGGGGAGGGATTTCAGTTAAGCCATAAACATGACACTGGGTGACATGCTGATTCTTTCTCCAGTCAGGGGACAGAGAATCCTCTAACCTATCACATCCTTAGGGGGTTGGGCATAGAGAATCAGCCTACCCACCCACATTGGAAACACATAAAAAGAGACTGTTTAGGACAGATAGGAGACACTCTTTTTTCCCCTACTCACCGATTCCTGTGAAGCACTCTGCCAGACCAGATCCAGACAATATCTAGACAGAGATTCCAGACTCCAGATCTAGATCCAGAGACCAGAACTCTAGAACCCAAACTCTAGAACCTTGAAGTAGAGAGGCCTAAACCAAAAGCTGAACTCTTCTCAGCAGGCCTGTAGAATCTAGCAACCTGATTCTCACATTCAACAGCCAGGCTGAGCTGTTCTATTCTAGCCAAGAACCCTGTGCTAGAACCAAGGTCCAGACCCAGAAAGCAGAGCTGTATCCAAGACCCATCGGATCCAGTTCAATAGGCTGCAGACCGCCGTGCAGTGCTGAACGCAGAACCCGGAGGGCCTGAGACATGTCCGGTGGCGAGAGTGAAGCCAAACCCCATGACCAGATCTTTGACGAGGCCCATTCAATTCCAAAGCTAGGAGTGAGTATCTAGTCTAGAACTGTCCATAACCAATCTCTTAGTTTAAAGTAATCCTCTTCCAACCATTTTAACTTGTCCAGAACTGCATTCTAGAATCTTGTGTCCATCCTGTTGATTCCAAATCTGTAAAGCGATCTGTCATTTGAAATCTTGACTTTCTTTCTGCAAAATCTACCTTCACAAAAACCTCTGTAACTTTTGAACCGCACATCCTGGAAGCGAGATTTAACTGCCATTATAAAGCTAAGATCCCAAGCTTTCCATCAAACCCAAATCGATATTCCAATTCATTATGTTTTCCGTAATCGCGATTTCCGCACGCGTAAAAATTGCTGCAAATTGCAATTTGGCTCAATTTCATTTTCTGTCAAAATAGCTGCTCCTTGTCCTCAATTGTTGAAATTCGTTTTCAATTTGATAATCATTCATGTATTATTGCTAGTGTTGCCCTGAACCAATTCCTGCCCTGAACCAATTCCAAGTAACTAAGTAACTATCACTTATCCTGAATCTCCTTTAGTGAATTAAAATCATTTTAGTATATTTTCACTTTCACTGTAATCACATTCAAAAGTATTTTTGCCTGTTTTAAAATCATACCTGTTTCTCTAAGCTTGCTGAGGGAACCGGAATTGAACTGCATTCTTGATTGTATTCCTGAAACCTGTGTGCCCTCTTTTCCATCTCTTCATATTGCATAGGGGGGAGTGAGTAGTCACAGGGGAAAAAGTGACCATATTTTCTTTTTATTGAAATCATATCAAGGTTTATTTCTGTGTTGCATTCTTTCCCATTATTACATTTCCTTCAATCATATAAGGTATTCTCTGCTACAGTATCCTTCATATTCATACTCCTAAGTGATTAAAGAGATTGTCAATTTTGTAATATTACCCCTTGTTGATTACCGTCCATATTCATAAGTGTGCTATTCAGATATTCTTTTGTTCATAAAAGTGTGATATATATATTGTTTAATTCTTCAAATAAACCTTTTAATTTGCAAAACAAACCTACTTCGTGGCTCAGTGAGGTCAGGGGAATTCAAAGAGAGGGGCGTTATATAAGGGTTCATCATCGAGATTTAAAGAACTTTGACATAAAAATATATAAATAAGGGCTTCCATTGGGCATCCCATCCTAAGCATTGACTTAGATGGATTGCTGGATTGAAGTCACTTACAGATTGGGGGCTCGTCACGGGATTTCTGAATTAGAGCTACCACTTGTGCAGCTTAATACAGTGTGCTAACTGAAAGGATACATAAATCCTGTTGGGCTACTATGCTGTGTTACATTGTAAAAGCACCCCTCAAAAAGGAACGCTCTCAGGAAACGGTCTGCTTTGCAAAATAAAATAATAAACTTCTGTAAGTCAGGAAGGAAATCAATTTCCAGAATGGCGACATTGGTAGATATCAAGATAGCTAGAGAGCACCTCTTACATAAGCTATTTGTGAGAGGTGACTGGACTGAGCAGGACCAGAATGCATGGTTGCAGGCGATCACACAACAGGTCGCTGCAACTGGGTTAGATATCTGGAGAGATCAGGGTCCCTTACATGTGGCCCTGAGTGAACTATATATGGCCCCGAAGGCCAAGGATGAGCACAGGAAAATTGCCAGGGTAGCGGCATATTTATGTTTATCTATGGGAGCCATACAGGACAAATGTGCTGAAGGCCAAGATCTGGTAAGTAGGCAACTGATGGCATTAGAGAAGACCCAATCTGATCTGGACTCTTCTGAGCACAAGCTGCAGAGGAACAAGGAGTCAGGAAACAAAAGTAGGCAGTATCTAATTAAAATAAAAGAGGACATGGGTATCCTGCAACAGGAAAGGGCAGACCAGGATACCAGAATTCTGGCCTTGCAGAAGGAGTATCAAGAAGATTTGGTCTCTCTACTGCAGAGCCAGAAAAAGCTGGAGCAACAGATAGATTTCAACAGGGCATGCACAAAGCAGGTAGTTACCCTGCAAAGCCAATTGGATCAAGAAAAAGAGGAGAACAATAAACTGATTTTGAAAGACCTGGATACCCAGGCAGAGTTTGATGAAGAGCGCCAGAAAGCTGGTGCCCTTCAAAGGCAGAGGGATGACCTGGTGGCACAGAGGCAGGCTCTTCCACTTAAAAGGGAAGCTGGAATAAAATCACATGGCCCTCCATTGACTGGGTGATCTCCAAAAAGAGCATCAAAACTTGTTGGAGCACACCAAGAGGGTAGAAGATGCTCTGGCAAGAAAGGAGCAGGGCAGTAGGGACGGGACTCAGGAGGTAACCCTCCTGCAGCAAAGACTGACCCAGTACTCCAGGACCAACCAGGAAGCACAGAGGGAAAGGGGGCTCTCTGTCAGCACAATGATAGGCTCCAGCAACAGGTAGCCATGCAGGAGAGTCTGATAGAGTCTAGTAAGGCCTTGATTGAGGAACTGAAAGCCCAGGCTCTTGCATGGCAACAGGGAGCAGGGCTGATAGAGATGAGGTTCACTGGGAAAGGGAAACACCTGGGCATAACCTCAGGAGCCCTAGTACCAGAGGCCTTCATCTCTCCAAGTCCCTGGACTCTGCCACCCCCATGTCCCCTGGCGCACATGAGCCCATGGGGATGGGGATGGCAGATGACTATCCAGCCAGAAGTATGGGGCTCATAGGCCAGTACCTCCCAGGAATGGATGGGCGGGCATCGGGGTATGGGCACCCAAGTACAGTGCAATCTAGTGGGGAATCCTGGGAGAGTAGGCCCAATAAGGGCATCCTGAAAACCTCTGCCCAGTTAGGTCAGTGGGGGGGTACCCATCAAATCCTGGGAGCAAGGAGGAGTCAGAAGAATCCACTGAGCATCCCAGGACACAGGAGACTAGGTCCCCACAATCTGCCAGCCATTCCCAGGCTCGCAGAATCCAGGAAAACCTGGAAGATCAGACGGGCACCTCTGGGAGCAGTGCTTCTGAGTCAGAGGATGAATGGACCAGGGTTACCAGAACCAAGAAGGCCAATAAGGCAAAAAAGGGCCTTGTTTAAGGACCCCTTAAAACAGATCAAAGCAATAAGGAGCGTCATCACTCCTTATCATAAGAACTCCAAGTATTCTGTTTGGGAACACTTGGAGCTCTTTGAGCAAATGATGGAGACTTTCCATTTCAAAGACAGCAGTAGCTGCATTCAGTACGTAAATTGGACATTCTCCCCAGAATACTGGGCTGGAGGACCAAAACCATTCAAGATGGTCCACATATAGGGCGGCCATCTTAAAGCACTTTTCTGTTCATAGAAATCCCCAAGAGGCTCGCAAGGCAGCCTACAATTTGCAATGTGGGGAGGATCAGGCCCCACCAGAATTCGTGCCTTTGCGCTGACTACCAGAAAGGTGCGCCCGGACAGTAAAGAATTTTTAAATACGTTTTTCCACGCCTTACCCAAATACATCATGACCCAGCTAGTGAGAGATTTTCATGAGAAAAGGTCACTAGACTCGGTCATTGAACAGGCCACCTGAATCTATGAGGTGCAGAAGCCCATAGAAAATAAAAATAATGCTCAGAAAACCCCCAAATCGACCAATACCCCTGCTGCTGCCAAGGTGGCAGAGGTAAAGGTTGCCCCAGTTTGGATTTGGAGATGGGGGTGGCCTAAAAACTTGCCTGCACAGAATAATTCCAAGCCCAGAAGGCCCTCGGGCCAGTCACACACAGGGAGACAAGGAGGTAGTCCCACAAATGGGGTCCCTCCCTCCCCTGACTATGTAAGTCCCCGCTACAAGGGAAACCGACCCATCCTGGGTTATGTGTGGACTCCTCCAGACCAAGGGGGGGATCCAACTAAGTACCTAACCCTTTCCTCCTAACTTCCCCCATGAGGGCAGAAATTCACCAAATCCTGGGCAGAACTTTTTCCCCAGGTATCCACAAAATGTCCAGCACCAAAATCATCCATCCTTCATTCCCCACTTCCCTGAGTCCAGACCACCTAATCCGGGAGAGGGGAGGCCAAGGGTGGAGGGGTACCCAAATCTTCCCAACCCGGGGTACTACCAGAGAAGGGATAGCTACCCTTCCCGGGATCAGCCCAGGGGAGTAAACAGAACACTGTATTAGCCTGAGCGGGTTTCACAGTTAGAGCGCCAGGTCCAAAAAATCGCAAAGGATCTGGGTCGCATAGTGAGGGCTCAGCAGAACCCTCAGATGGGTCCCAAGGGCTTCAAATCTCGACTAGGTAGATGTGGGGACTGTGCTAGCGCTGCCCATCATCCCATCCCAGAACCAACAACATCAAAATCCCCTGGTTCAAACCCATCCTGGTGACTGCCTACAAAAAGGGGGGGCGGCCAAGAACCGGAACCAGGGGAACCCAAAACTTCTCCAGTTGCCAACTTTTTCTTTCAGATTTCCAAGACTCTCCACAGAATTCTGCCCAAATCTCTTCTCTCTCCATGTCCAAAACCAGAATATTAACCCACCAGTTGTCCAAAAATGTGCATTATCTGTGCCCCCTTGTGGAGAAGGAGGGAAGATACTATGCCCCGGTACAAGTACAGGGGCAGGGTACAATTTTGGCACTGGTGGACACTGGATCCCAAGCTACCCTTCTGTCCAAAAAGGCCTTCGATGAACTAAATTCAGGAAGGGGGGAGAATGACCAAATTCCTCTCACCTCTCTTCCTGGACAACATCAGAACTTTGACGGGAAGTAAATTCCCATCGAGGGGACTGTGGACTTGGACATTAAAATTGGGCGACACAAGGTGAAACACCCGGTCATAGTAGTGACTCCAGAGGGCACCCCTTGTTTACTAGGGAATGAACTCCTGAGAAGTGTGTCACCCCTAATAGATTGCGTAAACAAGTTCCTCTGGACCCAGACTAGCCGACCCATAAAATTGAAACAGAGTGTCAACCATGTTAGTCTAAACGACACATGTCACATGGTTGAACAAAATCTGACCAAGTAGAATTTCACTTCCAGAACAACCAAATTCCAGACGTGACAGTAATAGCAGTAGGACAACAGACTGGTGATGGGGGGGGTCCTCTCTATTTCTGAAAATCAACCTTCCTTCCAGTTTAAGGTGGTATTCCACACTGGAAGGAAACACTCTGAATTTATTTACCAATCCACAGTCAGACATTCCCACTCCAATAATCCAGAAATATGTGAAATCAGCTCAGAGCCTGGCTGATGTTCAGCAAATTGGAGAGCATTCATCCCTGTTCAGTTAAATGAAGGGAAGGACTCTGTTCTCGCCCGAGTGTGGGTGAACAACAGTAAGAGCTTCATCAGTGAAGCCATGTTCCGCCAACTCCCAAAAGATCCAGCCATTCCCACATTCAAACTGATAGACAAATGGGAAATGGATCTGGAAGCGCCCAATTCCAAACATCTCCTGCCAAGCAGGTGTATGCTCAAAATCTCCATAGGCAACAAGAGCATAGTTCATAATTGTTGGGTCGTGCGAGACGTCACTGCCGCCTTTTACTTAGGCAGTGACATTCTCAATCGCTTTGCCATTAATTTGGACCTAATAAACTTCAAAGCTTGGTCCTGATTAGCGGATAATCCCATGGGCTTTGATGATCAAGAGAAAGCATTTAGGTCAGCTCAATTGCTACCTTATGCAGTTGAAATTCAGATTGGAGAGGAAGTCACCATCCCTGAAAGGACCCGACAATTCTCCCTGGAAGTGAAAGTTAAAAGTGGACAGAAATTGAAAAACCCTGATGCCTATATTCATCTAAATGCTTCTCTCCAACAGCAAGGGTTGGGGGTAAACCCAACACCATTAGTCAATATAGAACATGACACCATTCCAATAGTGGTGGATAACAGCGACTTAAAGAGTATTACTCTAGCCGCAGGCACCATTATTGGAATGGCGGTTGATGACCGTCATTTTTCCATTGATTTAGGGAATGAACTGTTAGGACCGATCCCCAAAGACTGTGTTGACAGTGACAGTGATGACAATACAACACTAGACAGGATCTTTACCCAGCATGGGGGGAACTTCCTGGTGTACACTTCCTGCCCTTATGGTAACGAAGATGTGACTTGTGACTTCAGGAGGGATGAGGTGATTTTCCTTGTCCATGAGGCCTGCCTTTCCCACCTGAAGCCACCAGTCCAAATCAGCACTCTGACCAGGGACTTCTCCACCGAGCTGGAGGAGGCCGCTGGGATAGCGAAACCAGAAGTCTTTCCAGGCTTCAGGCAGATGGTTGAAGAGAGAGTCAACCTAGCTGATGCCTGTGTGACTCTGGAGCAGAAGCAAAAGCTGAAACAAGTCTTCTTGGATTTTCAAGATCTCTTTGTGGTGGACTCATATGACTGTGGGCGCACCGACATCCACACAACAACAATTCCCACAGACCCTCGCATGCCTCCAGTGTTTGTGAAGCAATACCGCTTGCCTCTCGGATCAATGGAGTCCCTTACTGAAATAATTAAGAACCTTGAGTCCCGCGGGATGGTCAGTCCAGTCCACAGCACCTTCAATAATCTGGTGCTGGGGATATTGAATCCAAACGGCCAGTGGAGACTCTGCGCCGACCTTAGGGAGCTCAACATGGGTCCATACTTCCCGATAGCCTCTTCCCTACATAGACCAAGGACTGTCCCAGATCCAGGGATCACAGTATTCACTGCAATAGACCTGACCAAGGGATACTGGAATGTGCCTATAAGTAGGGAGTACCAATACAAGCTGGCTTTTACCTTTGGGGGCCAGCAGTACACATGGACCCGGACTCCCTTCGGATACCTTAAATCCGGTAATGAGTTCAACATTATCCTACATAAAGCCATGCCCGACCTGGGTGCAAGGGGTAACCTGGTTTGTGTAGATGATGTCATCATCAAGAGCTCAACTGTTGAGGAACACATAGCGGAGATCCGTTATGTTCTGACACAGTTGAGGGCTGCCAGAGCAAAACTTTCCTTCCAAAAAGCAAAGTGGTGTAGAACCCGTGTTAATCTCTTGGGGCATGAGATTACTCCTCAGGGTCTCTGTCCCCAGGAAAAGAAAGTGGAAGCACTCCAGAAACTGAAGGACCCCACAACCCTGCAGGAACTAAGGGGCCTCCTTGGACTGACTAATTACAGCAGAAAGTTCATTGAGGGCTACGCAGAGATCACCAGACCCCTGATTCATCTTTTGAAGGGGGGGTCAAGTGGGAATGGGGTCCAGAACAATCCGAGGCCGTAAGACAACTCAAAAGAAGCCTCTCACAAGCGCCTTGCCTAACTTACCCTGTCAGAAACAAGGAGTATTTCTTGGAGACAGGGTTCTCTAATACATGCTTGACTGCAGTATTATACCAAAAGCATGACAAGGTCAATAAAGTAATCTCCTATGCGAGAAAAACTTTATCCTCTGTGGAAGAAAAATTCAATGATTGTGAGAAGGCTCTCCTGGCAACGGTGTGGGCATTGAAAAATTACCACCCGTTTATCCAGGGGGAACACATCATAGTGGAGACTCCACACAAGCCTCTGCAATATCTCCAAAAGGACAGAATCCGGGCCGGAAATGTGAGTAATTCCCGAATTACTTCCTGGATTCTGTCAATGCAAGGTGGAGGTCAGATATGGCCAAAACAAGAAGAATCCCCTCGTGCAAGGTCTGGCTGACTTGCATGATTGTGCCAGAGAAAACTGTCTCGAGGACGAAAGTCTAAACATCAAGGACAACATGGAGGCATACCTTAATTCCCCACACAAAGTCTTTGAAGAAGACACGTGTGAGGGAATGCACACTGTCTATGTGGATGGAAGCTCTTACCATGTTGACAACAATGGGGAAAAAGAACTTGTGGCCAGCATAGGGAATGCATGGGTGAATGAGTCCGCAGAACCCTCTGCTGGGTACAAGATTGGTCTCCGAAGTAGTCAAGTGGCAGAGTTGATGGCTGTGCATCAAGCCATCCACACTGCTGTCAAACATCAACTCCACAAACTGGTCATAATCACGGACTCAGATTATGTACGGAGCGGGTTCGTGGAGGACCTGGTTAACTGGAAAGCCAGAGGCATGCTATGTGCTTATAACAAACCCTTGAAACATGGGAAGTTAATCCAACCTTTTGATGATCTGGTCACCTTGAATGGGTTGACCATCTACTGGAAAAAGATCAAGGGTCATTCCAAAGTAGAGGACCAGACAAAACTGTGAATGACTTAGCTGATCAGCTGGCCAAAACCAGGGCCATCCAAGGGGATCTAATAGAGATCAAGTCCCTGTTGGGGGAAATCCAGGTCACTGCTATCACTAGGTCCCAGACACATGCTCACAATGATCTTTCAACTGCACAATGCAGTAAGGAGACCCCAGATGCAGATTTGATTACGGCTCAGAAAAGGGATCCAATAATTGGTAAGTTTTATCAACACATTGAGGACCCTGAGAACTTTCCCCTTACGGATACCGATTACATAGGGAAAGAGACCTCAGAGTGTTGATGAAATGTCTAAAAATGTTCAGAATCCAAGACTGTTTGTTAGTAAGGAAATCCCTAGCTGGCCATGATCAGTGGGTGGTTTCTACCTCATAACGAAGCCTGATGTTAAGTCACGCCCGATGCGGCTAAAGCCGGTCATAGGGGGTTTTATACAACACTTGAGATCTTAAGAGAGGTTGCATACTGGGCACACATGGGGCAGGACCTCGACCAATACTTGAAGGGGTGTCTTGTGTGTGCACAATTTCAGCCAACATCCCTCACACACCGTGCGCCTCTCCAAAAGAGGGGGATGACACTTCCATGGTCAGATTTACAAGTCGACTTTATCGGGCCCGTGATTCGCTCCTCTTGGGGTAATAAGTACATGTTGACCGTGACATGCTTATTTACTAAATTTGTGGAATGTCTCCCGGCCCCAAACTGCAAGGCAGAAACAGCAGGTGCCCTGATGATCAATCACATCTTTTTGCGTTTTGGACTACCCCAAAGGATTGAGTCAGACAGAGGTAGCCATTTCACCCGCGAAGTAATGACAAAGATGTGGGAGATACTTGGGGTTAAAATGAAGCTACATATTGCTTACCGGCTAGCCTCTAGTGGGGCAGTAGAACATTACAACAAAACCATTGTGATATCTTAGAAAAGTTTGTGGCAGATTCTGGGCCAAGTTGGGATATCCGATTACCTCTTGTCCTAATGGTCATCAGAACTACCCCTTCATCTGCAACTAAAATGTCACCATTTGAGTTGATGACTGGACGCAGGATGGTGCTTCCCCAGCACCTGCTTTACAGGACCCAAGAGCAGACATTGATCAATGCCTCCACAACTCATGAGTATGTTCAAAAGTTAAGAAAACACCTTCAACATGCTTTTGCCTATGCTCAGCGAAATCTAGAAAGAGCAGCCGATAGCATGAAGACCCACTATGACTTGAAGACAACCAGGAAAGAATACAATGTAGGAGACCGGGTCTACTTATACAATTTCCAAAGGAACCAGGCCAAACAGCGAACATTTCTGCCTACCTGGAAGGGACCTTTTAAAATTGTAGACAAGATCTCACCAGTTGCCTACAAGATCCGCATCCCCAAAGGGAGTTTGGCAGAGGGGGAAGATAAGTGGGTCCATATTAATCAGCTAAAATGTTGCCATCCCAGGCACACTCTGCAGCAACTGGAGAAGTCCTCTGGAACCCCAGAGGGAACCACTCCAGATCCATAACATTCCAACCCTAAAATATTTCACATATAGTCTATAAAATACAATAATAAGAATGCGAATGTCTCCTGATTTACAAAATGTATATGCCCGCCCCACTTCATTAATAGTGGTGGGGAAATGTCTACGAATATGTTTCTGTCTTTTTGCTTTGTCATCCTAGGAGAGATAACCTATAGAGAGAGAGAAAATATGGAGACTGACCAAGGAGGACGACCCAGGAACCGGTAGCAAAGATCCGAGGGGTTCGGGGTATCGCTCAATACTCCCATCAGGACTGGTGAGGAGAACTGATCGATCCACCCTGATAGAGGAAAAGATGCTGAACTTTGCCATTTGTGGAATCCGGAGAGATGATGCGGTCATCCCAGTCTTGCGAAGTTCCATCGATGAAAGGCTACGGCCATCGCAATAGGGGGGCTTGTGGGATGTCTTAACCCACTCATCCAAGCCCTGCAACATCACTAGGCATTGCTGGCAGCAGAAACATCATAATGGCCACTGGAAAGCATGCTGCTCGCTCAAAATCACCAGAAAATGCTCAGTGAAAACTTGAAAAATAGGCTGCCATCCACTTTTGCCTATCTTAGTGAGCACCGGAGACCACTGCCAAAACCCATCCTTTGGCTGCTCACAGAGCAAAATCTCTGCCAAGGGATACAGAGCTGTCTCAAAAATCTGTTTTTATTTGGTGTCAAATTTGCTAAAATCATGGCTCACAAGCCACCTAAAAAGATCCAACTTCCAATCCACTTTTAAAGATATTTGATGAAAAGACAGCTGTCAAAATGGGTGTAGTACCGTTACTCGCCTCTGTCAGGTGCTGGCGATTTATAATTCTGACAGGAGAGCTGTGTTTCAGAAGTTAAATATGCCAAAGAAGAGAATTCCATCAAAATGCCATATAGAGTGCCACACAGCGATTTCATTGTTGAAAAAGACTTGATTTAAAGATATGTTGCTTATTGTGAGTTTATAAATGTATTTTTTTTTTTACAAGGAACTATGTTGCAATTGATAGAAAGGTAATCGGATTTAGTTAAAACTTCAAGAGGCCTTCTGTTCATGGGAACCCTTCACACCTTATCCCTAGACAAAGAAGCTTCCTTCTGCCCTTGGCCAAGAGATTGACAGACTGGTTTGAACAGGAACTAGCCAAGGCACCCTGGCATGTTGCTCTCATTCAAGACAATGGGGGCTTTGGGATGAGTAGAATATGCTGATTTGGGTGTGACTGGTCAACAACTGCTCTGGGAGAAACAAGACATGTGACCCTCTGAGTCAGCCAGCTCTGGGGGCGGGGACAAACCATCGTGGATTCAGGTAGCCCAGCAAATATATGTTTTATAAAATTGCATGTAACAAATTTTACCAAGCTGCCAAAAATATGAAACTTTGGGATTCTTAAAATGAAAAATTCACGCACAATTTAAGACTAAGCTGGACGCCATGTGATGTTCTGAGACCAAACCCCGGAATTATTAATATTGTAGCTGCAGTGTTTTTGCTATGAACATAAGAATTTACAGGAATGTGCCCAGAGAGAATATGTATGTTTGTGTAAAATTTGGTGCAGAACCAATATTGGGAAACCCACCAAAAGCGTGAATAAGTTGTCATTTCTGAACTAGAGCTCTAAGGAAGATCAGAGCTGGACAAGAATGTACCTTAAGTAATTTGTGAGGTGTATATGTATTATGAAAAACTTGTGTATCTGGGAAATATGTTTTTTGGGTAAAATTAATTTTCTCTGCAAAAGCAAAGGGGAGGGATTTCAGTTAAGCCATAAACATGACACCGGGTGACACGCTGATTCTTTCTCCCGTCAGGGGACAGATAATTCTCTAACCTATCAAATCCTTAGGGGGTTGGGCATAGAGAATCAGACTACCCACCCACTTTGGAAACACATAAAAAGAGACTGTTTAGGACAGATAGGGGACACTCTTTTTTCCACTACTCACCGATTCCTGTGAAGCACTCTGCCAGACCAGATCCAGACAATATCCAGACAGAGACTCCAGACTCCAGATCTAGATCCAGAGACCAGAACGCTAGAACCCAAACTCTAGAACCTTGAAGCAGAGAGGCCTAAACCAAAAGCTGAACTCTTCTCAGCAGGCCTGTAGAATCTAGCAACCTGATTCTCACATTCAACAGCCGGGCTGAGCTGTTCTATTCTAGATCCAGTTCAAGAGGCCGCAGACGGCCGTGCAGTGCCGAACGGAGAACCCTGAGGGCCTGGACCTGTCCGGTGGCGAGAGTGAAGCCAAACCCCTTGACCAGATCTTTGACGAGGCCCATTCCGTTCCAAAGCTAGGAGTCAGTATCTAGTCTAGAACTGTCCATAACCAATCTCTTAGTTGAAAGTAATCATCTTCCAACCATTTTAACCTGTCCAGAACTGCATTATAGAATCTTGTGTCCATCCTGTTGATTCCAAATCTGTAAAGCGCGATCCGTCATTTGAAACCTGACTTTGTTTCTGCAAAATCTACCTTCACAAAAATCTCTGTAACTTTTGAACCGCACATCCTAGAAGCGAAATTTGTATTTGTATTTGTATTTGTTTATTTATAACACGCAAACCATCAGGCCCGGGGGCATCAGGGCGCAATTTGTACAGGGTTGCAAGAAAAGAACATACAGGGAGATAAATTACAAAAAAGTATAACAATACAGCGTAATAAACAGAATTAATAATTACATATCTTACACATGGTACAGTGGTACAGTGTCCCAAGGCTCTGCAGAGGAAGTATCCCTGAGGTAGTTGGGAAAGGTAGTAGACCGGAATTTAACTGTCATTTTAAAGCTAAGATCCTAAGCTTTCATCAAACCCAAATCGATATTCCAATTCATTATGTTTTCCCGTAATCGCGATTTACGCACGCGTAAAAATTGCCGCAAATTTCAATTTGGCTCAATTTCATTTTCTGTCAAAATAGCTGCTCCTTGTTCTCAATTGTTGAAATTCGTTTTCAATTTGATAATCATTCATGTATCATTGCTAGTGTTGACCTGAACAAATTCCAAGTAACTATCACTTATCCTGAATCTCCTTTAGTGAATTAAAATCATTTTAGTATATTTTCACTTTCACTGCAATCACATTCAAAGTATTTTTGCCTGTTTTAAAATCATATCTGTTTCTCTAAGCTTGCTGGGGGAACCGGTATTGAACTGCATTTTCGATTGTATCCCTGAAACCCGTGTGCCCTCATTTCCATCCTTTCATATTGCATAGGGGGGGTGGGAGTGAGTAGTCACAGGGGAAAAAGTGACCATATTATCTTTTGATTGAAATCATATCAAGGTTTATTTCTGTGTTGCATTCTTTCCCATTATTGCATTTCCTTGAATCATAAAAGGTATTCTCTGCTACAGTATCCTTCATATTCATACTCCTAAGTGATTAAAGAGATTGTCAACTTTGTAATATTACCCCTTGTTGATTACCTTCAGATTCATAAGTGTGCTATTCAGATATTCTTTTGTTCATAAAAGTGTGATATATATATATATACATATATATATATATATATATATATATTGTTTAATTCTTCAAATAAACCTTTTAATTTGCAAAACAAACCTACTTCTTGGCTCAGTGAGGTCAGGGGAATTCAAAGAGAGGGGCGTTATATAAGGGTTCATCATCCAGATTTAAAGAACTTTGACATAACAATATATAAATAAGGGCTTCCATTGGGCATCCCATCCTAAGCATTGACTTAGATGGATTGCTGGATTGAAGTCACTTACAGCTCCAATAAACTGTGATCTGTGTTTCCAAAAAATGTAAACTGTTGTCGGACTATTATTCACTGACTACTCAGGTTTTGCTTCCCAAGGTATGTCATCCTCACACGATAAGCAGGGGGGGAACCAATGGGGGCTGACACCGATATGTGCCTGTGCTGTTGCCTTTAAGCATTTTCTGCCTCAGCCCCTTTTCAACCACAGGCGTGATCCCTTTTATCAGCCATTCCACTAATTGGATTATTACATTGAGAGCATGCGAGAGAGAGCTGCCACACAGCATGCTCTTACTCTCTCCAGCCTGCATCTTCAATGTGTAAGTTACGGCATCTCTGTCTACCATGGCTCCCATATTCATGCCCTTGCTCATTCTCCTTCTGTCCCCCTCTGAAGTGCTCAGCAGGGATGTCTCTATGGGGGGGCAAACGGGGCACGTGCCCCGGGCCCCACATCATGGTGGCCCTAGAGGGGGGCCCCCGGAAGCAAGTTGAGTTGTGTGTGTTTTTTATTAATTCTTTTTTTTTTGCAGCGTGCGTGCAGCCCCGGCCCCTGTTCCTGGCTGAATCTTGACTCTGATCTATTCTGTGAAGCAGGCACAGGCCCGCACCGCTGGGCCGTGGTTTCGGTTCCCTGATCATTCATTCTGAACAACAACATTGGGGGAGGGGAGGAGAACGACACAGGACCATGAGCAAGAGTTGTTGACAATAACTCTTGCTTGTGGGTTCCCCTCCCCCACCCCCACTCCCAGGGAATAACGGCACGTGCCAGCCCAATGGGCTGGAGTGCGCTGTGCACTGCTGCGCAGCTTGCAGCCTCCTCATCTTCAGCCAGCAGCAGCAGGCAGCGCATGCTGTAGGCTTCCGAGGGCCGGCTCGGGACGAGGACGACGGTGAGTCAATGGGTGACAAGGCAGATGGAAGGTTGGTCGAAAGGAGAGGCGGATGGATGAATGGATGTATGGATGGACACAGTGGCACCAGCTGTAGTATTTGCTGGACTTCTCCTGCCCCTGGCCTATGCCCTGGAATGGGGGAACGAGTTCCCGAGACCAGCCTCCCTGCATACGCTCAGCATATCCTGCCCCCCGCCCCCAGGGCGAGGGCTTCTGAGCCGTGCAAACATGTGCACTGCTGGACATGACGCTGGGGTTCACAGGGCAGCCCTGTGTGTTGTACAGGAAAGTGAGGCAGGGCTGGGGTCATTTAAAGGCCCAGGAGGCCGCATCCAGTCAGGTGACGAGCAGAACCCTTCCCTGCATGAACAGTTCCTCACTGCAGGCCTGAGCTCTCTGGAGAAACCCCCCCCAGCCCCCCACTGCCAGGATGGACCCCAAGGCAGCAGCCCTGTCCCTGGCATGGTGCTGGTGCTGGCTGCGCTGCCGACGACTGCCCCGGAGCTGCCCGGGTGGAATGGAGGTAAGAGCTGCCCGGAGGGTATGGAGTCGAGAGAATCCAAGGGTGACCCCCCATCTCTGCAAAGTCCTTCATATTAAATGCAGTGGGACTTAGTGTGAATTCTCATCACAAGCTGCATGAGGCGAAACACCGTCCACGGATTCAGAATAAGTGGGGTTCCATTTGTCCTTTGGGGGTCCACGTTCTGTCTGGTGTGGTTTCCCCAAAGGTATGCCACAAGCACCCTGCTGCACCCCCCACCCCACCCAAAGGTGCAGTGTTTCCAGACCTCCTTACCAACTTGTAAGCCCCAGGCAGCCCCACTGGCCGGAGAAGCTCCCATTTCCCGAACTCTGCTCCATTCTCCTCAGCGCCATGAAGAACTCGCTGTAAAGCTGCAGCCCCAAGAAGATGGATGCTTTCTGGCATGTCCTTCGAGTCTAGAAAGGGTACAACGTTCATTTATCGAAAGTCATTTTTTCGATGGGTTTTTGACAAATGTTTTCATCGAGAAACAAAAACATCGAAAAACATAGGGGGTGTGGGGAAGGCTATATAAGGAGTTTGGGAGAGTCGGGAATAGAGTTCAGTTAGGGTTGGGGAAAATGTCGATGGGTTTTTTCGAGAAACAAATCTGCTAAAAACCTATCGAAAATGAACATAGAACCCTTGAAAGAACTAGTCTTTGTGTGTGTGGCATCATGCGGGTACTTTTGGTGCCCACCACCCACAGTGACACACATGGAGAGGGCACAGAAAGGGCTGTTTTATGTGAAAAATAATGGGGAATTGGGTGCAAGGCAGTTGTTTTAGAGTTCCCAGGCAGCTCTGTCATCGCCCCCACCATACTATGGTAGCAAATACAGCTATGAGAATATATCGCCAACGAAAATATCGCCCATTGGACTCGATGCCAATCTAGGCCCCTCGTTGAATGAGACCAGTCCCCTTTAAACAGGACTGGTCTCATTCACCAGGGGCTGTTTGTTTACACGGGGCTGCCCCGCTCTTTCTAGGACTTGAAAGGATGTGACAAATCATATTCAAATGCAGGAGGCCAGTCCTATGTAAATGCAGGAGGCCAGTCCCGTTTAAATATAGGAGGCCAGCCCTGTTTAAATGCAGGAGGCCAGTCCTGTTTAAAGGCAGGTAGCCCATCCTGTTTAAATGCAGGAGGACCATCCTGTGTAAATGCAGGAGGCCAATCCTGTGTAAATGCAGGAGGCCATTCCTGTTTAAATGCAGGAGGCCAGCCCCGTTTAAATGCAGGAGGCCAGTCCTGTTTAAAGGCAGGTAGCCCATCCTGTGTAAATGCAGGATACCCGTCCTGTGTAAATGCAGGAGGCCCATCCTGTGTAAATGTAGGAAGCCAGTCCTGTTTAAGTGCCAATGATTGCATCATTTCAAGAAGGCTTGTCGCATCATTTACACAGGACTGGCCCTATGCATTTCCACAGGGCCCGTCTCATCACCTAAACAGAACTGGCTTCATGCATTTAAAGAGGACTGAGGCTAGTCATGTCAGCGTTACATGTTGCAGTTATTATAACAGGATTGGGCTCGTGCATTTCACCAATGCCTGTGCCATTATGTAAACAGGTCAGGCCTCACACATGTTAGCATGACCTGCACCATCATGTGAACAGTTTTTTTGCCAATCATAGCAATTCAGTTGCCCATCATTCAATCAGGACTATCATCTTTGATTTTATCGTGACTTATCCCATCCTTTTAACATGGCTTGTCCCATACTTTTAACATGGCTTCCCCTTCAGTTCAACGGGACTTGCCCCATTCGTGTACACTGGACGCCTCACGCCTGTTCCTTGAATGGGCAGAACCCATCCATATGAAAGGGGCAAGTACTTTGGGCTCGGAAGACATGGTAGCCCCTTGGCGCAGGACCTCGCAGTGAGAGGACATGTAAAGCACTCATTTAGTCTGCACCCCGAGGGTACTACAGCTGTCAGAATGCTTATGGCTGGTCTAATAGCAGTCACAGGCAACGAGGGACAGAGAGCCAGCTCCCCCCCACCTCCCTAATCCTGTCCCCATAGTATCCAAAATACTCACGGTGGTCGGTGGACTACTGGTTCCACTCTTACGCTGGAGACAGGCTGATGGCAAATTTAACGCTGCGGACACATGGCAGCTGGAAATGGAAGCAGGTCCATCCATCAAGGCCCAAAATGGGAAGTGAGTGCTGCAGCCATTGCCTCAAAGTACTGCTGCCCATTAGCAGGGTGATGCAATAAACAAAGAAGTGTGAAAACGGCTGGCAAGGACGTGCACACACTCGTTCTAGCCACACACACAGCGCTTCAGAGACGGCAGCAACTGTGAAAATGGTCCCGGCAAGATCTCCCGTTAGGCTCTGAGGAGCGGGAGACCTGTTTTGGCGGGGTGGAGACGGCAAGTGTCTCTAGCACGTACCTCTACTCGCTTAAGTAGGTCACCAGCAGATCCCCACAATTTAATTTACGGAGCGAGACCACCCAACAGAATGCACTTGCTAGGTTTCTCAAGTTTCTAGCGAGGGGAGTCGAGCAGCCTGTTTGGGAAAGGAGCCCCGCTGCCGGCGCACTTGTCCTGGCTGCGCTCTCCCGAAACAAAGGCTGCAGTTGAAGCCGAAGGACAGAACTCTCTGGTCATGACATGGCCACCATCTACATATGCCCGTCTTTCAGATTCAATAAAAGATTCCCAAATGGGAACATTGAAAAAACGACGGGTAGCTTTTAACATAATTTCTGAAGTTTTATGTGGCACTTGTTCACTTGGAATGCAAAATTACAGTTGCCAGGTTCTAAACGTCATTCACCCTCTTTCTCCCTCACCAAATATGGTGCCTTCTTCCTTCCATTTCATGGTGACTCATACCATCCCTCCGGTCTCTGACCCTTCCCAACTCAGTGCTTTGAAACGGCTCCCGGGCAGTGAGGGGACTATATGATCAGCCACCATAACATAAGCAGAGATTGAATACACGAAGCTAAGAAGCTGGGTGTGCGGCGCCACTCCACCCTGGAATGTAATCCGAAGATATGATGAAATAAAACTCAAAAGCCCTGGGGGCATCAACACCCAGTTTCGCTCTCCAGATGTGCTGGCTGCTGCCAATGGTTCATGGGGGCACACGGCAACGCATCCATCTTAGGATGGGCGCACTTACAGTTCATGCAACCCCCCCTGCCTCGTCATGGAGATGGGCTTGAGTAATGGGGGGGTCACTCCTAAGCATTCGCACAGCCCATCGCAACATCTGCCTATCAGACTGAGTGAGGTCAGTCTCCATGTCATTCGGTGTTAAACTTGCACTGCAGGAATAGATATGTACTACCCGGGCTGCTGGTACAGAGCAGTGTCAAACTGCCAGCTTTGTGTGATTACCTTCTGTGAAGTTAGGTAATTGAATTTGGTGTTAACTTAACATTCAGAATTATACATTTTTTACATTTGAACATCTTTCCATGTTGTGCTGTTTGATGGGTGGTGTATTTTAGAATGGTTCAATGGTACCAACAATGCATGTTTTGCATTTGCCTGTGATGTAATTGTTATGCAAATTATTATTTTTGAAACTTGAAAAATCCTACATCTTTTTGGTCACAGTATGTTGGCAAGTATGCCTTTGTGCCCATCTATATTTCCCTTTGGTTTTTGTGTCTTGTGTGAGCGGACGCGCCCTTTGCGCCGGGTGGTGTTTGAAATGACTGCGGCTGCGGGCGCTCCAGTGGCGCGTCATTTGCGCCGAGCGGTGTTTTTAATGATGCCTGCAGGGCGGGTGCTGGTTCTGTGGTAGGGAGTGTGTTTGGTATCTGCAGGGCATTCTGGTGGGCCCTGGCCTGAGAGGGCACAGCGGGCATGAGGGACTGGCGCACTACATTCTGCGGGGTCACGGGACTGGCAAATTGCATTCAGCGGGGTTAAATGACAGATTGGGGACTTGCGCTTTGCAGGGCTGGGACTGGGGCCTTGCATTCTCCAGGGTTGGAAAACAGAATGGGGGACTGGGGCCTTGCATTCTGCAGGGTAGGAGACTGGCACCTTGCAGTGTGCAGGGTTGGGGGACTGGTCTGGCACCTTGCATTCTGTGCAGATGAGCCACAGAATGACAGTCTGGGGGACTGGCACCTTGCATTCTGCAGGGTTGGACCACAGAATGATTGGCTGGGCCTTGCATTCTGTGGGGTTGGACCACAGCACAGGATGGAGGACTGCAGTATGCAGTAATTACACCATGCTCATTGTACCTGCTGACATTAATTGCAGCGCCTCACTTAGCTAATATCACTTCTGTGTCCACGGCCTTCCCCGACCGTAGTGTGTCCCCATACCTTACAGGCCACCGTCCTCTCCTTAGCATACCCAATTGGGCCCCTGAGACTGCGGCGTGTACCCCACTACCTACCCCACCTCTACCTCTCTTCACTTCCGGCATTGCTGCCGAGTGCAATTAACCACACTCAAACAGGCGCTAATGCCTGCTCTTTTGCCCAAGCACTCACTCCCTGCTGTCCACCTCGCATTACAGAAGCATGCTATCATAATGGTCCTACCGCCCCATAGTGGCCCTTAGGATCACCTGCGAACTAGCAACGTGCCCGCTCATCGCAATTGTCCACACCCTTCTCTACCAATATTTCTGTGTAAATCTTACTGCTTGTTGATTTTGCTCCAATAGTTTGCCGAATGTTGTCTATACAGCTCCACACTCTACTGCATGGGCAGTAATTTAAGCCATTAAAGTGATAAGTGGAATGCATTAACATTAAACTAACATAACACTAGATTTCACATTTCAATGCGCTCCTTGGAATTTCGGGCGAAACACGGTCTGTGTATAAAGATAGTATCGCTATCGGCACCATTATGCTATTTGTCAGAACAGTTTGTACGTCACATTTGTTAAATACCAAAGAAATGCAAATGATCCGCTGATGTTAGAAAATGTCAGCAGTGATGGAGCCTCTGTACCCTCCCACCCTCAGCCCAAAATGCCTTTATGAAAGGATGAGTCCACAGGATCACACTATGCATATTGCAACTGCCCTGTGCTGTCATTTTGCACATGCTTAATGGCTTAGCAAAACAAGCATTGGCAATACCAACAGTTTGAGCTTTTTAGTAGGCATGGGAAAGACACTTGTCAGGCACAGCTGGAATGGTATTAACTGTTCATTGCTGGTAGCAGGTGCAAAATGGTGTGAGTACCTCCAAGGTACTACCTCAGCATCTAATAGCAGTGCCTGGCAAATGCCTAATACGTATACACAAGCCAAAATTGTTGGCTTTGCCAATGCCTGGTTTTAACAGGACTTTTGTAAAGGACACGCACATTGCTTGCAAATCGAGCAGCTGAAGGCAGACCTGGTTAAGCCATTTTTATTACACCAGTAGCAGGTTTCCAACTCCAATTAAGCCATTAATTTTCAAAACACTGTGACAGCGAGATATGTGAAGTTTGTTTAATTGTATATTTTATTAACAACTAGATAATCTATTTAAAGCTTAGAGGAGTATCTGTTGAATTAGACTCAAGATATGGAGGGGGCATGGGTGACGTGTCGCGGGGCGACATGGGTTTGGAGGGGGGTGGGAGTAGGACATGGGTTTCGGGGGCAACATGGATTTTGGGGGGGGGCAAGGCTGTCTGTGCCCCGGGCCCCCAAAACTGTTAAGATGGCCCTGGTGCTCAGAGCCTTTTATACTGTTTAACCAATACCATTCATGTGGGTATGTCTCAGCTAACCTATGCAGTGTAATTTTGCAGGTTCTGATTGCCCACCCGTGTCTTGATCATCCCGCCTCTCTGCAAAGTGAGTTTGTAAGGGGTAGTGTGCCATGACCTCATGTGACAGGCCCCTTCCTCCTTTTGGTGGCATTGTGGGGCAAGCTAGGTTATCTTCTGCCGCACCCCCACCCCAGGGCCCAGCATTGTATGTTTTATGGTTGCAACATGCCCATTGGCAACCGCACCATCCACTCTTACAGGCAGGCAGGAGACTTCAGCACACATCGAAGCCATTACAAAGGAATGCCATTGTATTCACAGATACAAACACAATTTCCAGCATTAGCTAACAAATGCCCAGACTCTCATATGACAGCCATCAAATGTAGTGGTACTCTTGCCATGCCAGAGATTGTAATCAAATGCCAAGGTGCTTACACCATTGAAAGGGTTTGTTATTGAACACCCAGTTATGCCCCTAAATAAAGCCAGTGCTCGAGTAAGTGAGCATAGTTTAGCTGCTCCACCTCCCACTCAATGGTGTTCTGCAATCTCAGGCAGACAGGATGCACTGGTAAAGCATGACAACTAAAAAAGTGAATCTATATCAATCTTACATGGCAAATCAAAGCTGAATAGGTTTTAGTTTTGGCTATCAAGCCAATACAAATACATGCAATACAACTAAGCCTATCAGCCAAAGCTATTGCATAAGGGTACAGGTAGGGAGCAACGGCATATGAAGGATACAAAGCTTGTAGGTGGTGTTGGGTTATTTACCCACCCATTGACTGCACTGGTCTTGTTCATCCCTTTTGCCATTCCCACCCACTTCCTGTCCCTCTCAAAACACATCCGAGGTTCTCTTTCAGCTACGTTTACGATGAAACTGTGAACTCAAAGTGCCTTTTTTCAAGAAACCTTGTGAAATGTAATGATGACTTAATAGCAACTGTAAGAACGCCACTGCTGTAATAAAAATGTCTTAACCAGGTCTGCCTTCAGCCACCCAATTTGTAAGCACTATGTGTGCCCTTCACTGAAGTCATGTTAAAAATAAGCATTGGCAAAGCCAGCAGTTTTGGCTCGTTATATGTAAACATTGAAATGTTATTCAACATAGTTGTATAACGCATACGTGTGGTTATGCTGCCTGTTTGAAAAAAATTTCAAATATTGTTTTAAAACAACTATTGGCAAGTGCAATAGTTTGGGCTTTTGTGTAGGCATGGGAAAGGCACTTGCCAGGCATAGTCGTAGCGATATTAACTGCCCATTTGTGGTAGCAGGTAACAAATGGTGTTAGTACCTGGCCATCTAATGGCAGTGCTGGAAGATATGTATAATAATTATACACAAGCCAAAACTGTTGGCTTTGCCCATGCCTGTTCCTATTTGCAGGCGTGATACTGTATTTGCGTAGCTGCTATTCAACAACTTCAGAACGTTTTACAGAAGCACTTCAGCAACACTGAGCTTCTAATGACAGGGTGGTAAAACAAGTGGAACTTTAGACTGAACCATCCCAACCCGTCTGAGTGATAGTGTTTCTGAACACAAAAGAAAGACATCTTTTCTAAAGTACTACAGAAACCGGAAACAACACGGTTATAAAGCTGCAGCCCAGAGGTAAGAAATCCAATACGGCGGACCCGGATCCAGCAAGCTCACCTGAGTGTGGAAAGGGTTCTCTTAGCACAATGGGTGTCTGGGCTTGCCAAAGAAGTTTCGAAAACCATTCAAGATCAAAGCTCATTGAATAGATTAGAAGAATAGGTTACAGCAAAATGAGGGACTGCACCATTTAAACCAAAGAACAATACATTCTGAGAATAACAACAACAATGAATGAACAGGAAAAGGCTGCATGTTTTGTGGAGCAAAAACTGTCACCGTCTCCTAGCGGATAGATCTATAGATGCAGCCTGGATATCTCTGAAGCCCCAGGGGGTCATTTACCCGTTACGCGTTGCACTGGGGCAAATGGCATTTGTGAGCAATCTCGGCAGACATTGGGATGGAATTAATTTGCTTTACATTCCCATATGTAGTGCACCCACCAGATATCACCATGGACTTCGAACGCTTCACAATACCAGCACATGTATTGCGTTACTCAGCTTTGACGGGCAGACAACTTTTTATCTTTAAAAACGTATTTCGGTGAACTACAGAATACACCAGTAAAGCAAGTTCACACAATTATTAATAGGGCGTTGCCAACGTATTTCTGATGAAGCAACGCCCAGTTTGAAGCAACGCCCAGTTTTCTTCAGCTGCTGGGCAGACTCGGTTGTATCTGGTCCAGAAGACTTTTTGCGGAATTGCTGACCAATTCGATGACACCATTGGCCACTTTCCAATCTTCAAGATAGAAATTCTTCAGGCAGTCATGTTTTGTTCCTATTCTCCAGTGAAAACTCTCATTTAATTCTTTACAATCTGTGACGATGTTTTAACTCTCTTTGTCTAAACTGGTTTAAGTAATTATGACCATTTTAACTTAATCAAAACGTGTTACCGTTTTTTAATTTTTCTTTAATTTGTTTTAAATATTTACATTTATGTGGTATAGTTAGTGACAGAGAAGTATGAGGGAAAGAGAGAGAAGCATATGGGTGCACCATAAATTTAAACAGAGAGCCTCGAGGGTGCACCGCTGGTGCTGGTGGTGAAAAGATGTACCACCAGGAGAGTTAGACTTTTGCTTCGCAATGAATTCATTTTGATCTCGTACTAGTAATGCTGTCATACCCTGCTAAATCAGTCCTTACTTCAAAGTGAGTTGGCGGTTCTATATTAATACTACATTCTGTATTTTATTAGGGTGACCAGACGTCCCAGTTTCCCCCGTGACAGTCGCAGGAAATCACCCTCCGTCTCGGGTCCCGGGAGTTTTTTAATTTTAGAAACCCTGTCCAAGGTTTGCAATGGTGGGTGCCTACGGTCCCAGTTTTTGCCAGGACCCGATTTTGAAATCTTGAAATCGAGTCCCGGCGTAACTCTTCCTCCGCAAATGGGGGCGTGAAATGCTTTTCACACCCCCATTTCTTCCCACTTCCCTTCCCCTGCCACTCTCCTCCAAGGAGAGGAGTGTGCCTGTGAGTACAACCTTCCCAGCCCCCGCAACAGGCCAGTGACATAGAAAAAGGACAACAGTTTTATTTGTATTTACTTTAGTCCTACGTCTATATCTATGGCCTGTCCTGTTTTTTTGATCTGGTCTCCCTATATTCTTTAGACTATTCTATAAACTATATTCTATAGTACACTATAATCTATACCACATTATGTATTTACTGTATCAAAGCATTGGAATGTTGGCAGTTCTGTTACAGAGAACGGAGGGGTAGAGGCTTTGAAGCCTGCAATAAGTATTCTGCTACATGTATTCCGTACAAACATCCCAATGTTTCTTCTTTGCCTTTCCTTGTTTTAAACAAAACATTCTACCCTCATTGGGTCTAATGTTCTAATATCTATTAGTATTTTATTGGGATTTATATAGCGCTCTCACCAAAGCGTTGTACAGTAACTACCTAAAAATTTACAAAAATAAGGATGAAATAAGGTAAATAATCAGGGGGCAGTGAAGCAGAGATAAGATACGAGAGTAAATGCATATTCAGGCGAGATGGGAACATATGAAGAGAAGGAAAAGATCGAATGCCTGGTAAAAGATAATTGCAGACTTTGGGGCAAGAAGGGACACGGAATGGAAATAGGAGAGAGCACAGGGGAGCTATAGGACAGCAAGAATATAAAGATATTGGAAATGAAGAGGCAGGGAGGGAGAGGTGGAGTAGGAGGAGATCAGAGACGAGAGGTAGGATGGAGCCAGGCCACAATATAATGCATAGAAAGTGAAATAAGATCCCAGAGTCAAAAGAAAGAAGAGAAATGCAAAGGAGAGATGGACATAGAAGGGACTGGGGAGAGTGCCAGCAGAAAAAGAAGACGAATGGCAGAATTAAGTAACGAGCAGAGCAGAGTGGGATGGGAGGAGATAGAACAGCAATCAAGTCCAGAAAAGCTTAATGAGGTGATAAGGAGTTTAGTTGTATGAAAGAATTGAAAAGGGCGAATACAACGGATGTTGAAGAGAGGGGACCAGCAGATCCTAGCGATAATGGAGATATGATAAGAGGAGGAAAGAGATTATTGAAATGTGACTCCAAGATAGCAGGCATTGAGGAAAAGCAGAAAAATAATGGAGGGAATAAAAGAAATAGGAAGAAAGAGGAGATGGAGAGGATGGAGGAAACAAGAGGAGCTCGGTTTCAGAAGAATTAAGGTGCAGGAATCAGGAGGACATTCAGGCTAGAAATGAGGAAATGCATGTCGAAACAGGCGAATGAATAGAAATAACACTAATACCTCTTTCACCAGGCCATTGTCAGGAAATAATATCCTTTGGCACTCATTAAAGGACCTTATTTCTGTGTGGCTGTTAAACGGAAATCATATAGTGCCTCCTTTCTTTTTATATTGGCCTAAGCATAGTTGCTCTATGGGGAAAACCGTGTTGCAAAGTTCTGATTTTGGGTCAACTTTGCCGCAATTTTAGAGTCATCTGCCATTTTGATTTCTTTTTGTATGATTCTCTGTTCTAAAATGGTGGACTGTGTTTTCAACTTGCAACCAAGCCTCCAGACCTTTGAGTTCTGTTAATGTTTAGGGTGTCTGAGAGCCGACTGTTCAGATTGCGTAAAGAGACATGGCGCTCCGTATGAACTGCCATCTGAGTATTGTATGCGCACATAAGACTCATCCCTGTGTAAGCGTTGGGACAATACAGAGTAAATCTCAAGCGTGGACACAGGCCGAACTACATTGTAAAGGGATATAGACTAAGGCTTACCGCGGGATCCGAGAATATACATCGCCATTGTAGCTTGATGGAAATGCAAACTCATGTAATCCGTCTGCATATTATTGTATAAGCTGCATGTGAACTAGGCACGAAGTCTAGACCACAAATTATTAACATGTAGAGGGGCTGGACAATGTTTCTGAAAACTGCATAAAAGTATGAATGTTTAGATGTCCAGCACTCTCTCTCCTCTCTTTTGCGGGCTGGTACTCATTGTGGGGTGTTGAGTGCCAGATAGCTATCTGTATCTATGTTTTTTTTGTGAACTGCGCAGAATAAAAGATCTGTGAATCTTTATAGCCTGTGTTTGGTGTATTTCCTTTGTGGTACTCAGCCTCGATATTTCTTTTGCTTTTACAGATGGCGCCCGAATAGGGACCCTCAAGATCGATGCCATCTCGTTGAAGAGTTGACGCGGCTATCGGACTAGGATCGGACAGTGAGAAAGGGGGCCCCTTCTTGGATGAGAAGCAACACCTCAACAGTACTGTATGGCCAGATTCCTGAATGGTGAGCACGTGATCCGAGACGGCATCTTGACGAGGGTCCATATATCGAGGCGGGTAGTTTTGCCGAAATCACCAACCACGAGGGTCCTTTGTTGTCCTTAGTAATCTGATCGGACCTCCCTTTGTCCTTTGATCAGGTAAGTCATGCCCCGATTCCTAAGTATCCTGATATTTGATTTGGCGTATTGTCCTCTTGAGTAAAATGATTGACCATCTAACACCAGTAATCTGACATGCCTGGGAAATTGGCTGCCTGTTTCAGAGCGTTATTCCGCAGAGACAGACAATCTTTGGAATTTGGCCATCCAGCACCACAAGAGGGGTCGCCGGCATGTACTGTGTACTATAAGTACGGCATTGGTAGTATACTGTTTAACGATATTTGGCACAGACAAACTAGACATGTTTCCGAATTTCAGTGGCTAATCGATGGTCGCTTTGAGATTTCTCGTGTAGAATATGTAGAATCTATATTATTAAAAGAAAAAGCTAGACCTGCAGCATTTGATGTATTACAAAATTGATAAAAAGAAGCTATGCAGCAACTTAAAAGTAGAGAGAAACATGCATGTCGACATATGTCGAACGCTTAGAAAGCGTTATTGTACGATCAACAGAAATAGTCAGAGTCAGTTAGAAACATGGATAGGGCTTTTCAACTTGGCATGTTGCTTTACCTCTTCCTGCTGCACTACTAAGGAAGCCACAAATGTCTGTACTACAGATGAAGGAATCAATTCCATAAAGAATATCCAAGCAGATGCCACTCTAGAGGAAACTAAGCAATGGGCTGAGGGCTCGGTGAGGTTGGATGATGATGGGTTTTGGGTGGATAACTTAGAGGGAAAATGGATGTTGCCAGACACGTACATCACTATGATGGTCTCAATGGCTCATGGTCCCACCCACATATGTGCTAGGAACATTTGCAAAATGTTAGAAAATGTCTGGGTAAATGTTAACATCCTGAAAACTGCAGAACATTTTGTCCAAAGTTGTATGGTCTGTTTACAAAACAATGTAGGGAAGGGTACATCAACACCAAGGGGTAGTTTTGGTCCACCTTCTGTCCCTTTCGAGGTAATTCACTTAGATTTTATTGAAATGGAGCGTTGCAATAACCTCAACTATGTTCTGGTAGTCATTTGTGCTTTCAGTAAATGGGTTGAAGCCTTCCCTGTAAAGGATGCCACAGCAATGACAACGGTGAAAACCATGCTCAAGGAATATTTTCCTAGGTTTGGTTTGCCGAGGATCATCTGGTCGGATAATGGTCCTCATTTTATCGCTGCTGTTATCTGTCACGCTCACCTGATTCCCACGGAGGCGTAGGACTGGCTTCGAGTGCTGATGCTTCTTCTATGGTGAAGCGCAGGACTCTGAAGATGGACTCACTGGCTCGCAGGAATATTCCCCTGTAAGAGTTCTGTAGCAAGTTCAAAAGTTCAAGCCTTATAATAATGTTCATTGTCTTATTGCAGCAAGCGCTAATCGCTTATGTCTTTTTTCCCCTTAGGGGCCGGGGTTCGGAATGACGCAGATATGGCACCGACCCGAAGTGAAACGTGCAGTTCCAGTAAATGACAGGAAAGTTCTGGATGAGCGTTCGGGTAATGTCTTTGCATTCGCTCATTCAATGTCTTTGTCTTTTTTCCCCATAGGGGCCGGGGTCCGGAATGCCAGGAAGCGGCAGGACCCGAAATGAAATGGGAATGACCCAACAGGTAAGTCTTAGAAGGAAACTGAGCTTTTCCTATTCCCTTCCTTCTCTCACCTTGTGTTCTTGTCTTTTTCTCTCTAGGCTCTGGGAAGTGGCTGCGGATCCGGATGATCACTGCTGAAGATGGAGGTGCCCAGGAAAAGTGAGTGAAATGCAGCGCTGCAGCGATCGAAGCGAAATGCTTTTAAAATGATGTCTTCCCTTTCAGGATCGTCGGTGTGAAGTCTCCGTGATGCAGCTTTAGCAGGTAAGGTCTTCTTTCTCTCTCCAATTCTCTCTTAGCAGGTGACCCAGGATGCTGACAGGCGTGGCTGAAGTCCAGATGCAGGAGCTGACACGGTGAGCGTCCAGCTGCGAGGAGCAGAACAACGCGAAGCGTGAGTTGCTGATCGGGCGTGGTTTAAATAGCTTTGAAAGAAGTTCCAGGTATGTATCCTTTCACCGAACAGGTATGTATCCTTCCCGACCACACCCAGGGGAAAGTAGGTCCACAGGTAAAGTAGTTTCATTCAGGCCTCAAGAGGGTCTGGATGTAGCAGCATGGTCTGCATCAGGTAAGTGCACCTTAAAACACTTGAACACATGTCTAGCTTTATGAGCCTGGCGCCTAAGGCGCCAGGACAGGGGTCCAACATGAGCCTGGTGCCTAAGGCGCCAGGACTGTGTCCAAAGGGCCCCAGCTTGGGCCCGCTGGCACTTCCCTGGGGGAAATGATGCCTGCCTCTGGGGTTGCTGGGTCGGACCTGGCTCCTTGGAGGTAGGCATCATGACAGTACCCCCCCTCAAAACCCCTCCCAAGGTTGTTCCCTCCGGGGGTTTTGGCTTGTTCGGAAATCTCCGGTGGAACCCTTATATTAATCGAGGTGCGTGAACATGGTTACTAGGCTCCCACGATCTCTCCTGAGGTCCATATCCCTTCCAGTCAACAAGATAGAAGAGTTTGGACTTTAACACCTTGGAGTCTAAAATGTCTTTAACTTCGAATTCTAATTCCCCTTCAATTTGAACTGGGTCTGGAGGCTTGGACAGTCGGGTCCCTGGTTGTACTGGCTTCAAAAGTGATGCATGAAAAACTGGATGAATACGCATGTTAGACGGTAAATCCAGTTTAAAGGCCACAGGATTGATTATAGCCTTGATGGGATAAGGTCCTATGAATCTGGGATTGAAAGTTCACGGGCCCTTGAGGGGTAAATGTTTCGTT
Organism: Ambystoma mexicanum; assembly: GCF_040938575.1. Lineage (NCBI taxonomy): Eukaryota > Metazoa > Chordata > Amphibia > Caudata > Ambystomatidae > Ambystoma > Ambystoma mexicanum. The sequence goes on along the minus strand of NC_090924.1, from coordinate 810,229,814 downwards.
GCTAGCCACACTTGATCTCTTACTTGGTAAGGAGGAGTTTTACTTTGGTGCAAATCAGCGTTTTCTTTATACTTTTTCTTGGCTTGCTGTAAATGAGTTGCAGCTTCTTTGAAGGCTTGGGTTATTGTGGAATGCAGATGATTTACTGCGGGCATTTCCAGGGTCAGAGGTGGATCTAGATCAGAGGTCCGAGGATGGTTACCATACAAAGTATAAAAAGGAGTTTGTCCGGTTCCAGAATGCACTGAATTGTTGTATGCATATTCTGCGATCCAAAGGATGTCTTTCCAATTTAACTCGGATTGGTGTAACATGCACCGAAGATATTGCTCGAGAGTCTGATTGGTTCTCTCGGTTTGTCCGTCGGTCTGGGGGTGGTGGCTGGTGGATAGCTGCACATCTATTTGTGCTAGTTGGCAACACTTCTTCCAAAAATGGGAGATAAATTGACTTCCACGATCCGAGACTAATATAGAAGGGAAACCATGTATGCAAACTATATTCTCCAGAAATTCCTTGGCCAAGGTGGAAGCTGAAGGCAGACCTTTTAAAGGGATAAAGTGGGCCATTTTGGAGAATAGATCCACAATTACAAGGATAATGTTGTAACCAGCACAAGGAGGCAGGCCAGTTATAAAGTCCATTGACAAGGTGTGCCATGGTGCCGGTGGAATATCCAAGGGTTGAAGTAGGCCGGCTGGCCTTTTCTTTTGACCCTTGTTTTGGGCGCAAATTCTGCAAGACAAAACAAAAGACTTTATGGGCCTCATTACACGGACGGCGGTAAGGGTTAACGGTCACCGTTAATGGCAACGGTGACCGTTAACCCTTACCGCCATACTACGAGGTCCCTTTGCGGGTTGGAAGATTTAACGCCTGCTTCTTGCAGGCGTTAAAATCCAACCCGCTAAGGGACCTCGGAGCTAATTACGGCACCTCAAAATTGCGGTGCCGTAATTAGCGCCTTCCCCATTTCCATAGAGCCCTATGGGGCAGAAATGGGAATGGGGAAGGGCAATGGCGGAAAGGGGATTTACCGCCCCTCCAACCTTGGAATGGGGCGGTAAATCCCCTTTCCGCCAAGGCGGTGCCGGTATTTTACCGGCATGAGCCATGGCGCTAATAGCGCCATGGCTCACCGCCTACCGTGTAATGAGGCCCTATGTCTTTTCTCCAAGAAGGCCACCAGAAGTGGCGTTTGATTTTTTCCTCAGTTTTAGCGATACCAAGGTGTCCTTCCATTAATGATTCATGATGATGGGCAATAACAAGTTCTTGCAATTCTTTACTAGGCAGAAACAACCGCTCCTGGAAGTAGGGTAAGTCATCCTTAACGGTGTAATGAGGACCCTTTTGACTCCATTCCAGTAAGGCTGAAGAGTCTAGAAGTTGTTTTACTTGCGTTTGGATGTCCTCAATAGTTTGCAATGAAGTTAGGCCTAAGATTCTTTGTTCTGGTATGATTGGCACAGGTTCTAAACTCAAATTGGGTTCTTCCATGCCAATCCGGGATAAGGCGTCCACTTTACCATTCTTGCAGCCAGGGCGATAGGTAATTACAAAATCAAATTCCGCAAAGAATAGAGCCCATCAGAGTTGTCGTGAAGATTGAGCCTTGGCCGTCTTTAAATACTGTAAATTTCTGTGGTCCGTAATTACGGTGATGGGGTGTCTTGCCCCGAGATGGTAGTGACGCCAAGCCTTGAAAGCAGATTTAATAGCCAGTAACTCTTTGTCGGTAATTGCGTAGTTGATTTCAGGAGGAGAACATTTCCTGGACCAAAAGGCCACAGGGTGTAGTTGGTTAGTTTCTGGGTCTCTTTGCGACAGGACAGCTCCCATGGCCGAACTGGATGCGTCGGTTTCCACAATGTAAGGGAGATCTGGGTGCGGGTGCTTCAATATAGGTGCAGAGGTGAATTTGGTTTTCAGGTCCTGAAAGGCTTGTTCGGCCTCAAGAGTCCATTCAAAGCGTTTGTTTTTCTTTAGGAGAGCTGTGATGGGTTGGACTGTTCGGGAAAATTCCGGGATGAATCTTCGATAGAAATTGGCAAAGCCGAGCATGCTCTGAACTCCCTTCACCGAGCTAGGAGATGGCCATTTGAGGATGGCGTCCACCTTTCGCGAGTCCATTCGGACTCCTTGAGGTGCCAGGATAAATCCGAGAAACTCCACTTCTGTGGTATGAAAAACACATTTTTCGAGCTTTGCAAATAGTCTGTGCTGGCGCAATTTCTCAAGAACTGCCCTAACATGTTTTCTGTGATCGGATTCTGAAGAGGAGTACACCAGGATGTCGTCAATATAAACAAAGACACAGACATCGATAAGTTCCCGAAGAACATCATTCATAAAGTACTGAAAGGCGGCAGGTGCATTGCACAAACCGAAGGGCATCACCTGATATTCGAAGAGCCCAAATTTGGTGCGGAATGCAGTCTTCCACTCGTCGCCTTCTTTTATACGCACCAGGTGATAAGCTCCTCTGAGATCTAAGTTGGTGTACACACAAGCGTCTTTCACCTGGTCGATAAGCTCAGGGATCAGGGGCAGAGGATAACGATTCTTAATCGTTATTTGATTTAGGGCGCGATAGTCTATACATGTTCTAAGGTCACCCTCTTTTTTCGGCACGAAGAACAGAGCTGAGGAGACAGGAGACTTGGACGGGCAAATAAAACCATTGGCTAGGTACTAATCTAAATACTGACGCAAATGTAGGTTCTCAGGTTCCGTAAGAGCATAAATCCTACTACAAGGTAGTTGAGCATTGGGTAACAGATCGATTTGGCAATCGTAAGACCGATGGGGAGGTAACGTGTTAGCCTGTTCCTTCTGAAAAACGTCTTGGAATTCTTGGTATTCAGACGGTAGCTGTACAGGGGTGGAAGTTGCTGAGGCTAGACCCATAACTGGATTTCTTGGGTAACAAGTTGGTTCACAATCAGGAAAACATATCTTCTTTGCTCGCCAGTCGATTCTGGGATTATGTGTTTCTAACCAAGGAATTCCAAGAATTACTTGAAATTGTGGGGCCTTGATCACATCAAACACGATTGCTTCCCGATGTCCATCCTGACCCACCAGTGTCATTTCAACAGTGGAATGCGTTACAGGCCCTGAGGCAATTTCGATTCCATCTACTGTAGTAATGACATCTTGAGTTACTTTCGGGCGGAGAGGGAGCTTAATCCTGGAAGCCAATTCACGGTCTATGTAATTTCCAATAGCTCCACTGTCGATGTATGCTTTTATAGCATGCAACAGCTGAGGCTGTTTTGGGTCCACTAGCACCATTGGCATGACAAAATGCGAGGTCAAAGAGTTTGTTTTCAAGCTCGGCAAGCGGACCCCTACGCTTGTCGGGTTAGGTCGTTTATCGAATCAGGTGTCAATAAATCGTTATCAGTGGCTCCAACCACCTTCTTCGGTGGTTTAACTGGACAATTTCGAAGAAAGTGACCGGAAGTCCCGCAATACAGGCAAAGATGCATTTGCCGCCTTCTCTCTCGTTCCTTCTGTGTTAATGGTCCTTTAAAACCGCCGATTTGCATAGGTTCGGATATGTCGGTACTCTTGGAGTTAGCGTGGGTTTTGATCGGTACTCGGTTTTCGTACTAGAACCGATCTGCTTTTCTATTTTGAAGTCTGTGATCAAGTTGAACCACCAAGTCTATGTAGTCTGCGCAGACCTGGGATGGATCTACTATATGAGCTAGAACATCCTTAAGCTCTCCGCGCAGGCCTCGATGAAACAATGTGATCCTTTTGTTTTCTGGCCATCCAGTTTCCACAACAAGTCTATTAAAGGTGGCAACGTAGGACAGAAGATCCTGATTACGTTGTCGTAAGGATAACAGTTCGTTATCAAGTGCCTGTCCTTGAGAGTGTCGAGCAAACAATCTTTCCATGCTGGCCTGGAAACCCTGAAAATTCTGGAGAATGGGATAATCCTGATTTACCAATGGAATAGACCAATCGGCAGCACTGCCACTGAGGTAAGATAGTACAAAGGCTACCTTGGTCTGGTCGTTAGGGAAGGCCCCGGGTCTGCATAGAAAGTGTAAACGACATTGGTTCATAAAGACGGCATATTTCTTGGGATCCCCCGCAAAACGTTCAGGCGGGGCCAAAGGCATGTATCCAGGTAGATTGATTTGTACCGGGTTATTCAAACCCATTGATGTGGAAGTATCTCCGGAATTAGGTAAAGGAGAGTGCCCTGCCTGGGCCCGCAATAACCTTTTGGCCAGGTCATCTGTTCTTTCCTTAGACAGGATCAGTTCTCTTTTGAGAGCGTTAGTCTCCTGGCGGGCTGAGTGCACTTCTGCCCGTAATTCCCCCAAAAGCTGGGCCAGCTGATCTGTCTCGGAAGTCTCCATAGCGCCCGGGTGGGAAATTATGGGTAGGCTTCGTGTTCTGTCACACTCACCTGATTCCCACGGAGGCGCAGGTCTGGCTTCGAGTGCTGATGCTTCTTCTAGGGTGAAGCGCAGGACTCTGAAGATGGACTCACTGGCTCGCAGGAATATTCCCCTGTGCGTGAAAAGGGAGTATTACCTACTGACGGAATAATGCTCAAGCCTCCCACTCCCTTCCAGCCCTCCACGACACCCTTCCTCGATTCCCCGTGAAGTCTCACCTTAGGGTCTGGAAGGATGAGTTCTCCATCCTGCTTCTGATGCAGGGGCGCGTTGAAAACCAGTTACTTCACTGGATTGAGGTTTGATGGGAGTTCAAATAAGCTTGACTATTCAGGTAAGGCGCTGTAAGAGTTCTGTAGCAAGTTCAAAAGTTCAAGCCTTATAATAATGTTCATTGTCTTATTGCAGCAAGCGCTAATCGCTTATGTCTTTTTTCCCCTTAGGAGCAGGGGTTCGGAATGCCGGAGATATGGCGCCGACCCGAAGTGAAACGTGCAGTTCCAGTAAATGACAGGTAAGTTCTGGATGAGCGTTCGGGTAATGTCTTTGCATTCGCTCATTCAATGTCTTTGTCTTTTTTCCCCATAGGGGCCGGGGTCCGGAATGCCAGGAAGCGGCAAGACCTGAAATGAAATGGGAATGACCCAACAGGTAAGTCTTAGAAGGAAACTGAGCTTTTCCTATTCCCTTCCTTCTCTCACCTTGTGTTCTTTTTCTCTCTAGGCTCTGGGAAGTGGCTGCGGATCCGGATGATCGCTGCTGAAGATGGAGGTGCCCAGGAAAGGTGAGTGAAATGCAGCGCTGCAGCGATCGAAGCGAAATGCTTTTAAAATGATGTCTTCCCTTTCAGGATCGTCGGTGTGAAGTCTCCGTGATGCAGCTTTAGCAGGTAAGGTCTTCTTTCTCTCTCCAATTCTCTCTTAGCAGGTGACCCAGGATGCTGACAGGCGTGGCTGAAGTCCAGATGCAGGAGCTGACACGGTGAGCATCCAGCTGCGAGGAGCAGAACAACGCGAAGCGTGATTTGCTGATCGGGCGTGGTTTAAATAGCTTTGGAAGAAGTTTCAGGTATGTATCCTTCCACCGATCAGGTATGTATCCTTCCCCGACCACACCCAGGGAAAGTAGGTCCACAGGTAAAGTAGTTCCATTCAGGCCTCAAGAGGGCCTGGATGTAGCAGCATGGTTTGCATCAGGTAAGTGCACCTTAAAACACTTGAACACATGTCTAGCTTTATGAGCCTGGCGCCTACGGCGCCAGGACAGGGGTCCAACATGAGCCTGGCGCTTAAGGCGCCAGGACTGAGTCCAAAGGGCCCCAGCTTGGGCCCGCTGGCACTTCCCTGGGGGAAATGATGCCTGCCTCTGGAGTCGCTGGGTCGGACCTGGCTCCTTGGAGGTAGGCATCATGACATTATCCTACAAATATGCACGGGATTACAGATCGATAAACGGTTTCATTCAGCCAGACATGCTCAGAGTGCTGGATTGGTAGAGCGGCACAATGGAATTTTAAGGAAAAAACTTGCTAAGGCGTGTGTCGGCAACAATTTGAAATGGCCGGACGCCTTACCGATAGTATATGAGGTGGTGATGGGGAGGCCAGTTAACATTTGGAATCTTCCTAAACCTAGGGCTTTGAGGGATATAGAGCATGTACTTCTTTCTAAATATTGTGACCGGTTAACTCAAAATCTGTGTTTGATTCATCAACATGTGCGAGAAGCCCTCCCAGCTAATATGAGGGGCCAGGTCACAGCATCCGACCTGGTGACTAGGTGCTGACTAAAGCTTTTGAGAGGGCATCCTGTCTCACATTGCAGGTCCTATTGGCCTCACAGATGTCATGATGCCTGCCTCCAAGGAGCCAAACCAGGCCCGGCACCCTCAGAGACAGACACCATGCATTCAAGGGAAGTCCCAGCAGCCCCAGATGGGGGCCCTTTGGATTCAGTCCTGGCGCCATCGGCGCCAGGCTCATACAGAAGTAGATTGGGAGTAGTGCTTGGTGTAAACTTACCTGTGCAGACCATGCTGCAACTTCCAAGACTGTAAGGAACTATTTTTCTAGGGACTACTTGATCTCTAGGGTGTGACCGGTGGAGGAATACATATTTCTGGGGGAAGAATACATACCTGGAACTACTTGAAAGGCTATTTAAGCCACACCCAAGCAGCAGACCAGGCTTCGCGTTGTTCTGCACTTAGCAGCTGGACGCTCACCGTGCCTGCTCCTGCCTTGGTCCTCCATCACGCCTGCCAGCATCCTGGAAACACCTAAAGAAGAAAAGGGAAGAGAACAGGTGAAAACAAGAACCTTACCTGATACATCTGCACTCCGGATTCTGCACGCCGACGATCCTGCAAAGAAGGCAAACATTTTAAACGCGCATCGCGTCACGTGCAGCACGCTGCATTTCACTCACCTGCACGTGGCGTTTTCGAGTCTTGCGACGTCCATCCGGAGCTTCCACCGCCATCCAGCACCTATTGGAAGGAAGGAGAAAGAGAGGTGAGAAGGGAAACACGAATCTAAGTAGAATTTACCTGTGGTTCAATTCCCTCTCCGCCTTCGGGTTTGTGCCATACCTTCGGCATCTCAGCACCCCGGCCCCTAAGGGGAAAAGAAACAGACATTGTATTAGTGAGAGCATGTGAGAACATTAGCAATACGCTCACTCAAGACTTACCCATTTGCAAGAGAGACACAGCAGCTCCTTTCTGGTCAGTGCCTTACCTCCGGCATTGCCGTACCCTGGCCCCTATGGGGAAAAAGACATTGGACATTAAAGGAGATACTTCAAACTGCAAAGAAATCTCTCATAGGAATTCTTACCAGAATTTGGCTTCATCCAAATCGCCTGCAGCCCGGAATCTTCTCCAGCACCTGCGAAAGAAAAGAACAGATAAGTGAATATAAACCCAAACTTGCCATAAACATTTGCGGTACGACGGGAATGGACAAACTAGTTTAAACTCATCAATCCAGTGAAGTAACTGGAATCACAACGCGCCCCTGCATCAGAAGCAGGATGGAGAGCTCGTCATTTTGGTCCCTAAGGTGAGTCTTCGCAGGGAATCCCAAAAGGGTTTCACGGAGGGAGAGAAGGGAAGTGGGAGGTCGGAACATCACCCGCAGACTATTAACCCTTCCTTTTCACACACAGTGGAATATTCCTCCGAGCCAGAAAAGGTTGGGGAATCCAGTCCAGTCCATCTTCCGGGTCTTACGCATCTCTGCAGAAGAGGTCACAGCAGTCCCAGCCACGCCCGCGCCTCCGTGGGAGCCACGTGAGCGTTACAGAACGCGAAGCCTACCCATAATTTCCCACCCAGGTGCCATGGAGACTTCCGAGACAGACAAACTGGCCCAATTATTGGGGGAATTACGGGCAGAAGTGCATGCCGCCCGCCAGGAAACTAACGCCCTTAGAAGGGAACTAATCTTATCCAAAGAACGAACTGATGATTTGGCTAAACAGCTTTTGCAGAGTCAGGCAGGACAAATGCCTTTACCCGGCTCCGGGATGAATTCCACTCCGATGGTTTCAACCAACCCGGTGCAAATTAACATGCCAGGAAATATGCCTCTGGCCCCCCCTGAGCGTTTTACTGGGGATCCCAAGAAATACGCCGTTTTCATGAATCAATGTCATTTACATTTCATATGCAGACCTGGGGCCTTCCCTAATGACCAAAACAAGGTGGCTTGTGTGCTATCTTATCTCAGCGGCAGTGCTGCAGATTGGTCGATTCCGTTGGTAAATCAAGATGACCCAATCCTTCAGGACTTTCAAGGCTTCCAGGCAAGCATGGAAAGATTATTCGCTCGACACGCTCAGGGTGAGGCCTTGGATAACGAACTTCTGTCCTTGCGGCAAGGAAACGAAGATCTCCTATCTTATATAGCCACATTTAGCAGATTGGTCGTAGAGACTGGGTGGCCTGAGAATAAAAGAATTCCATTATTCCACCAAGGTCTGCGTGGAGAACTAAAAGACGTTCTTGCTCAAATAGTGAACCCGCCTCAACTCTGCGCAGAATACATTGACTTAGTGGTCCAACTTGATCATAGACTCCAGAATAGAAAAGCGGATCGGTCCAGATTTGAAACCCGAGTTCTGATCAAAACCCACACAAGCCCCAAGGGTACCGGAGCTTCAGAGCCAATGCAAATTGGGGGAGTTAAAGGACCACTAACTCAGAAAGAACGAGAAAGAAGAAGACAAAAACAATTATGTCTTTACTGTGGAGCTTCTGGACACTTCCTGCGGGATTGCCCGGTAAAACCACCTAAGAAGGTGGTTGGAGCCACAGACAGTAATCTTCCAGAACCTGATTCGGGAAACGACCAAGCCCAACAAGCGTAGAGGTCCACTTGCCGAGCGTGAAGACAGACTCTTTGACCTCGCATTTCATCATGCCTATGGTCCTCATAGATCCAAAACAGCCTCAACGGTTGCACGGAATAAAAGCCTACCTCGACAGTGGGGCTATTGGAAATTATGTTGACCTTGAATTGGCTTCCAGGATTGGTCTCCCTCTCCGTCCAAAAACCACCAAGGATGTCATTACCACGGTTGATGGAACCGAAATTGCCTCCGGGCCGGTGACACACTCTACCACGGAAATGACACTGGTTGGCCAAGATGGCCATCAGGAAACCATAGTGTTTGACGTAATCAAGGCTCCACAATTTCAGGTAATCTTAGGGATCCCTTGGTTAGAAACACATAATCCTCGAATTGACTGGCGAGCAAAGAGCATAACCTTCCCTGATTGTGCACAAAAGTGTTATCCAGGAAATCCACAGATGGGTCTAGCCTCAGTAACCTCCACAACAGTACCATTACCTTTTGAGCATCAAGACTTTCAAGACGTCTTCCAAAAGGAACAGGCCAACACCTTACCTCCTCACCGGCCAAATGATTGTCAGATCGACCTGGTACCCAATGCTCAACCGCCTTGTAGTAGAATCTATGCCCTTACTGAACCGAAGAACCTTCATTTGCGACAGTATTTGGATCAGTACCTTGCCAATGGTTTTATTCGCCCGTCAAAGTCACCTGCTTCCTCAGCTCTATTCTACCATACCGAAAAAAGAAGGCGACCTTAGAACTTGCATTGACTACCATGCCTTAAATCAGATAACGGTCAAGAATCGTTATCCTCTTCCCTTGATCCCTGAGCTCCTTGACCAGGTAAAAGATGCTTATATCTATACTAAGTTAGATTTAAGGGGAGCTTACCACCTGGTGCGTGTCAGAGAAGGCGACAAATGTAAAACTGCCTTCCGCACCAAATATGGACTCTTTGAGTACCAGGTAATGCCTTTCGGGTTGTGCAACGCACCTGCTGCCTTTCAATATTTTATGAATGACGTTTTTCGATGTTTGTGACATTGTATATATTGACGACATCCTGGTGTACTCCTCCTTGGAATCCGATCACCGAAAATATGTTAGAACTGTCTTGGAGAAACTGCACCAGCATAAACTGTTTGCAAAACTTGAAAAATGCCTTTTTCATGTTACGGAAGTTGAGTTTCTCGGATTCGTCCTAACACCTAAAGGAGTCCGAATGGACTCACGGAAAGTGGATGCGATCCTCAATTGGCCGTCTCCTAGTTCTGTGAAAGGAGTTCAAAGTATGCTAGGTTTTGCCAATTTTTACAGAAGGTTTATCCCAGAATTTTCTTGAGTGGTTCAACCCATCACGGCGCTCCTACGAAAAGAACAGACGCTTCGAGTGGTCTAAGGAGGCAGAACAAGCCTTTCAGGAACTAAAAACCAAATTCACCTCCGCACCTATGTTAAAACATCCTCGTCCGGACCTCCCTTACGTTGTGGAAACCGACGCTTCTAGTTTAGCCATGGGGGCTGTCCTTTCTCAAAGGGATCCAGTTTCAAATCAACTGCATCCCGTAGCCTTTTGGTCCGGGAAATTCTCGGCTCCTGAAGTGAACTACAGAATCACAGACAAGGAACTGTTGGCTATTAAGTCAGCTTTCAAAGCTTGGCGTCACTACCTGCTCGGCGCAAGACACATCGTTACAGTGATTACAGATCACAGGAACTTGCAATACTTGAAAACGGCCAAAGCTCAATCTTCTCGTCAACGCCGTTGGGCTCTGTTCTTTGCAGAATTTGACTTTATAATCACATATCGCCCGGGTTGCAAGAATGGCAAGGCAGACGCTCTATCTTGAATTGGAATGGGTGACATTGCCTCAAGTCTAGAGCCAGTTCCGATTATTCCCGAACACAGGATTTTGGGTGTAATCTCTTCTCAAACTATTGAGGATGTTCAAGGTAGAGTTAAATTGCTTTTCGACGCTACAGCTTTACAAGAATGGAGCCAGAAAGGCTCAAACTATTCCATTAATAATGATTTACCCTATTTCCAAGGGCAGTTATTTCTCCCTCACAAGGAATTGCAAGAACTCGTTATAGCACATTATCATGATACACTAATGGAAGGACACCCGGGCATCGCTAAAACAGAGGAAAAGATCAAACGGCATTTCTGGTGGCCATCCTGGCGAAAGGATATTAAATCCTTTGTGATGACCTGCGGGGTGTGCGCCCAAAATAAAAGTCAGAAGCGAAAACCAGCCGGTCCTTTACGGCCCCTGGACATCCCTCCGGCAGCGTGGCACACCTTATCAATGGACTTTATAACTGACCTGCCTACTAGTCATGGGTATAATACTATCCTGGTGATTGTAGACCTCTTCTCCAAGATGGCTCATTTTATCCCATTGAAGGGGTTGCCTTCAGCCCCCACCTTAGCAAAGGAATTTCTTGAAAATGTTGTTCGTTTACATGGCTTCCCATCCATATTGGTTTCTGATCGGGGAAGTCAATTTATTTCTCATTTCTGGAAAAGGTGTTGCCAAATGGCCCAAGTTGATGTTCGATTATCCACCAGCCACTATCCTCAAACCGATGGCCAAACCGAAAGAACAAACCAGACCCTGGAACAGTATTTGCAGTGTTTGTTACCTCAATCTGAGGGTAATTGGAAGGACATTCTATGGATTGCCGAGTACGCGTAAAACAATTCTGTGCATTCTGGAACGGGTCAGACTCCTTTCTATACCCTATTCGGCCATCATCCCAGGACTTCGGACCTTGAATCCCCTCAAAGCCTTGAAAGGCCCGCCGTGGATCATTTACATGCCACAATAACCCAAGCCTTCAAGGAAGCAAAGACTCATTTACAACAAGCCAGAGAAAGGTACAAGGAAAATGCTGATTTACATCGAAGTAAAGTACCTCCTTACAAAGTAGGAGACCAAGTGTGGCTTGCAACTAGACATTTACCGTTTAAAGGTCCACAAACTTTTAACCCAAGATATATAGGGCCTTACCCAATCAAAGCTATCATTAACCCGGTAGCCTTCAAACTCGATATGCCACCTAATATGCGAATCCATCCCGTTTTTCACGTATCACTGTTGAAACCAGTACCACCCGGAACCAGGTTATGCAAACCACCAGAACCAATTCCAATAGATGGGGAATTGGAATTCGAAGTTAAGGACATATTGGATTCTAAGATGTCCAGGTCAAAACTCTTTTATCTGATTGATTGGAAAGGATATGGACCTCAGGAAAGATCTTGGGAACCAAGTGAGAATGTGTATGCACCTCGACTAATACAGAACTTTCACCGGAAGTTCCCAAATAAATCGAGGCCTCCAGGTTGGACACCCTTGGGAGGGGCCTTGGGGGGAGGTACTGTCATGATGCCTGCCTCCAAGGAGCCAAACCAGACCCGGCACCCTCAGAGACAGACATCATGCATTCAAGGGAAGTCCCAGCAACCCCAGATGGGGGCCCTTTGGACTCAGTCCTGGCGCCGTTGGCGTCAGGCTCATAGGGGACATCAGTCCTGGTGCCATCGGCGCCAGGCTCATACAGAAGTAGGTTGGGAGTAGTGCTTGGTGTAAACTTATCTGTGCAGACCATGCTGCAACTTCCAAGACTGGAAGGAACTATTTTTCTAGGGACTACTTGATCTCTAGGGTGTGACCGGTGGAGGAATACATATTTCTGGGGGAAGAATACATACCTGGAACTACTTGAAAGGCTATTTAAGCCACACCCAAGCAGCAGACCACGCTTCGCGTTGTTCTGCACTTAGCAGCTGGACGCTCACCGTGCCTGCTCCTGCCTTGGTCCTCCATCACGCCTGCCAGCATCCTGGAAACACCTAAAGAAGAAAAGGGAAGAGAACAGGTGAAAACAAGAACCTTACCTGATACATCTGCACTCCGGATTCTGCACGCCGACGATCCTGCAAAGAAGGCAAACATTTTAAACGCGCATCGCGTCGCGCGCAGCACGCTGCATTTCACTCACCTGCACGTGGCGTTTTCGAGTCCTGCGACGTCCATCCGGAGCTTCCACCGCCATCCAGCACCTATTGGAAGGAAGGAGAAAGAGAGGTGAGAAGGGAAACACGAATCTAAGCAGAACTTACCTGTGGTTCAATTCCCTCTCCGCCTTCGGGTTTGTGCCATACCTTCGGCATCTCAGCACCCCAGCCCCTAAGGGGAAAAGAAACAGACATTGTATTAGTGAGAGCATGTGAGAACATTAGCAATATGCTCACTCAAGACTTACCCATTTGCAAGAGAGACACAGCAGCTCTTTTCGGGTCGGCGCCTTTCCTCCGGCATTGCCGTACCCCGGCCCCCATGGGGAAAAAGACATTGGACATTAAAGGAGATACTTAAAACTGCAAAGGAATCTCTCATCAGAATTCTTACCAGAATTTGGCTGCATCCAAATCGCCTGCAGCCCGGAATCTTCTCCAGGACCTGCGAAAGAAAAGAACAGATGAGCGAATATAAACCCAAACTTGCCATAAACATTTGCGGCACAACGGGAATGGACAAACTAGTTTAAATTCATCAATCCAGTGAAGTAACTGGAATCACAACGCGCCCCTGCATCAGAAGCAGGATGGAGAGCTCGTCATTTTGGTCCCTAAGGTGAGTCTTCGCAGGGAATCCCAAAAGGGTTTCATGGAGGGAGAGAAGGGAAGTGGGAGGTCGGAACATCACCCGCAGACTATTAACCCTTCCTTTTCACACACAGTGGGATATTCCTCCGAGCCAGAAAAGCCAGGTTGAGGAATCCAGTCCAGTCCATCTTCCGGGTCTTACGCAATCTCTGCAGAAGTGGTCACAGCAGTCCCAGCCACGCCCGCGCCTCCATGGGAGCTAGGTGAGCGTTACAACAGACTGCTGTACAAGTAGCTGGAAAGAAACACTGGGTGCATGTCAAGAGGATACCTTTCCCTTTGCCACACGACGAAGAAGTTAAGAAGAAACTTACTTGCTCTGTTCCCAACGATCGATCAGCATTGAGCAACACAGAAGGTGTTCTGGAGATACTCCCTGAGCCTGCAGGGCTTGGGGAAATTGCTGCTTCGTCTCCACACTCCTCTACAGATCCTTTTGCACCTTTGTCTGGTTCTGCTGCAAAGTCATCACTTCCATCAGGAAGCAACGACACACTGTTCGCAGATCACACAGTACCAGGAGTTACAAGGTACAATCTGCATCCACGGAGCTAGACTTACTGCACGGTTCGGCTGTGCCCATAGGGGAACAACTACAGAGCTTGACCTTCACCACAACTTTTGCATCTGAAGGGAAAGTAGGTGGCTGGGATAGGGAAAGACTAAGAAAATGCGTGATCAGGACATCCCCAGCAAACGGACTACAGAGTTTTTCACAGGAAGAGAACAGCTTCAAAGGAACAATGCCTGTTATCGCCTCTACTCGTGCGCAACAAACAAGTGACTGTGTGGCCAACAATGACAATGGACGATCAAATACATGGGGCCTCATTACAAATCACGCGGTCCGGAAATAACGGTGGCGGTAAACCCGCCGCCACCATTGTTTCCGGACCGCCTGATCCCGACTCCTGCAGGCGGGAGGTGATGTTCCTGCCAGGTCTGACCTGGCGGGTTTAACACTGCCCGCCTGCAGGTGGACGAGGAAACACTGGCAGCATTACGAGATGCTGCCGGTGTTTCCATGATCCCCATTCCCATTGAGTTCCATAGGACTCAATGGGAATGGGGATTAACACCATTTCGCCTCCGAAAACCGGGTAATGCCCCGGTAATTCCGGGAATCACGGAGGCGGAATGGTAATACGAGTCCGGCGGTAACCAGGTGGATTTACTGCCTCGGTTACCGCCGGACTCGTAATGAGGCCCATGGTCTTTTAAAACGTGTTGTTTTCTTGTAATTGCGTTAACCAGTTTCATAGTATTAGCTACCTTAGGATTTTGGTATATGGAATAAGTACGCCCACTTGAAACATTCTTGCCTACTGAGAATGTTCCTACTGTATCTACACCTTTCGTGCACCTGCACACTCTATCTCCTAGAGACTCTAAACATAGACAGAGGTATCATAACAATACATTACTGCTAATAATGAATGCAACTCATGCCATTTTGAATAGGACAAACTGCTGGGTTTGCTCTCATTTACCGCAACACGGGGAAAAGAGTTGGGCTGGTATATTCATCCTTTGCCTTTAACTACTGCATGTTATGCTTCTCTACAGGCATTATTCTTTGGCCGGTGGAATGATAGCATCTCAGGGAATTTGAAATTGAAAGGCGAGTTTTAACACCTCTGGGATGCTCACTCTTCGCAAATAGGAGCAAGCTTAATGTTGCTTCTATTAGGCCTTCTGATAGACTGTCCCGACCTTTTCAATCTCTGATTTCTTTTAAAATGGCTCCTATAGGTAATAGGGATGCCACGCCACCTTCTTATACTGTTAACCATAGCCCCAATTCTGTTTTTTTCTGCATACAAAGGAATGGTACTCAGTCAATGGGTGATTTCAAGGGTTGCACCAATGTTGCAAACTTGACCAGTGAGGACAGACCTTTTGTATGTAGGCGAACCTGTCTACTTTGTTTGCGGTAATGAAGCTTTTCCATGGCTACCTAGGGATTGGCAAGGAACTTGTTATTTAGGAATTCTGCTACCATGGGAATACGGAGCTAGTACCACTGAAATCTCTAGGGCTCGTCCAAGGCTGGACGAGAGTGGTGATACTCCTCCACAAATTCTGGGCGATGTAGCAAAATCTTTTGTACCATTTTGGGGGCAGATTATGAATTCTGAGGACATTAGGAGACTAGCAAGAGTTCTGGAGAAAACCATCAACCGGACCACTGACATACTCTATAACATGACTCTAGAGCAAAAGGCAATCAGATTAGTGGTGCTACAAAACCGGATGGTATTAGACGTCATATTGGCTGAGCGTGGTGGAGTATGCAAATTAGTGGGGTCTGCTTGCTGTGTTTTCGTACCAGATTCCTCCCCGACCATCTTTAAGGCAATATATCAATCTACACGTCCTGAGTTCTGAAGTACACGTTCCTGAGGGAAATTGGGATCTTAGTACTTGGTTCTGGGACTCCTTACGATCTTGGGGATGGAAGCTTCTCTCGGTTTTATTGATAATTCTGGGTATTCTGTTGTTTTGCTGTTGCTGTACACAATGTCTTCCTGCCATATGTTCAATGTTGGGGGGATGTTGTGCACAGACTATGGGAACGTTAGGACCAAAGGTACACGCACCGGGAAGAATGATCAACAAATTTGTGATGAAGGAAATTTCCACCGCAGATCTCATGGCAATTGATATAGCTGATGAATGTGATTCAGGATGTATGAATATTGAAACGTGGAGTTACTTGTGAAGCAACTAATCTCTAGTTTAGCACTTGGCTTAGGCCAAAAGGAGGGTTTGTTAAACGGAAATCATATAGTGCCTCCTTTCTTTTTTATATTGGCCTAAGCCTAGTTGCTCTATGGGGAAAACCACGTTGCAAAGTTCCTATTTTGGGTCGACTTCGCTGCCATTTTAGAGTCATCCGCCATTTTGATTTCTGTTCGTATGATTCTCTGTTCTAAAATGGTGGACTGTGTTTTTAACTTGCAACCAAGCCTCCCGACCTTTGAGTTCTATTAAGGTTTAGGCTGTCTGAGAGCCGACTGTTTAGACAGGGTAAAGAGACCTTGTGCTCCATATGAACTGCCATCTGCGTATTGTCTGCGCACATAAGACTCATCCCTGTGTAAATGTTGGGACAATACAGAGTACATCTCAAGCGTGGACACAGGCTGAACTACATTGTGAAGGGATATAGACCAAGGCTTACCACGGGATCCGAGAATATACATCACCATTGTAGCTTGATGGAAATGCAAACTCATGTAATCCGTCTGCATATTATTGTATAAGCTGTATGTGAATTAGGCATGAACTCTAGACCACGAATTATTAACATGTAGAGGGGCTGGACAATGTTTCTGAAAACTGCATAAAAGTACGAATGTTTAGATGTCCAGCACTCTCTCTCCTCTCTTTGACGGGCTGGTACTCATTGTGGGGTGTTGAGAGCCAGATAAGCTATCTGTATCTATTTTTCTTTGTGAACTGCACAGAATGAAAGATCTGTGAATCTTTATAGCCCGTGTTTGGTGTATTTCCTTTGTGGTACTCAGCCTCAATATTTCTTTTGCTTTTACAGGGCCTTCTAACTTGTGTTGAGGGATGATGACACCACATAGTAATGGATCTGCCAATGCAAACTCATTTTTAAATATCGTGAATGAAGGATAGCACAGGGGCAACGTGCTAGTCTTGGAAGATAGACCACGCAGAGCAGCAGAGGTTTGAATTCCGGATCCGTGCTTAGAAAACAAACTCAGGTATTAAGTGTGTTATAAAAAATGAACTAAATTAAATATTAATGGTACATACAGCATAAAGATCGTTGAAATCTTTGTCCATATGTGGGATGTGTCATTCAAATTGGGTTGCTGTACATTCCAGTCACCATAGACCAATCACTGACCTGGCAGCCACATCATTAGAACAGAGTGTACACTGTGTGAATGCCTTTCTTTGGTGGAATCACAAACAGCAGATACGAAATCTAATCTAACCAACACCCAGTCATACAAAGCTGTTCAATGTTGCTGCATGGCCGTCTCTTGATAGGAAATCCTTGCATGGAGGTTCTGAGCCAATGCATCCAAACATTGATTCAGCTCGCCACTTCTGGAAATGATACACAGTGCATTTGAAGTGGATTGAGTACAGGAGAGGAGGCACAGAGCACAGCATAGTAATGCATGTGATGTATATCTGCTATGTGCATCCTGTTCACTCTACAGAACATAGCCAATATGTTGTGGCTGATTGTCAAGAGAAAAAATGACCTTCAGAGCCTTACTTGTTACTCCAATGAAATTCTGGTGAGGAAGTACACAATGATGCATTGCACCATACAGGGAGAAGGGGTGCCTCCACTAACTATGAGGGCCTATGAGGAGGACAATTCTATGATATACCTTCACCTGACTGTCACTTATCACATGCAGTGGTCACTGCAGGGTGACAGCACATAGCAGGGGCAGAATTCTGAAAGGGGCACACCAGTACAATCAGAATCCAGCAGCATATAACCGAGCACTGAGCAGCACCGCCCCCCACACTTACCCTTTTTCGCATCCACTGCACTTGGGCAATCTCAATGTCACCTGGCCTAGTAAGATCATTGTCTTTGTCTTCCCTCTGTTCCCCCTCCCTTGCCTTGTCGCACCTTGAAAAACTTGTGTATAGGCGCATTATAAATATCATATCATATCATATCATATCATATCATATCATATCATATCATATCATAGCTCAAAGAACATTCCAAGAGAAGATTCAAGGATTTGAATTGATTTATTTAATAGGGTGTTGCGGTCGTCTCTCACTCATCTAGATATAGCGTTTCCCACCCTAACCCAGGCCTCCCTGGTAGATAGAGACTACTGACCCCCTGGCATTGGATGAGACGGTGTGTTAAGCAGACATTTAGTGAATTGGTATGCTCCAGGTGGGAGTTTACCAATGCGCCCACCACTGTGGCATTGTCTGATGGGGAGAAAGCTGAGGATTCAAAACAATACCTGAAGGCAAAAAAAGCCTGCTTTAACGATCTTGTTAATTTGTTTACATACCTTTATCATACCTTTAATTCTGGGTCCCAAATGGTTCTCAAATCCTTAACATTTTTAGAGAAGGTTGTTGGGAGACAAAGTAACTGACAAGGAGGTTCCTGAGAGGCGTGTATTATCAGTAACTCATGATGTACCCTCCTTAAGGCAAGACTGTAGCTAATGAATGGATTTTCCATGACATCATGTATTAAAACTCACCTTGCAACCACATACCCCAAAAGAGCTCAGCCTGGAACCCGGCCCAGGCCGGCAAATTTCCTACTATCTGGCTGTCATGTTTCAACCTGTAGACATTGGCACTCACATCAGCGGAGAGTCCCATAGGGCTATGTGTGGGCAGCCAATGGCACCCAGCACCCTGGGGCATTGATGTTTTGCATGGAATCCACATGCTGTCACCTCCGATCCACAGTTTTTAGCAAGGCAATGCACTGTTGACTCTGTAAGGTGCATTAGACACCCTGGTGTACAAACCGAGAGACACTGTCCTGTGGTATGCCATCAGTTATGCCAGTGGTTATCTGAAACTTATAGCAAAAGAAATGCAGGGAAGCCAATAATTCAAGCAGTCCCCTGACGTCATGTCATTGGGTTGTGGTGGGATTACGGCCTGTCTGCCACTCTTGCAGCATGTTAAAGATAAAGAGTGAGTGCAAGCAATACCTTTGAAACACCTTGTTTGGCATCCCATATAGTGTGACCTTGTGCCCAAATTTGTGTTCATGATGGGTATTCCATTAAGATTGCTGTACTCCTGTTGGGGATGAAAAGGCATGCTGCCGGTCTACCGCCAATACAATGAGCACTAATTCACCAGGATATATTAATACAGTTGAAGTGAATGTGTTTTTTCTACATTCTTTTCATGTTCCTGGCTGATTGGCGGCAGGTGTTATCATGCAGCATTAATGCATTCCTTCTGGATGTGGAGTTGCTCTATTCTTGTGCCAGTTGAGCACTGTTTGCTGGCCACAAGTAATTCAGTAAAATCTTACAGTTAGTTGTCCTATCCTTCAAAGTACCTTTTTTGTATGAGATACAAATAGCATTCTAAAGGCATGTAATGTGACATGTGTTACAGCAGACAAGGCAGTGAATTTAGCAGCATCTATTTCTAATGGGCATCTGCATCATTAGCAGGCCATGTCACCCAATGGCAGGGAGGGACACATTAGTGGATGCTCTCACCACTGTCTAAAGACTGTGCTGAAGAAGAAAGACATTGAGATAGTGGTTTGCTTCCCTAGGGACATCTGACTGGCAGGCTGCTTTGCTGCCCTTGTGCAAAGTAGGGCCAAGTACAGGGTGGGGTTCGTTATCTGATGACCCTGACTTTGAATAAAGTGGCACATTGACATAGTGGAGTGATTCTCTATTGACATCCACATGACTGTCAGGCCTTGTTGGCCTCATGCCAGCGACGACAAAGTGAGGGGTTGGGCTAATTTTCTGATGACTGTGAAAAATAAAAGGGATGTTATGGTACTGAGTTCTTGAAGCACCTAGGAATCTATCACCTCAATGGCGTATTCCCAGTGGTACTATGGTGATACTATATGCTATAACACATTGATGTCACATGTTCTACAGATTGTTGTTGGAGCAGCCATACTTAGAGTCTTGATATGCCAGACACCTGTCATGTGACAAAAGGCATACTGGGACTTGTACCAAAACAAGATATTGTACTGTGTCCATCGCCTTTTGCACACATAGCATTTCTATTTTTAGGACATGACTGTTTGAATCATACAGTGCAACGTGGCACCGCGGCATTGTGGCTGGTTAGTTCAGAGAAGTCACAAGAAGGCGTTGGATTGCCAAAGTCGTATTTCTATCTTGATTGTGTTTGAAATTAAACGTCTGATGTAATCTGTGTTTATTCGCCATGGTGGGTAGCAAGAGTGTGTTCTGGGTGCCTGCCTGTTACTTACACATGCACGACCCGCATGTTGGCACATTGTGTTGCTTGGAAATGTTTATGTCTCAATGTTGCATGTGCCCCATTCTCTGAGGATATGTATGTAGACACAGATGTTGGTGTAACAATGGTAAAAAATAGTGTCAGTATTAATATATTCTTTGCTGTTACGCGAGTTGGTGGCACACAACTTTGTCTATGGACTCTGGACAGAGCACTCAGGGATTTGAATCCCTCCAATGGCAGTGATTTGTAAATGGGACTTGCTATAAATGAGTAACTGCTCATGGCTAGTGTTCATCATTCCAATGTTCTGTAACCTAGTTTCTATTGGGTTTACACAGTAATCTGGCTCGTTGGCAGGACTGACCAAATTGTGATGATGAGTTATCAGCTAGTGTCAATGACAATGGCAACTACAGACCACAAGGAGTACAGATTGTAAGCTACTTTCAGTACCTTTCATTGCATCATTGGCATGTTCATTTATAGGGCGAACATGACATACTCACATTTTTTGGCATGAATATGGTAAAACCCTGTATAACCTGAACCCATTGACTTTAGAGTACATTTTCAGTTGTGTGAAGGATCATGTGGGGTACATGGGCATTGATATGTGCAGTATGGCATGAACATCACAGGTCATGAGCCTTGTGGTGCTGCCCCTTTAAGTGCACATGCATGCGGCAGAGTGACGTTGCACTCCGCCGCGTGCCCTATAAATAAAAGGGGTGTTCCCGGCCACTGCAGAGCGACCAGGGAGTCCGAACTGACTACATCAGTGTCCGTGTGGATCTGTAGGTGGGAGGTGGCTCACGGGCACTCTGGGTGGAACCGGAGACACGCAACAGTGGCAACAAAGATCAGATTGTTCACCCGGGCATGGTGGTGAAGGCGGTGGGTTTCTTTTTCTCTTTTGGGCTGATTTTCACCGTCCTGAATGCCGTGGAGAGGGGACATACCACGCTGTTTGGCAGCCATTTTGTGCAACGGGCTCAGGGTGGTTGCAGCTCTATTTATAGCACTTGGGCGCCATCCAGGCTCAATTTTTCGAAAATTCATCAGAGGAACGGCTGATTTTGCACATATGGTGCTTGTGAAGTTCTTTTCTTCAGAATTTTGTGGTGAGGAGCTAGGGGAGGCCTGCTTTTTCCTTTGTTTGATCCCCTGGGCCCACCCAGCTCAATTACTGGAGCCAATGACTGGCCTGATGTTTCCTTGGCAGTAACATCTGCACTTCCTGGGCATTGTGGACTATAATGTTTGCTGAAGGCCGCACAATCTTCTGTTTTTGGACATTTTCTGTGATGTATGAGACTGTGCTACAGCAGACTAGTGGAGTGATGATTGCTGGGGCCTGGTGCCATCTGATGAGTGGAGCTCAACATCGTATCACAAAAGGGAGTGTGGTGAGTTGCGGCACCATCTGAGTTGGGTGGGGTGCCTGTGCACTCACCACCATGAGTGACGCTGAACAAGCAGGACCTCCTGTACTCCCTGCGCAGAGGCCCCAGCCCCCAGCACCTCGACAATTACCTGGGATGAGACCACCTGGAGCTTTACAACCAATACCTGAGTTTGGTATCTCGGGTGCCCCGTCCAGCCTGGGCCCCAGATGGAAGATGTGGATTGATAGGCTGGAAATGTACTTTCGGGCCATGGGAGACCAATGATGACAGGAAATTGGCAATGCTACTGTACTCTGCTGGGCCTGCAGTGCTCAAGGTTTTTCTGTCTCTCCAACCCTGTGACAACTCCTATGATGCAGCGAAGGCTGCTCTATATGACTACTTCCTGCCCATTGCCAACACAGACTACGAAGGCTTCATCATGAGTTCATCTTGCCAGAAACGTTCTACGGAAGGTTGCTCCGGCTAGCTGTGCCGTGTGCGTGGGACAATCCGGACACTACGATATGGAACCAATTAATCCAGGGATGTGCATCAGCAAAACTGCGCAGGCAGGTGCCACGGAATCCCGGCATCTCTCTGCCTCACATTCTGGAGCTCGGTCGGTGTCAGGCGGTGTCGAGGTGAGGGCATCCCGAATGGCTTGCGGGAGTGCGCCCCAGAAAGGCAGAAGACATCTGTGCAGTGGTCTGGGTGGCAGAGGGGCCAGATGCCCAGGAGGGATCCAGCAGGACTGAGGCACCAGGTCAGTGGACTCTTGCACGAAGTGTGGTTACCACCTTCCACACCCTGCAGAATACCGGCGGTGGTGAAGGCATATGGCCGCTATGACTATGCTTGCATATGCAGAGCGCCGCTCCCGCTTGTAGTCCCGAGGGGTCCAGTCACAGCGGTATTCTTTCACCAATAACACCTGCCCAACATTGCTCAGGTGGATCAAGGGGAGGAAGGTGCCCCACTGGATGATGAAGAGGAAGAAGAGGAGTAGAAATGTCTTTTCCGTATCCAGTGTGGATGTCCTGCGGCCCAAAAATAGGCAGCAACCAAGGTGCCTGGTGAAGGTAATTGAATCGTTGGTTCCAGTGCTGATGGACACAGGAGCTTCAGTGAAGGTCATGGCGCTGTAGCACTATGACACAATGGAGTGTCTGCCGGTGCTAGTGACGCCGAAGGCACGCATATTCCTATTTATGGGGCACAGCCAATTCCACTGGTTGGAGCCTTTGTGGATGAAATGAGGCTTGGTGGTTCAGTGATTAGAGCACGCTTCTATGTCACCACGGTTAGCAATAACACCTTGCTGAGCTGTGTGGCGTTGGAATCGCTGGGGATCATCAGTTTTGCCTACTAAGTGTATGTGGAGGACATTCAGATGCTGCTGGAGAAGTTCTCCCGCCTGTTTGAAGGGATCGGGACATGGCCGGCGATCCAGTGAGACTGCATATAGATGAGTCTGAAACATCGGCGGGTACCGTTCCATCTGTGAGACCTGGTCGACCAGGAGCTGGACAATCTTGTCAAACTAGACATTATTGAAAAGGTGGAGGGCCCAACTCTGTGGGTCTCTCTCCGATTCCCATCGCAAGGAAGCTGAAGCGGCCGGACTCCATCTGAGTATGTGGACATGCAGCTCCCTAACAAGGCATTCAAGAGGGAACGACATCTGACGCCCACCATTGATGACATAATCACAGAGTTGCAAGGAGCCTGGTCCTTTTCAAAGCTGGACTTGCGGACTGGATACCACCAGGTGGTGCTGCACACTGAGTCAAGGTACATTACCATGTTCACTACCCATCGGGGTCTGTACCACTACAAGAGTCTGAGTTTCGGGGTGTCATCCGCAGCCGAGGTATTCCAGAACATAATCCGTGGGGCCCTCGCTGACCAGGAAGGTGTGCTCAATATTAGCGATGACATCTTGGTGTTTGCCAAGTCCGAGGCTGAGCATTTGAACAACGTGGTGAAGACGTTTGAGCAGCTCCAGTCTTTGGGCTTAACACTACACAAGGACAGATGCTAATTCCTAAAGAATATGATTGAATTATTTGGCTTCGTATTTAAAGAAGGTGGTGTGTCGCCTGACGCAAGGAAGGTGAAGGAAATAATGGAAGCCCTTACCGTGGCCAGTTCATCAAATACCTTGCGTCCCGGTCTGAGCCGCTGCGGGCCCTCACCAAGAAGGATGTCACTTGACAGTGGGGGCCACTGG
This sequence comes from Ambystoma mexicanum, assembly GCF_040938575.1. Taxonomy (NCBI): domain Eukaryota; kingdom Metazoa; phylum Chordata; class Amphibia; order Caudata; family Ambystomatidae; genus Ambystoma; species Ambystoma mexicanum. The sequence continues at coordinate 810,205,773 of NC_090924.1, read as the reverse complement.
AGCAGGCAGCATTTGAGGACATTAAGGGGGCTCTAACTGCAGAGGACACCATGGCCTTTTTCAACCCGGCCCTTCAATCAGAGATTGTGGTGGACGCCAGCCTGTTTGGTCTGGGGTCCATGCTCACCCAGGTTGATGCAAACTTGGAAGTCTGTCCGGTCGCCTATGCCAGCAAAGCCTTGTCGGAAAAGGAACAAAGGTATTCTCAAATTGAGTGAGTGAACTTTGCGGTCCTGTATGGCTGTCAGCACTTCAGGTTGTATGTGTTGGGGAGGCCTTTGACAGTGGTCACAGACCACAAGGCCCTGTGGCCCATCCTGGCGGGGTCTTCCTCCAAAACTCCAGCGAGGATCGAGTGATGGATGTTGCCTTTGCTGGAGTATGGGGTTTCCCTGGTGTACCGGCCTGGCAGCCGATTATCTCTCCAGACACCCGAGAGGTGATCCCAATGGGCCGTGTGACATCTGTGCAGAAGAGGCTGATGAGCATGTTCGGCTCGTGGTGGAAGCGGCCACTCCCAGCTTGGTGCCAGTGGGCAAATTAGAGCAAGCTACAGCAGTGGATGAATGTTTCCTTATTCTCAAGGCGGTCATTCAGCAGGGTTTGTGGAGGGCATTATTGGACACTCTGGCACTAAGAACTCAGGAAGCCAAAGCCACATTGGAGCAACTTTGGAGGGTGAGGGACGAACTGACATTCTCCGAGACTGGCTTACTACCCAGAGGGGACCGAATAGTCATCCTGCAAGCGAAGATACAGCTGATCATCGAACTGGCCCACCAGGGGCACCAGGGCACTGCGAAAACAAAGGTCTGTCTGCGCCAGAAGGTATGGTTCCCGGATCTGGAGAGGCGGGTGGAGGAATTTGTTGTGGCATGTGTGTGGTGCCAGGAAGCATCACCAGCGCAGATGGAGCCCGCCATACAGAAAATGCTGCAGGGCACCAGACCATGGGAAGTGGTCAACGCTGACTTTGGCTCTACGACCCGGGACACACCTTTTCTGGTTATCATTGATGAGTGGTCCAGGTACCCGGAGGTGGAGTTTTTTTAATCAGTCGCATTTGAGAATGTGGTGGTGGCTGTCGAGAAGTTCTTTGCCACTCATAGACTGCCCAAGGTGCTGTGCTCAGACAACAAAGCACCTTTTTAAGGCGAGAGTTTTGCCAATCTGAAGGAAGAATATGGGGTACATCACTGAAAGGTCACGCTACTGTAGCCCAGGGAGAACAGCAAGTCGTAGCGTTTCATGAGGACTCTAAATAAAGTCTTCCACATTGCCCAGGGACAGGGTCAGTGTCTGCAAAGGGCCCGGTACACATTTCTGCGAGAATACCGGGCTACGCCCACACATCTTTTGCCAGAAAAGGACGAGCGCGAGCCCGCCATCATAGACAATGAGCAGGTGGAAAGGGAGAGGAAGGAAAGAACTGAGCAGGAGAACATTCGGATGGGACTCAGGCCTCAGCATTTTGTCCCCGGCATTGAGGTGTTAGTAAGAAACTGGCCCCCACACGGAAAGCTGTACCTAACGTATGAGCCTGGGCATATGGACATCGTGGCAGTGAAGGGATTGATCGTGACTGCATCTGATGGGACTGCATCGGTCAATCGAAGCACCTGCTTCTCCAAGAGGCTGGGTGAATCCAGGTCTGAGATGGCACAGAACAAGGACTAGATGGAGGTACCCGATGACGGCGGTGCCCTGGCTCTTCTGCCAAGCTCTCTGGATCGGGAGAGCTCAGGTGAGGGAGTCCCAATCCGAGAGGTCGGCAGGAGGCACGCCCAGAGGACTGGGCGAGGGAAACCTGCCCAACTCAATGGCTATGTGCTGGAGCCCTGAACTGGTAGCAACATCCGGGGGGACTGACAGTTTGTGCGGGGAACTAGGGTGGATGTAATTAAAGGGGTAAGTTTGGTGTGTTCACATGTTTGATAGGTAGCCATCCTTTGTTTTTTGTTTGTTGTTATGAAAAAGGAGGAGTGTGGTACTGCCCCTTTAAGGGCACACGCACGTGGTGGTGTGATGCTGCACTCCGCTGTGTGCCCTACAAATAAAAAGGGCGTGTGGATCTGTAGGCGGAAGGGGGCTCACGGGCACTCTGGGTGGAACCGGTGACACACAACAAGCCTAACATTCTTTCTTGTCCTCATGTTCTGGAAATCAATGTCCATGATGGCTCTCAATTGCATTTGCTTTTTGGGCATCATGGGAGTTGTCATCTGCCACCTAGTGGATGCAGACCTTTGCTGCCTACTATACTTGATTGCAAATTGATGATCAACATTGTGGCAAATGCTTGATGTTGTGATCTTCGTTGGCCCAGTGCTCGGCATGTGAGGAGACAACCATGGGTACATTAATAATTATATTATTAGGTGCCCTCCTTTTCTACACATCAAATATTTCAACAGTTTAATCATCATTTTATCAATTTCAGGTGCATCATGATATGGCCTTTCAGCTATTAAATATCAGTAAACCACAGCCAAGTAAAAAAAAGTCAGATAATCATTTATGGGATCCCTGTATGCACTGCCATCTGAGTTCACTCCTTCCTATAAATTCAAATTCATATATTTGGTCAATTACCCTTAATTAAAGAAAACTCATATAATGTAATACATAATAACCTCATATACTTTAATAAACAAATCACTTCTAATTATTTCAAATTCATATAAATACCCAACATCTTTAAACCTCATAATTTTGCTCCCCAATCATCATATTTCATATACTCATCAAACTGTAGCAAATGAATGCAGTTTCGTAATTCATAAATTTCTTCAGTAAATATCAACAGATCAAAAATTGTCAATGGAAGACTTATAGTCTTTATATCTATCCCAAATTCTGTGTGCATTTGAGATTAATTGTCCTTCTTCAGGAGATCTTCTAATCTGTTTTCCTGAAATAACCAATGATATATGACATATTAATGATACCTCATTAAAGTTGAACTTTTCAGTGTTATAAATTACAAGGTAGTTGGAAACTAACCTTCATAATGGTGTCCATTGACTTGCTTATCTCCTGCCCCAGAATTGTTCCTTGATTAACCTAAACGTAATAATGTAAAATCAACATGTTACTCCTATTTTAAGTACGATAGGGGTGGCATGCTATCACAAGTATGACACTGACACAATAGGTACGATTTGTAAAACCTTTATTGAAGTTTCTGGGGTTGGAAAAACTCCTACTTTGCCCTATAACTAAGATGGGAGTAGTTTCGACCATCAAACGATAAACAAAACTGTCCTAGTGGAGTCTGTCAAATCAAAATGGCATCTGCTAACAAAACCTAATGCCTACTTTATCTCTTGTACAAAAAGTGCATAAAGGAGAAATGTATGTAAAGGGAACATCAGTGTTCAAAAGAATAAATGTGACTGATTCAGCTCTCCACCACACTTTACATTACACTGAATAAGGTGGTCCCTGTAGGCAAGATGACACACTCTGGCTCAGGTTTTCAAAACAATAAACAGTTAAAAAACATGGATCGAGGCTCGCCTGGCCTTCCACGTTAAAGTCTCTCTTTCCAGACTTCCAAATAATGTTTCAACAAAAATGTCATGTAGGTCCCCCTCTGTGGGACTCAGACCTCTTCAATACACAGTTCATGTGTGTCCCCCTCAGTCGGGTTCAGACCTTTCACAACAAAGTTCACATAGGTCCCCCTCTGTTGGGCTCAGACCGCTTCAGAACAAAGTTCAGCAAAACCTGCAAAGGGGCTCCCTTCCCCAAGGTTATTACACTTCGGCTCTCCCTCAGTCAGGCTCAGAACGCTTTCGGATGAAGACTTTCGAATGTGTATGGCTTTCTTTACAGACCTCTGCAGGACCACTTCGACTAATAGTTCAAGGTACAACTTTCCCTATCCCCTTCTCTTGGAATTAATTTAGCTTACTTTGCTTTTTCAGTTAATTTGCTTTATCGTTACAAACAATGCACCTGCCACTGAGACTTTTGAATGGGCTTCTTCCTTTCACCTAACCACTCCCTTACTTAGTATCACGGATTTCACAGCTGTCCTTACTTCAAAGATCATTCACAGGTCGGCCTTTCTTCGCATATCATCCACACGCATGCAGCCTTCACTTGCGATATAATGTTGCCACTTCAAGCTTTCTTTAACACACACCGGTCTCACAGGTCACTTCCCAACTCACCGGCTGTGTGCGTTTCTTTCTTGGTTTTTTATGATTTCCAATTCACGAGTCATGGTTAGTACAACTGCTTGGCCTTGCTTGCCCAACTCTGCCGTTCAGCCAGGAGGGTTGCTGGCATCCTTGAAACACAGTGCAGCCTTCTGCTGTGGGATCTGGCCTTCTCCATGTGCTTTTCGCAGCCTGTCAGAGGCCACAACCTCCAGTGGGGAACTCTGGGGGTCTTCAACCCGCTAGTCTGGTCGCTTGGTCCATTGCTCGGCTCCAGTAGATTAGCCTTCGGCCCAAGAGTTCTGCTCATACTTGTGTTCTGCCCTGCTCAGAGTGTGTCTCTAGTTTCAGCCTTTTATCCGTGTGAGCATAGATACTTGGTATCAGGGGTATGCACTTACAGTCAAGTGCCTGACTTTGCCTGATGCGATTAACGGGACATGTCCAGTTTGATGTATGAGAGTTAGTCTTGTTAATCTCAGTCACCCTCTTCCTTGGCCCAGTGTTTGTGTAAAAAGGGGGGCTTGGGACATCAGAGAATCCCAAAGAATAGGATGGGTTAGATGAACAAAAAGGGGAGAATACCGCGTCTCACCGTCGGCTACCTCACCCCCACTCCCTGAAAATATCTCACCCAGGTGATCCTCCCGTACTGGTCCACCCCCAGGAACTGGATCCAAAAGCGATGGGTGTGTCCTGGCCACCTGGGTGACAACTTCCCGAGGACTTGCGGGTGAGACACCCTTTGGTTTCTCACAGTACCTATTACTTAAAACCTCATGTATTTCTTCTAATACAAAAATAGAATACACTTCTCACCTAATAATCTTGTTGCTGATTCGGAAATCTCTTGTGACCTCCCATTTATCTGATAAAATAAGCGTCCTAAAATGTTCTACATATCAGCCCAATACTGTTTAAGTAATAGTCCCTAGTTAGTACTACATAATAACCATTTAGATTACATATGTCACATATCCCAACAACACTCACCTACAACCGGATCTCATCAGGAACAGTCTCTCTTGGACATGGAGCAAATACGGTCAAAGCAGTAGTGCTCACGTCATGGTTAAAGTAAATACAAAATAGTGTTACGTCTATGTTCCATGATGCATCACGCATATACATTTTTTAAAGCGTATGACATCATACGTAGCACATAATTTATCGGGCCTTCTGTCACTGAAATAAATAATGACAAGGTAGACTTGCTATCCCTCAAACTGTCACCATCTCCCACATGTACCATCGCCATTCACCTCTTTGACGGCCCTCCCGGACTGACACAACACTTTGAGGAGAACCTTCTCCACATCCTCGAGAATAACAACAAATCCTCCTCAAAAATCATCCTCTTCGGAGACCTTAACTTGGGTCTTCATGTCCTAAATGATCCCCAGGCCATATCGCTTCCAACGCCCTCCTAACCTTAGGCTTTAGACACCATATCACCAACCCCGCTCATTTGAAGGGCTGTTCACTAGACTGGATTGCCAACCACAACTGCCAGATCTCAGCTAGCGCCATTACCTCATGCTCTTGGTCTGATGACCACATTATCAAGTTCACCATCCCACAGCCCAAAAAACCTAAACACATTGCCACTCCATTACCCCTGGCAGTCACGCACAGCACTCAGAAGCTCACAAAAGAAAATATCATACATTGGCTGGACACTCCTTGTCTTAAATCCCCTTTCACTAATGACCCCAAGTCGCTAGTGGACATATATACATCAACCCTTTCCAAAGCAGTAAATTCCAATGTCCCCCTAGTTGCTTGGATAGCCAAACCCGTCAGACATTCACCCCTGACTTCCTAGAATTGCGTGACAAGATGCACCAGACAGAACTAATGTGGCAAAAAAAATCAAACACACTTTAAAAGAAGCCTTCACCAAACGCTCTAAACAATACAAATCAGCAATAATAACGGCAAAATTCAACTCCTTTGATGGCAGAATCTGCAGCGCCAAATCAAACACCAGAGAAATCTTTACAATCTTTAGGGAACTGAAAACCCCAGCCACAGCTCTCCCTACCCTCAACAAGGATGAAACCTGGTGCTCTGACATCCAAATGGCAATGCTCAATAAAACGGACCTCCATCACCCAGCCAAAAGCTTCACGCCCAACTATCCTAACAACTCGATCCCCCAATTTTTCTTCAAAGACCTATCTGAAACTGAAATTGTAAAAATAATCAATAACCTCAAACCCTCAAAATGTAAGGGAGACATATGCCCAGCAGCCCTCATCAAAGACTGTGCAGATTTACTAACCTCAGTCATCGCCACCTTCATAAATGCCTCCTTCTCTACAAGCACAGTGCCAGCCAGCCTCAAGGAAGCCTAGGTCCTCCCCCTACTAAAAGAAAATAATCTGTAGACCCTGCCAATCCCACCAACTACAGCCCAATTACCACTGTCCTCTTCCTACTGAAAATCATTGATAGAGCAGCCTACCTGCAAGTTCAGGATTTCCTTGAATCTAACCATATCCTAGGAATGCAGCAATCTGGCTTCCGCCCTGGACAGGGCACTGAATCGGCGCTACTAAACCTACAAAATCAGCTAGACGAGATCAGGGATGAGGGAAAGTCAGCACTTCTTTTCCTCCTAGATCTGTCTGCTGCATTTGACCTAGTCGACCACAAAATGCTATGCCATCACCTCACCACCTCTGCCAACCTCTTGTCCATGGCTACTGCCTGCTTGCATCCTTTCTGGAAGGAAGGGTCATGAGGGTATTCTTAGAGAACCCCAATACCCATCAGTCCCCCATCCAATGTGGGGTACCAAAAGGGTCATGCATATCCCCAACCCTTTACAACATCTTCATCAGGCCCTCTTCAGAGTCCCTCGGTATAGCCCACACCAACTATGTTGATGATACCCACATTCTTATCCCACTCTGAGGCAATTATGCAGACGACTCAAACACCCTCACCAATACCTACTCCCTGGTACAGTCATGGATGGTAGCTAACCATATATTGTTAAACAGCGATAAAACTGAAATCCTACTCATCCGAACACCTAGAGCCTTAAAAGACCTCAATGCACATTACTCTGCCTTTCAGATTGACAACATCTCGATCGTGGTTTCAGCATCAGTAACAACCCTAGTAAAAACCCTAGGGGTGTAGATCGATGCCTCCCTTACCATGACCCGCCAAGTGAAAGCCATTGCTTCATCAGCAGCCTACACCATAAAGGTATTAAATGCTGCTAGACCCTTCCCCTCAAAAACAGTTGCTTAACTATTGCCAGAGCAAACATAGGCTCGAGGATTATTATTGCAATGTCCTATTTGCAGGCAACTTCTCCATAAACTCAAAGTTATTCAAAAAAATGCCCTCTGAGCAGCCCTGAATATCCCCAAAAGAGAACACATCTCTAAACCGAGAAGAGAGGCACATTGGCTGCCCATCCAAGACTGCATCACCTTCAAGACATTATCCATCACCCAAACACACGTATCCAACACAGCCCCCCCTTACCTTTTCAGAAATGAACCAAAGCTTACTCTAGAAGACCCACCAGGACACCATACACTGAACGCTTATTCCTGAAAAGATCTAAAGCCGGTGGCTCCAGCTTCCCCTAACTAGCAGCCAAACAATGGAATTTCCTTGCCCCAGCAATCAGAGCAGAACAATCTTACTGGGTATTTCGAAAACTGTGAAAAACACAGCTGTTCGCCTAATCTGTATCTTTTCCTTGGCCTTGCTCTTGTGGCCCTAAAGTATTGTATGTAAAACGCAACGCAAATAACATGTAACTGTAACAACGCCTCAATGCCTCCGGGCTGTTTGTGTCCTTTATACATGAAAAAATAAATGAACTACCATTTTCTTGTTTTTACTATAGCTTCTCTATTACTAATCCAATTAACTAACTGTTTCTCATATCTCTCATCAAACAGTACTGTTTAAATTGTATGACTTGTGGTAAATTGAGCATGCTGAAAATTATTTTGGAGCAAGTAAGATCAAATTTAACAAGTTAAATTAAATTCCATATTAAGATCCGTGGGTTTTAATGCATCAATGTTCTTCATCCAAAACATATCTCTTTTTCCAATACTGATGAAAAATCACACCTCTTCTCTGTAACCTCACTTGCTCACAAATATGTCCTATGTCATTGTAATTGTACTACTGAATGTCTTTTTTGAGTGAAATGTACTGCAACTGGTGACTTAGCTTTTCTCTTCATTAATCCTACATAGTAGATGGCACAAGGGCATATAATGCCATAAATGACATTGTGTGGATTACATGCTATCCTCAATTGACTATTTGGAACTCTGGCCTCACCAGTCCATTCAGAAAGATCAGATGCATTAGTGAAAGGACCATTAGCAACACATCTCTCTTTGCCTCTGGCTCATTTGGGTGCTGCTATGTTGTTACAAATGTCTCCAAATGTGTGTCACCCAGGTCCTTGAACCTTGGTTACTCCCACCCAGCAAAATATGGCAAGTGTGCCTTTCCAAGTATAACTCAGGAATTCACAACTCCTTCCACTCCTCCTTCGAGGAGGCACTGCATGGCAAACATTTCATCCACTTTCTTCAAGAGATGGACTGAATCGCTGATGCTTTCTGTCAGTAAAATCACATTAGTGTGACTCTCTCACGCACTCCCATCAGAGTTGTATGTCTCTCCCACATCGCCCAACTGTCACACAATGGCACATATCTCAAACACTGGCTTCAAAAGATGGGTACTGACCGGTGTGTCAATTCCCCAAATCTATGGGTATGAAACCTGTTTATTTAAAAACTCAAAATCACTGAACGTGTCGCAGAGTGCTGAGTAAGCACAAACAACAGTATATCTCACACGTGACTGCTTCCTACCCTTCTTTCTTAAACTACTCTACTAATATCCTAAACCTCCCTCCACCTGCCTCTCTGAAAGCTGCCTGAGACTAAATGAGAGCTTGAGCCACTTGTACCCCTATAACTTTGTGGAATAACTTCAGATGATCTTCAAGAGATGGACTGAATCGCTGATGCTTTCTGTCAGTAAAATCACATTAGTGTGACTCTCTCACACAATCCCATCAGAGTTGTATGTCACTCCCACGCCGCCCAACTGTCACACAATGGCACATATCTCAAACACTGGCTTCAAAAGATGGGTACTGACCGGTGTGTCAATTCCCCAAATCTATGGGTATGAAACCTGTTTATTTAAAAACTCAAAATCACTGAACGTGTCACAGAGTGCTGAGTAAGCACAACCAACAGTATATCTCACACATGACTGCTTCCTACCCTTCTTTCTGAAACTACTCTACTAATATCCTAAACCTCCCTCCACCTGCCTCTCTGAAAGCTGCCTGAGACTAAATGAGAACTTGAGCCACTTGTACCCCTATAACTTTGTGAAATAACTTCAGATGATCTTTCCAAAAGTTCTATTGAGTTACGTCCTTGATGAAACCCCTAGAATAACAGTGATTTGGGTTTGTTGCACAAAGTTTTATATAAGCCTACACTCTTTTGAATTATCCTTACAACTTTTATGTTTATGTTTATTAGGTTTATATAACGCTTTAATCCAAACAGCTTTACAATATAACAACTAGGTACAATAATGGAAGTAGCATATTTACAATCATGAGACAAACCAGTGTAACAATATGTAGATCAGTTTCGTTAGATGGAGGAGGCGAGGGAAGGGTGAGAAGGAAGGGGTAGTCAAGGGATGAGAAACAATAATTCAGTTGTCTGATTTAAATTCCAGTGGGTGTGAGAAGGAAGGAGAAGGTATGAAGGGGTTAGGGGGACAAGGGGGGATGGGGAGGAGAGATGAAAGAAAGAAGTCAAGGGGGGAGTGAAGAAGGAGGACTTTCAAGGAGGTGCGGAAGGAGGAGTAGGTGGGGATGGAGCGGATAGAGATTTTAACATTCTTAGCTGATATATTTGAATCTATACATTCATCTATGTTTACCACTTTTAAATGAAAGAGCAATGTTTTGCCCCTGCTGATACACAAGCAGCTTTCCTTCTCCCATTCCTGTAGTGAGGTAGTTCAGGAGGGATTTGTTATCCCTTTCCTTCTACCTCTGATTACCTTGATCACCTCAATAGACTTAATTCTGGCTCTCCAATGGCCTTTTGTGCTGCTAAAATGTTCAAACTCTCTCCTGTCTCAGTCTGTGAGAACTTACCTCCCATCATCAACTTCTCATTGCTTCTGGAAACTTCTACACTTTTCAGAAATGTGTGTTATGACCCCCTGCAAATGAAAGCTTCCATGTAACCTTTGGACTTGGTTAAATATCACACTATTTCTCTACTCATTGTCCTTGCCACCTATCATTTATCTATCTATCTATCTATCTATCTATCTATCTATCTATCTATCTATCTATCTATCTATCTATCTATCTATCTATCTATCTGTTTCTTGTATTGGGCCACTTTCCCGAAGGCCTCAGGGCGCTCACAAGGCATACAGCAAAGAACATAGAAGTGCAGTCGGCCATAACTAATTAGTTTGGAGCAGAAATCATATGATTTCATCTATCCCTCTATCAAAAAGAAGAGTTTTCAGATGCTTTTTAGACTGGGTCACACAGCCCGTAATATCTGGGGGGAGTGAGTTCCATAAGATAGGTGCCAATGCGTTGAAGCCAGCACCATCGATTTTTTTTAAGAGGCCTTGCAGTTGATGAAGTATCACACTATTGTTCAAGCATAGAGTCCACCTAAACGAATTCTTTTCACTCTTGAGGAGAGATTCACAGGAGCTTCACATAAGAGGCACTTAAACATCAGCACATAACCGTTGAACTGAATTCTTTGTTCAACAGGAAGCCAATACAATTTCCTTCGAGACTCAGATACCTGAGATTGACGACCTAGCCCACATACAGCACTTACTGCTCCATTCTGTGTCACTTGTAACATTCTTATATTAGCTTGAGATGTGCCTACCAGAAGACTATTACAGTAGTCTAACTTTTTATTCACAATAGCCACTGCAATTAAGGCTTTATTTGCCTCTGATAGATATGGGTGAATCTGCCACAATAGGTGAACATAGCAGGAACAAGAGGACTTAAGATATGTGAGAAGTTTCTTGAAAGATATTTGTGAGTCAAAGAAAACTAGTGTTTTAAGAGAGTCAAAGAGTCTGATTCGTTATCATTGGCCATGAAACGTCTGTAATCTGCGTCAAGCTTTTTTGAATTTTTTTGAATGGCAAGAATAAACAGCTCAGTTTTGGAGTCGTTCAAGGCCATGTAGTTAACGGCCATCCAATACCTGTATGGTCTTGAATACTTTGATGACACTTGCCACGGCTTCACTATATAACCCAAAAAGCTCAATCACTATCTGGGTGTTATCTGCATAGTTTGCAAACTTGACACCCAAGGAGGCAAGAAGATTGCATAAATATTTGGAGTACAGATTAAAAAGTAATGGAGACGAGCACGATCCCTGTGGGACACCACAGGTTAAGAGCGTTCTTTGTTTTTGGGCATCTCCCTTAACCACATTCGCCGTCCTAGGTCCCAGAAAAGATTTGAACCAACATGCAGCACAGGGGTTGCATTTACCCACCGTCACCAGTCTGTCCATCAGCAAGGCGTGATCAACCAGATCATAAGCAGAAGAGTGATCCAAAATTAAGAGCAATGCTGCATTACCTTTCTCAATAGTTCCTGTAATATTAGCTTTTAAATCCAGGAGAGCAGTCTCTCTGCCGTGTTTCACATGAAACCCGGACTGTTCATTAGCCAGGAGTTCATGTTGCTCCACAAAGTTTAGGTATTGAGAGCAAGATATTTTGTCAATTATTTTTAACAGGAAGGGAACATTCGTAAGGGCCCTATAATTGCCAGCGACTGTTGGATCAAGAGTCTCTTTTTTTATTAGAGGTGTGATCCATGCCTCTTTAATATACTCAGGAATGTAGGCCTCCTGAAAAGAACGATTGATAAATATTGTCACCAAGGGAATGCAAGTTCTAGAGAAATCCTTTGAAAAGTGAAGTGGGAAAAATATCCCCTTTACATGATGTAGGTTTCAGTTCATGTTTTGTCTCCATAACCTCAATTTCCGATGTCTCTTTAAAAGCAAAACGAACAGTCTCTGGATTGGTTGTGCTAGCAATGAACTATAATGTCATCTGTGGGCTGTATCAATTTAACTTGGTCCAGAATACGTTGCTGATGTTGTGTTGTTTTCTGGACAAAGCCTTTATGAATATGTTGACACCCATCATCTACAAAAATGGATGGCTCAACAGCAGTTCCTTTTAGTTCCTGTAGGACTGTGAACAGTTCCTTTGGTTTGGATTTGCTCATTTCTATCCTTACTTTTAAATTATTTTCTTTAGCTTTAAACACTGCAATCTTAAAAGACCTGGCTACAAGCATGTAGGCCACAGCCATGTTATTAAAACGATTTTTTCACCAATTGCTTTCTGCCTTCCTTTTCACCCCTCTGGCACACAAAACCTCTGAAGTAAACCATTGGTTATATCTAACTGCTTTATTTTGCTTTACAGATCTGAGTGGAGACAGAGAATCAAAGTCTTGATTAGTTACTGCTCTGAAAGAGGATATACAAACTTCAAGAAAGATATTCTCTGTCAGTGAGGATAATATGGGTCATAAGCCTCATGAGTACCCTTTCTGCAGTTTCGAGTCATGACTGATCATTTATCCAATTTAATGGTTTTATTTGGAAAATGAGGGATCGGAACCTCAAAAAGAAGTGAGTGATGATCAGCCCAGATACACTTCGCCACAGAAGTTAAGGAGACATTCTGGTTCTTGGATAGAATCCACTCCAAGGTGTTACCACCAATATGTTTTGAGGCAATAACATGTTGAAAAAGACCAATGGATTATAGGGCCTGTAACAATGATGAGGCCTCATGATCCAGTGGATTATTCACCCACAGGTTGAAATCACCCAGAATGATAAGCACCATTGTGTTTTTGACAACACTACCAATAACTGCTAATAGTTGTTCTTCAAAAAGTGTTGTCGTCCTGGGATGCCTACATATAAATAGTATACTAATTGAATTGACATAGTTAATATTCAATTTCCAAAACATAGCCTCACATTGGTTAAACTTTGGAAGGGCAGAGATGTAGAATTTCATATCTTGCTTGAAAAACATGGCTACTCCCCCACCTCTACTCCCTTAACGATCAGTGTGGAGGCAGGAGTAGCCATCAGGGGTGGCCAGGGATACTGCATGAAGAGGTGCCTCACGGAGCCAAGTCTCACTAATTGCTAAGATATCGAGGTTGGTTTAGAATATAAAATCAGACACTTCAACTGCATGCTGTACCAGAGACTGAGTATTTAATAATCCACATTTCAGTATATTGTTGGATACTACTGCAGCAGACAGAATTCTTACACAGTCGCTATAGTTAGCTAGATTGACTGCCTGAACTTGTGAATTAATTTGAATCATGGCAATTTGCTTCAAACTGACTGGTGAAGGTAAACAACAGTGGGTAAAAAAGGATCAGTCCCTGTGTCTTCAGTCACTACTGCTTGTTTGGAGCAACTTCCCAAGATGGTGTCCTCTGACATTTCCCAAAGATGTGCCTTACATTTTCTTTGAATAGCAGCTAGAAGCCCGCACCATGTAGACATGTGCAAACCTTATTAATGGATAATCATAGAGAAAAAGGGACAGTGAAACTCTGTGTAGGTATCACTCACTGTACACGAACCGGCACAAAGTGGCTTGACACGCTCTATGCAGAAAACAGAATACGAACACTAGGGAACGGTATATTAGAACTCAAGGAGCTTCAGGCTAAAATGCTCAATAATATAACTAAATCTAGAACTCCCCCCAGTTACATTGCATGACGTTAGCAGCAAAGCGAGAACAAGGCAATTATATTTTACGAAAGAACCTTCAAGCATGGAAAATTCAGCTTAAATAACCCGGCACAAACCGGCTTAGACGCGCCAGTGCTGATGCGCCTTATGTTGTCTCAAAAAGGCATGGAAATTACAATAATGCATGCCTTTGTAGTTCGTGCAGTGTGAGCATGGGAAAGAATGCTGTTCTATGCAGTAAAATACATTAATATCCAGCACGCGCTGCAGACCGGGAATACTACATGTGGATTGGCTCTTTTCTGAGCCATACCACATGGTATTCCCGTGTACTTTAGTGCCTCCAGCGCGTGCCGGGTACTCTGCTCCCGGCGAGGGACGTGGCAGCCGATTAGTCAATGAAGAGGCTCGAAACAGGGCAATCCCCGCTCCAAACCTCCCCATGGCTGAAGGCTGCCTTTGTCCCCCGCCGGGGACTCAGGTAAGTTTTTTTTTCCTCCACCCCTGTCCCCCACAAATTATCCTCTCCCCATCCTCCCAACTCCACTTAGCTTCTTTTTTCTTCTTTTCTTGTGAGCGAATGTGCTGGAAACACTTCTGTTCCCAGTGCGTCCGCTCCCGATGGCCGCCATGGAAAGGGATAATTGGCTCCATTTTCCCTTTCCCAGCGGCCATTTTTTTCACCTTTTTTTTTCTGTTTCGAAATGCGGCTGTGTTTCAAAACAGAAAAAAATGCCACTAGTACCCTAGTGTAACAGGCCGGAGTACTAATGTCTATAAGACCCTCGGTGGCGGGCCAATACCGCCCACAGTAATGCTCCCGGGGCTTTGTTAAGGCCCTTGCTATGCTCGGGCCAGTAACTACGACCCCGGGGGCATTACCTGGGGCGGCATCGGCCCGCCGCCTCGGGTCTTATTGCCACAATACGAACAGTAGTGAACAGTATATTAGAACTCAAGGAGCTTCAGGCTAAAATGCTCAATTTTATAACGTGTTATTAAAAACTTCGAAAATAACGTCCCACAGTTCGTTTTTTAAAATCTAAAATTCCTTCCAGATAAAGTGCATGAAGTTAGCAACAAAGAGAGCACAAGGCAATTATATTTACTTAAGATCTGGGTTGAACAATTTGACATCCTTAGGTCTTGTCATGCCTGAATATGTGATGGCCTTGCACACTGTTGACAATTCCTTACCTTTCAGCCAGTTGAGTAACTCGTCTTTTACTGCTTCTAATCTTCAATGACTATCCTCTTTCCTTACTAACAATACTCAGTCTGTCTCTTTGTCACCTACTTTCTCCTCTCCCCCTTGTATCACCTGTGGTGTTTTACAGAGCAGATCACTTTTGCTCATCCTTTTTATCCTCTGCATTTACTACTTTGATTTTCACCTGAGGATTCACTTTTTAAACCCAGATCCTCTTCAAGTTGGATTTGGGACTAGTTAAAGTGGCATTTCAGTCGTGAGGGATTGCTATATCCTGTGGGTTGAGTTTAAACCCTTCTAGGATTAAATGACAATACAGGTGGATGGCGAATTTCTATCCTGTGGGCTCAGTGTTAGTGACCCTCATCATTAAGCGCTTTCCTGGCACTGTTTCCGCGGTTAAGACTCTGCAATCCAAATTCAATGTTGGCTTGTGTTTGAGCTCTCAGTTCAATCAGGTCTTATCATACAGTAATTGGGATCTGTGCCTCTTGCCATAAATATTTCCTTTTCTCACGATGTATGCCTGTATCTGGACCTCCTGGTCCTTCATTCTTTTGCACCTTGACTGTGGCAAAGCCCTCTTCTTGGCCTACGGATTGCCATACTGTCTGCCTCTATTCAGGTCCTCCAAAACTCATCCGCCAGCTGATTATTGCACCTCATCTCTCTTCCCATGGTTCCTCGTTTTTGGCCAGCCCGTTCTGGCTTTCCAGAAAGCTACAACATATGTCGGTATTCTGTCCCTATTAATGAAAACATCTAACCAGTTCCTCTTATTGATTTCACACAAAAATGTTTGGAAACGAGTAATTCATTGACTGAATCATTTGTGGTCACTGAAAAATATAGCTTGGCAGATTTCTTGGTTCAGCAATTTTTGGTTTTAATAGGATGGGTCAGGTTAAAATAAGTTTGAAAGCTGTTTATTAATTTCTAGGAATTTAAGACTGTTCATAGGCATCTAATGTGACACGTTTGCTGACATCTTTCAGGCATGCTCATTATAGGACCGTACTACGTGTGAAAATTCATAGAATCTGAACGTTTTGGTGGATCTAGAGTTTGCATCGGGATGCATAGTTTGTCTTGGAAACAAGGCCGGGCAGCTCTAATTACAGCCCACAATTGTAGCCGGACAGTTGAAACCAAATACGCTTCTGTAGTTTATCACACTGTAGTGAGGACGCTATGGTTGGGTAATAATAACCTCAGCTACATATTGCTCTGAAACACATGCTATAAAAAAACCACATGACTTATAATAACTACAAAAATATTAAGGTTTGGTTCATATTCATTTAAAGGATGAGAAAACAAGTTTGTAGAGCATTCATCAGTGGGTGCTGCTGATTGATGGTAACCACTGCATCTGCTTGTTGACCCTCTTGGCAGTGGAGTTTGGTACATTTTTTAATTGGAGAAGAGGAAAGATTCCCCATGAATATGGTTGAGTAACTGAGCGTAGACAGCATGGGAGTTTCAGTGGGTTCTCCCCTTGCGAACATTTTTTAAATAATGGGTTCAAATGCTGCTTTTTACAGCACATTTTCTGTCAACAATTCAGTAAAATGCACAGTATACAATCAGTTATGTAGGGTAATATGGGAAAAAGTCCATGAGATGCCAAGTCACCAACAGTGCAAAGAAGCATTTTCTGACACAAATTCATGATGCTTTTCACTACTATATGCAAATGTAAAAAAATGTCCATGCTGATACATGCCACATTCTGGCTGCACCAATGTATGCCAGTGTTTCCATATAAGAGATTACTAATGTTTGCCTTGGCCATAATGCCAGGTATGATTCTATTAGAAACCATGCCCACGTTGGCTCTGCCAATGTATACCTTTATCCACACAAGAACATACTCCTGTTTGGTTTACCCTCAATTTCAGTAAAAGAAAAACTGGCCAAACTGTTTGCACCAATACAAGCCAGTATAGCCATGTAAAGACAATCATGTTGGCTTTCAGTTATTGCCAGAAAAGAAGCCATGCAACAATAAGAAAACACATCTTTGCTGACTGCTAAAATACCCCACCCTCCCCCATGTAAGAATAGTTATGGTGTTTGCTTTGCCCTTAACACCAGTAAAAAATGTCATTCCATGATAAGAAAACATGTATTTGGTGGCTGCAAAAATGCCTCCAATGTCAGAATACTCAATCATGTTACCTTTGCCCTTAATGCCAATATAAAATGGGATGCCATAGCAAGATAAGTAATCTTTTCTCACTACACCAAGGAACCCCCCGGCCCACCCATATAAGAACAATCATCATGTTGGTTTTGCAATAGGAAGTTCACTCAAAAATGTTATTGTCCCGATCGTTCGGGCATGTATTTTAAAGCATACTGTAATCTATCATAAAACAATGTCCTATGCATCTCACATCAGGTTACTCACTATTACACATGAGAAAACAACGGGTTGGGTGCCGCCGTCTTGTGCTAATCTTATCCATTGTTCGCCCTCGCAGCAAGAATACAAATCGCCCACCCCTCAAACTGACATCACTAGTCCAAACGATATGCTCCACCTATTTTCATGACGTTTGTGGCCAGCACAGCCAAATGTGCACTGTCAACACCCACGCTATAACCTTACTTAACACAGAACCAGGTAGATAGACACACACATCCTCTCACAGCATGTCAGTTTTATTTCTTGTCCCAAATAGGAGAGCAAACATCAATAGTCTGTAACAAGTGCTTTGATTTTGCAAATAACGCTCACAAGAGAAGATTAAGTCCACAAAATGAACAATATCTTTTTGGAGTACAAGTTATAGCTAGCGAACATTGCATGCTTCAAATGTTTTTTATAACTTCCCCATGATACGCTGCTTGCGTTCAGCGATCAATAAATCCCTATACTTCAATTGTTTTGTGTCCTTATGTTACACCACCAAAACCTTCTAAGGATGCACATGGTGTTCAGTTCGTGAGAAGATATGGATTCTTTTCACTTTCAGGCGCAACACTTTTGCATAAGCACGTTTTCACATCATAAATGCTGACAGGTTGCTCCTTATTGCTGATACCGCTAAAGGGCAGATTGGTCCCTGTCGGACGTCTCACATGACGAGTATCAAATTTGTGATGTTGATGATTATCCGCCAATATTGATTGAAGAATCCATCCAACGGTAGCTGGAAACTATGACACGTGCAGAATGGTAGAATATAGCTGTTCAGATAACAGAATAAAAGAATATATTTTAGTAGCCGTTCTGTAATTGAATATAACAAGTTACCTTATAATTCTGAACCGGATGAAACCTAATCATAAACATAAACCACACAGAATGAACAGACCATGACGTGGATGAAAGGTTAGCACTGTGAAGTAGTTACACCTCCAAATGGTAGGTAGAACCAGATGCACCTGCTTCACATAGCGGGCCCTACCAGAAAATAAGGACAAAGATAGTAACGTTTTCAGTAGAACCACAGACAGATGGCATCATAATGGGAGTGGTAAAAGAAGTGATCGAAAAGAGAACCAAGTGCCCATTGAAAAGGTTCTACCCCAGCCCTCCACCACTTTATGTTGCACAAGGATGCAACGGTGACAGCACACCAGTATATCCCACGGGACAAAGCATTGTAGATATCATTAGCCTGCATTCAGGTTATAGGTGCATGTTTTTGAGGAATAATCATCACACTATGGTCCAGCTAACAACCCATAACTCTGCACAGAATATATTAGTGGGCAAGGCCAGTAAGCAATAGGTCCAAAAAAGTCATACCTCTATTCACCCATCTTTAAACTATACACAAATAACAATCATTACTAGACAGATAAACAATCATTACTAGACAGATAAACAAACAACGAGTTCCGCACTCAGGTTTTATCGCATTCAACTTAACATAACGTACTGTGTCAATGCTTTTGGTCTAATCGCACAATCACATGTCACAGAATTAGTCATCATGCAAACAGCACACATGCCGTTTTTTATCACCCAAATATAATGTATAGCTGTCCTTACATAATTTCAGGAAGTTCCATTCTCTCGATGATACGGTGAGTAACCGCTCCGAACAACAGATCGCAGAAAGGAAAACCAAAGTTTTGTGTGTCCACTTTCAATATAGTAAATGTTGTCAATTTATTTTGGGTATTCGATATATTGTGTCCTTCAAACTGTTGCTAACTTTCACTCAAGTCCAAATAACAATACCAGCCTGTTTTCAGTGATTGAAACCAGAGACAGGTAGGTTTCTATTTTGGGAAAGAATACCACTAAAAACACACTGGCCAAGACGCTGATTCGGGCAAGTGTTCAGAAATCCAAGGACAGTTACAAACAGCGATGTAAAAGATGTGCCGCGAAAGGAACGTCAGAAGCTCTCTCAAAGCATACCACTAATCCTAGTCTCCTATATAGCTACCACCCTTCATTACTATGTCCCTGTTTCACTCTTGAATCATTTGTTTGCTACTTAGACTTCTGGCATATATTGTAAAGCTCTTACTATAATTCGTGCATGCCCGTTCATGCTCGCTTGCGCACCTGAAGCAGCCCTGTATACTTTCATGCGAGACAGGGTGACATTGCAAGCTCATACTAAATATGTCACCCGTGTGTTCATTCTCATGTCAAGTTGCCACATGAAGCACCAGGTGAACATTTGTACCATGCATTCTACAACACAATTCTATTTCAAAGCCCCACAAGGTGAAATGGGAACGCAGGCTGGGCAAAAATAATTTGTAAATGGTAAATTGCATTCCTGCTCTGACTAGGCCTTGTGCCAATTAGCCATACTAGTGCATAGGGGAGAAGTGCTGGTGAAGGGGATGAAAGGAGGACCCTATGGGTGCAAAGTGCTGGAGGAGGCTAAGGGGAGCCAAGGAGGAGAATTTCATGATAAGTGCTTGTATGGTCAGCTCTTGAGGGTGATATTTGTAGCGATCAAGCAGGGGGCACTTGAGGCAGTGCAGTGTTGGCCTGGGGTGGATGGTGCTAGTATTGACTCAGAGGATAGGCCAGGGAACCTGTGGGATTCATGACGATCTGACCACTGGTAACAGTGGCAGTGGGGTGATTACCGGTAAAGGGAAAGACGTATACAAGTGTAGAGTTTGCGTAACTAAAGCAGGTGCTCCAGAAGTCTGGAGAGAGACCTGCCACACACTCTCAGATTGGAGAAGTATTTGACTGTCATGAAGTTGGAATTATAGGAGAGTATGTCTGTATCAGGGTGGTATTTAGGGAAGGAAAGTAGGAGATTGCATGGTCTCAGGTCCCAGAACGGTTTGTGATTGATGCTAAGGGTCCTGAATTTGATCCTTGTAGCCACCTGGAGCCAATGTATAGATTTTAGGGTTGCAATTACATCCTTTCTACCCATTTTCATTGCCCTTCAGCAAACTTATAATGTCGGCGTAACGCACCTCCACTTCATCTTATAAAAACATATCCCTAATTGGAACAACTTATTGCGTCTGCTAAGGGGAGGCCTTGATCAAGAGTCTCATGGATTGCAACTGTGCAGGGGGTTTTGGGCCTACCATAGAGTTTGACAGACACCAAGTCTGCAGACAAGTCATTCGAAGTAAGAGTGACTCGGATTGTGAAGGATGGTATCCGACACTCATTCAGGGAACAAAAGGGCCATCCAACACTGACTTTTTAAAAACCACTAGAGAATCTGAAAGCATATGTATTAATACATTAAAAACACAACTAGTTTTCCTTCATTTAGAAATGAATGCACATACTTGAAATAATCACATTGACATTTTAGGTTTTAATTAATCACATTTAGATTGTAGGTTTTAATATGGATACTTATATGTTAAAGACAGAGGATAAGCAATATAAATGAAGGATAGGTCACATAAATATAATAATGCATATGAAATACGATTACATCACCGTACATAAATACATTTTAATACATTATCGAGCAATGGAATTGCAAATGTAATACCATAAGATTGTACCAGTACAATGTGCAAACATTGGGCAGCATATTGAAACCAAAATATGATAGTGAACAGATTTTGAAGAGAGCTACAAATCATTTAAATCTTGAAGTCAACATTTCAACAAGTTCCAGTTTTGAAGGACAAGGGTCATTTGAAATGTTCTGTAGCATTGTATGTGTCCTGGGAACAAAATCAGGATCCATTCCATGCATATGCAAGGCCAACACAGTCAATGTGAGAACTTTCACAAATTCAAAATCCATTTTCTGGTATATTGGCTTGGCCACCCAGTGTGTGCATAATTTTGTAAAGGCCATAAGGTAACGAAGCATCCCGAAGTGTCCTGCAGTTTTTGCTTGTTCCCTCCCAAAGTTCTCGCTGTGCGTAAGCACAGCCAGTCTTGTTCTGGCCTTCATACCGTCTATGACGAAATGCAACCTTTTTGGCCTGACCTTTAGGCACATATTATGAAACACCTCCAAATCTCCAGTTTGGGAGAATTCAGTGAGTCCCTTCAGGTCTCTTGAAAGCATGTTATCGTACACTATCTTCTCAAATGCTGTGCGTTGGGGGAACATGGCACCAACCACTTCTTCTTATGCTCCTACTCCTTTTCGATAAAGGTCGATGTCCACATGTGGAACAATGGTGCATGAATGAACACCATTTTTCAAGTAGAATTTCTACCGATCCATCACAAGTTTTGGAGCTCCACCAAATATGGTTGCTAATAGACTGAGACCACTATAAACGGTTTTCTGAATCATTTTTGATTACCAGCAGCTGTAATTTTGTATAGTTATTGCACTTGCAATGTGCCATACATCAAATTGATGCTGAATGTGTGGAAACTGCTCTTGCATGGCCTTCACAATTCCGATGTGCCTGTCAGTGGCTATCAGGTCTATCTGCATTACCCTGGATTCGAGAATTTCAATGGATTTAATGAAACCATGTTTCACCATGGCCACCGACAATGTACATTCAGATATCTGCACAATGACCAAACTCACCATTTGTTTTTACTTTCCATATTTTGAAAGTGGTAAGTGCAGTACTTAGCAGAAAATCCTGGACTGTCACACTGTCCATCGCCAGCTAGCCACACCTTTTTGCCAGACAGTGTACTGTCTATTGAAATCTGTTCAAATTTCCAGGTATGACTAATAGCGGGGAGCAAGAATTCCCTCTGATATTTGGAGTACTGTGTTTTAACAAGGAAATCACTTCCCACTTCCCACAAATTAACAGAAACTGGAAATCTTACTGAAAGTCGATCCACTGAACAGTAAAGCAGCTGAATAAAGTGCATTTCCAGCAGGCACTTTACCGAGCATCGGTTGAGCAGACCATACAAATGTGGTATGGAGGTGGGAACAGCTGGCCTGGATTTTCAGGTTGGTGCCTAAGACTACATGAGAGAAATTCACCAAAGGCTCCCTGCATATGCTCCCACTTAATTTATGATCACATTTAATCATGTGTACAATCTTTAGCAGGCAGCAGTGGAATACAATGTGTTTTTGCTACTTTAATAGAAAATCATCCTGCAGTATTGTGTTTTGTGACTCAAAGGGGGTGGACAAGTCCCACAAAGTAGGCATACTCAAGCTCTTGAGCATACTGTCGGTCAATTGCATTGATGCTTCAGCCTCTGTTATATCTGGCTGTGATATTTCCACATGAATTTGAGAAAAAAGTCACATTGAATGTTTGGTAGGTGGAACGTTTTTAGAGAGTGTAGATTGTTTGAGTGGGTCTGCAAGCAATTGCAATGCACCTTCCGTGTCTTCAGTTTCATTTGGGCAGCTTTTCACAAAGTAGCAATGGTCCATGGTAACTTTACATGGATCGCAGGTGATATTCCATTAATTTTCTGGCCACTGGACATATGCAGCAGAAATCTGAATATTGACTGGACCACGCTGTGCCTCAAAAAGTAGTTGCTCCATTGTGAAATCCATTTGGCAAGCAACATCTAAGGTTTCAGTTGTTGTCTGATTCTTTATACTCCTCTTCTTCCTGGGCCTCTAACAGATTTATAGAAAAACATGCTCAATGTATAGCACACATACAGAAGATATGATTTTCCAACTAAAAACTTAATATGAATAAAACATCTGCTTAAAGACTTCTCCAAAACAAACTGGTTTGTTCTTTAGCCTTGTTTTCTTGATTCACTTAAAAACAGTGAACTTCGCTTTGCTGACCACAACACCAGGCTGAAAAAAGTGCATTTTTAAAAATGACACCCAGTCAGGCTTGATGCCAATGTTTCACATCTGCCATACCCACCCACCCAGACCACTTGTGAGCGCACAGGCATAGGCCTGCTCCTACTGCCTATAGGGCAATATGGCCAGGGTTGAACCACAAATGCAAAATGCTCATGTGGTCTATTTTATTTATGAAAGTGGCCAATGTTTTGGGGCAATGTGGCCCAGTTTGCTGAGTTACTTTAATATGCAGCTAGTGGTAGTAAACACTGTTGTTGAATCTATATTTTTTTTAATGCACAGTTTGCATTACCTTCTCATCAAAATACTCCCCTTGGGTACTATTCAAATACTGTCCAAAAAGGAATGAATAACAACTTCTAACTGTAGGCCACGTTTTCATTGGTGCCCGAGACAATCTTATGGCCCAGTATGCCCCTGTTTATAGTTGCCAACTGCTATTGATACTAGGGAGGACAATGGATGGGGACGAGGCGAGTGCAAAAGGCCCAGAACATTGCTCAAGGGACAGAAACGTATGTTGATTGCAGGGACATGCTCTTGAAGAGAGGAGTCTGGAGACACTGTGTCTGGCCTGGTCATGTGGATAACAGATATCACAGAATATGGGATGCATTCTTCAAGGATGGGCGCAGCCACATCAGCATGGCTTGGAGGCATGGAGACACAAGTAGTCAACAAGATAGGAGGTTGGAAATGAAATTGTTTCACAAGATATGTAAGACCATAGCTAACATAAGCAATATCTTTTAACAGATAAAGAGAAACCCTACAAATCAGCATGGCTCATGGGAAATTCCTTTGCGGGTAGAACAGGAAAGTGGACCGAAAGACAAGAAACAAACTACCATTTAAAAACACAACCACATCCTTGTGGGAGCACTAAAAGGGATGGAAATATTCCATACAGGCATTTTAACCATACTAGCAACACAGGGATGTGAATAGAGCTGTAGGAGAGCAAGGGTCTTTTGGGTGAACCCGAGTGGCCTTGGACCCACTCAGGTGTGGCGGCATGGGCCTGGAAGGAAGCTGCTAGCAAGTGCAAGAATGCTCACCAAACAAGAATCTGGTCCCCAACTCACAGACCCAAGAGCCCACAATGGGGGCACTCGGTAGGCTTAGAAGGGCCAGTTCCTGTTTCCCGGTGCAAGTGCCCAAAAAGTGATATCATGTATGGTTTATTATTGTTATGTTTTATAAAAGCCACATACATTTATTGCCAACACAAAAACAAAGAGTCTGCATATTTTTGTATGATGTGTAGTGTATATTTTCAGCTCGCCAGCCACCTCACCACAGGGGTGGGATTGCCGTCATTTATAGGGATGATCTTATTATAACCCAAATTGACTTCCCCCACAATGTTCCCATGGAGGCCCTACTGTTCATTACTGTATTATCTCAGCCTCTTATACCTGTCACTTTCTGCTTATTTACCGACCCCCAGGCTCCTCCCAACGCAAGTTTGTTGAACAATTTCCAGACTTAATAGCTAATCTTCAGGTACAATATTCACAACTGGTGTTGATGGGTGATTTTAATTTAAAATATAATCTACCCAGAGCCCCTGTTCTGGACCTATTAGACGATAGTCTGACTGACCATCAACTCTACCAACACGTTAATAGCCCCACTCACAAAGTAGGTAACACGTTGGATCTAATTTTCTCAAAGAAATCTTTATTAACAATGCAGTCAGTGGAATGTATACTATGGTCAGACCATTTCTTAATCTCATGTAGACTGGAAGATGTGACAAAACCCACAGAAATGTCAGCAGAGAAATTCTGGCAGCGCGGTCGATAACCATAACCTAGTCACTTCAATCCAAGCAAAGTGCTGCACTGAAACAGTGCCATCACTATCGCTTCTATCTCAGTCATTCTTAAAGGCTGCTAATATAGCTGCCCCCCTATGATTGATTCAACCTCGTAGACTACCGCCAGAACCTTGGTTTACAGACCTCTTGAAAGAGGCATGCCTTAAACTACGGCAGGCTGAACGTAAATGGCGGAAAACATATAACCTTGTCCTCAAATTACAATATAAAGCATGCTCTGCCATGTACTTTGCTAAAATCAAATCTGAAAAAATTCTGTTTCATAACACTAATATTGAGTCCTCCTTATCTCAGCAGAGGGATCATTTCTCAGCTGTTAAGGCTCTTTCCTCTTCAGAGAGACTGGTCCCCACAGTCACTCCTACCCAAAAGCCATGCAATGCCTTATCACAATATTTTCATAGTAAAATCGATACTATTCGGCGCAACATCTCCACAATAGTTATGGCAGGCTTACCCACAGACAAACCCTTACCCCCCCCCGGCTACCATCGCTCCTTCCGAGGCTAAGGACTGGTCCACTTTTCCCAGTTTCTCAGAAGAGACAGTCTTGGCAGCAATTCTTAAAATTAAATCGTGTTCCCTCTCGGATTCCATTCTGCTACCAGTCAAACAAAATATTGCACTTAATCTTCTTTCAGAGATTACGGGGGCTATCAATGACTCG
Organism: Ambystoma mexicanum; assembly: GCF_040938575.1. Classification (NCBI taxonomy): domain Eukaryota; kingdom Metazoa; phylum Chordata; class Amphibia; order Caudata; family Ambystomatidae; genus Ambystoma; species Ambystoma mexicanum. Next base: position 810,179,856 of record NC_090924.1, on the reverse strand, counting down.
CTCCAGTCGGGACTGGTCCTGGGGGAATTGAAGGCAGCCATGATAATTCCTCTCCTGAAGAAACCATCCCTTGATTCTACTATACTATCTAATGTCCATCCTATTTCACGTCTGCCTCTTATGTCTAAACTTCTAGAATCAATGGCATCTCCATTGCTGTCTAGCTTTCTTGAATCTTCCAATCTCCTTGATACTGCTCAATCTGGTTTTCGTCCAGGTAGGGGCATGGAGAGTGTTGTGGTCTCCGTCCAGGATGACATGGCCAGGGTGGTGGAGGCAGGTGGAGTTGGTGCCGTGATTTTGTTAGATCTTTCAGCAGCCTTTGACACGGTCGACCACTCCATCCTGTTATTTCGTCTTGGCCAGGTTGGTATATCAGGGCAGGTACTAGCCTGGTTCACGTCATTCCTGGTGGATCGCACCCAGACATTTTCCATGCCCTCCTTTCTCTCTATTCCTTGTCACCTCATCTGTGGAGTGCCACAAGGCTCTTTGTTATAACCTATTTTGTTTAACATCTATATTTGGGCCCTTATTTGTCTCATCCACTCCTTCGGCATCAGATGCTACTTGTACGCGGACGACACTCAGATTCTGATCCGATTAGATCTTGATCCGGCTGATGTGTCGTCGTGCCTGCGGGAGTGTCTGACAGCTGTTGGAGATTGGATGAACTGCAATTAGCTCAAGTTAAATGGAGATAAAACTGAGGTGGTGGTGGTGGGTAGCCCACCCGATTCCACGCTCTGGGTCTCCTCCTGTCGACCCTCATTGCTAGGTTCTCTTCCTATCCCAGTTAATACAGTGAAAAATCTGGGGGTTGTGCTATCTGCATTAATCTCTCTGAACAAACAGGTCACGGCAGTGTGTTAGGCTGGTCACCTCCAGTTGAAAAGTCTGAGGAAGGTGCTACCCTTGATCCGTGCTCATCTACGTCTCCCGGTAGTAGCAGCCATGGTTATGTCACAGCTAGATTACTGTCATTCCTTGTATCTTGCCCAACCTAAGGGCTTGACCCAACGGTTGCAGCGGCTTCAGAACCTAGCTGCTCGGGTGGCAACTGGCACGCCCTTTGGTGCACATATCTCCCCTGTGCTTCCAACTCGCGGGTCGAATTTAAGGCACTATCTATAGTGCATTGCACCTTCACAAACAGGGTGCGAAATATCTTCGAGCTAAATTCACCCGCTACTACCCTAGTCATAGTCTTCGTTCTGCCACAGCCGAACAACTGGTACTGCCAAGATACAAACCCTCTCGGGTTGGTGGCCGGGCCCTTTCCATTGCCGCAGCAGCTTTATGGAATGACCTTCCACTTTTCATAAAGAAAACTTCTATTATCTAGCCTTCAGAAAGCTTGTTAAAACCCACTTATTCTAGGCTTGTTTTTGTAGTGACTTATCTCCTCTCCCTAATGGCCAAGATATCTTCAGGTGACCGTGCGCTCTAGAAGTTACTGTAACATAACATAAAAGCTGTCAGTGGGGAAATTGGCACAAATGGCTTGAACGACACAGCCAGGTATTACACGTTGAACCTGGAATCCAAGTCTCCCATGAATCCACAATGTAAACACACAATAGGCCACCAGTATGTACCACCTGTGAAAGATAGAAACAGATATAATTTACTTGAATGAACCAGATAATTGTACTCATTTACTTGAAAATGCATCCTAAATTTGATGGCATAGTTGCCCTTAAAAAGCAGCTTAAAAAGAAAATCTACTTGTGCTTTGAAGTATTGATAAATAACAAAAGTGAACACCCATTCAAGCCAGAACAGTTTGGGCCATAGGAAAATATTGTATTAAGTCGGAAGTGAAAGTAACCTAATTGATCAGAAGATAAATCTAGCTAGGAACACTCTGGTTTGCAACAAGTATGAGAAATGTATTCAATTTACAGACTAAATTCATTCATCAGTGATCGATCGAAGTTACAACAATGTATGCGAACAACATGAAATGTTAGTCGCCTTTGTGGTCAGACTTACATCAGATTTAGAGTATACTTGCTCATTACTTGAATTCTGAGGGTGAACTGTTGCGTCAAGTTCCTGCATAAGCACCATCCTCATCCGCAACACGAACCTTGTGAAGCAGGCTGCCCTGAAGTCATGCAGCTCAGTAATGCATAGCAGTGGTGTGCTTTCTTCGGCTTTGTTGGTCAAGCATCCAAAGTTTTCTTGGCAGCAGCAGTTCTCCACTTTGGTTGGCATGACCTTGCAATGGTTGAAGGTACACCAGATTCAAATCTCTTCCATGCGACTAGGCTCAGGCTCCGGTGATTCATCATCTCATATGTCATATGATTCCACTTGTTTCTCTTTCTCTTTCAATAAGTTCCTCTTCTGAATATTGCAGCTCATACCGGTAGGGCTGTATTGTTGCCAGAGTTCCTGAAAATTGAATAAGTAAAAAATCCACAGTCAGAAAAAGATAGTATTTGTTAGTTTGTATGCAGCAACTACTGTTAAAGAAGGGGAGAAAATACATTTCAATGTTACAAATACCCATGGAGTAAATAAATGAACAATCGTCACAAACTATAACATTTCACATTGACACATGTTAAAGTAGAAATTAAAAAACGAAAAATCATATACCAAAAGTATCAGCAAATATTATCTTGATGTATTGTGTTGGAGTTCTAAACAATAACATACAGATACGGCAGATCCTAACGTGAATACGATTTTGGGACCACCCACCCCTACCAACTATTGGTAAAGAAAATAGAATAGATGCACTCAGAGCTGTAAAGACATTTTGCTCTATATACATTCAGCATGTGCTACCAGTTGCGGGCCTGAGGGATGCATGGGAAACCTATGAAGAAGTAACTAAAACCGTGCATATTCAAGGGTTGCCAGTGCGGGTGCAAAAACAACTCAAGAAATTAGTGGGATTGGAGGCAAAGCCCTGGCCAGAAATACAGCTCACAATAGTACACCGGTGTAATCTACTGCAAGAAAACGCGAGGAGAAAGCCTGAGGATAGGAAGCAAGAGGAGGTGAAGTTAGTACAGAGAAAACTATCTAAATATACCCTAGTGAAGACACATCCTTGGAATTGAGTATGCCAGAGTACAAGGATAAAGCTTGCAAAGAGTGATGTTGCTACCCAGTGTATTGAAGCGAAGTTGCATGACAACCCTGAATATGGATTATATATGACCCCAGATTCAGCTAGCAATCTCTTTACAGTTCCGCATTTGCAGATTTCCCCCAGTCTCATTGACTGTATATTGTCTTAAAGTGGTTATATTTTGTGAAACTGTGATAATCTCACTAGTAAAACTAAGCCCAAATGCATGTTAATTGGTAAACTGCATTAACAGACGAAGAAATGGCTCTGATCAATTTTTCTCATAACCTGAGTAAGAGATTATACTGTGTGCAAGATAACTCAAGCTGTTTAGTCTTGGTTGTAACATTTGCATTCCAATTGTGCGTATTTAAAACAAAGGGGATTGCATAGTCATCTACTTTTTTGGAGTTGTATAACACACCGCATTCTAAAAACTCACTTTATAAATAAATAAATTGTGGCACAGAGGGGGAAGAGGAAGGGGAAAATGAGAGTGGGGATGGCAGAGAAGAGATAATGGAAGCTCTTACAGCAACATAATAATTGCATTTTAGGTACCCACATTAACACATTCTTCTCGCCAATTTGGATCTGTCAGAGGTATCATTCGGTTGACACTGTTGTGCGTCCCAGAATTTCAGGTGGTCAGGCACAGTGTCAGCAAAGTCAGCAAAGTGGAAAGAAGATTCATATTGTCTGTCTGTTTTGGGCAAATTCAATGTGTGTGTCCCTGGTTCTCGCCTTGTGATGGGTTAGTTGTATCAGAGGACCAGTAGTTGTAATTGTGAGGTTTCTGTCCATTGCATACTGCATTATCATGTTTGGGATGTATTTGTGACCTTTACACCCGAAGGCTCTGTGGATAAAGCCAAGAACGTCTTGATTTATATTAAGCCAATATGAGTACTTTAAGTTGAAGCTCTTCCTCGTGCCAAGAACCAGCCTGGAGACCCTGGTTGGAATGAGTTGGAATAGGCAGTAATACTTTTGGAATATCCAGTGTACATGCTATTAAAATAGCCTGACTTTCCTAGTGCCAACGCCTGAACTGCCTCAAGCAGGGGAAGGATTTGATCTAGCACATGCAGTTGAAAATGCCACTGTTTGTCACTGCTGTAATGTGAAGGCTAGAGGAAAAGTCAGAAATATTTGTCACCGAAAATAAGACAGAGCCATAAAATAGCCCATAAATAACATATTCAGTATTTTGCATTGGCTGCTTCTATTAGATTTTAATAGCTTTCAATCATTGAAGCATAGTATCATTTTACAGGGAACCAGTGATAATACTGCTGCAATAAATATTGTTGTGCTTCCTGGCTTCTATACAGCACTTCCCCTGATTATTTTCGGACTGTAATTCAGTAGCTTATTAACCCAGACCTATATGTATTTTATGCAGGCTATAGGTATCCTTGGACATGTGATGGGCTGGTTTAAATCAACCCATGCAGTAAGAACCAAACATTTGCAACCTGGCCCTTCATCTCCCAAAGAAAGAAGACATTGGGAGTCATTCCGACCCTGGCGGTAGGGGGTTAATGGCACCGCTAAGGATGCCGGTGCCGTTAGCCCCCTACCGCCCTATTACGAGGTCCCTTAGCGGGTCCCATCAGGGCCGGCTGGTTTTACCAGCCGGCCTTAGTGGGACCCGTAAAGGGACCATGGAGCTAATAACGGGCCCGCAATTTGCGGGCCTGTTATTAGCTCCTTCCCAATTCCCATTGAGCCCTACGGGGGCTCAAATGGGAATGGGGAATGGTTTTCGAAATGGGGACTTACCGAGTCCGCATAGGTCGGAATGTCCCAGCAAGTCCCCATTCCGACACCACGGACCCAGACCCGATTCTGAAGCCAGCCATGGTGCTTATAGCACCATGGCTTGGCTGCCTCCAAACTTGGAATGACCCCCATTGTCTTTGTTGTCCCAGTTCTTTTCATTGTCCAACATTGTTCAATATTTATATGGCTCCTTTGACAGTCATCTCCAATCTCTGTATTGTGTTTATATGTTCTCTGAAAACCCACAGGCGAGCATCTTCTGCATGTTCAGGCATGATTGGAATCAAATCTTAATTGCCTTAACATTTCAAAAACAGAGTTTCTAATGATTGTGAGCTATGCGTGTACTCACTTTGTTTTATTTAATTTTTATGCTGTTTTAATAATTAGTAGTTTTGTAGTCTCATGTGTTGGACATTATAAAGGAAGGGAGATGTGTAGCATATATGCTCCTGCTAGAAGATAGGCACGATTGGATTCTGCCCTGTCTGTCTACTTTCTGCGTGTGTGGGCGAGCCATGGATTCCTATGACATCAGATGGAAGTTGAATGCAGGTTGAAGAAGAACAGCTGGTGGAGCCGTGGAGATCATACGATACTTGCTCCCTCCTATTCCATGTAACTTCATTTATTAATAAAAACAAGTATTAACTCCACATAGCCTTCCTCACCTACCGATACTGGTAGTGAAATGACGTTTATAATATTGGCTCTTTATAATATTGGCCCCACTTACCAATATTGGTAGTGAAATAATATTTATATTCACTGATACTGGTAGTGAAATAACAATTTCCAAAATACACTACTCTTGAATTAACATTTATAATATTGGCTCCACCTACCGATATTGGTAGTGAAATAACATAAATAAAATTGCCACATATATAATATTGGTCCTCAACTATAATATTGGTCCCACCTACCAATACTGGTAGTGAAATAACATTTATATTCAGCTATACTGGTAGTGAAATGACAATTTTCGAAATACACCACCCGTGAATTAACATTTATAATATTGGCCCCACCTACCGATATGGGTAGTGAAATACATTTATAATATTGGTACATTTATAATATTGGCCCTCACCTACCGATACTGGTAATGAAATGCATTTATAATATTGGCCCTCACCTACCGATATTGGTAGTGAAATAACATCTATATTCACCGATACTGGTAGTGAAATAACATTTTTTGAAATACACGACTCGTGAATTAGCACTTATAATATTGGCCCATTCATTTTAATTATACCACATCTTATGTGGTAGACACAATGTAGTCATTTATGTAGGACTTCCGCAATGTATTTATGTATCTATGGACCTCATGCATCCACATATTCATTCAATATATTCATTTATATAGATATTCATTTTATTTATTCCACACTTAACGTGGCAGATGCAATATGTTCATTTATATAGGACCTCTTCAATTTATTCATTTAAATAATGAACTTGCAGGCATTCCACGCATGCATACAAAATATGATTTAATCTATTCATCCATATGATGGACCTCCTCCACGCATGTATGCAACATATTATTTAATTTATTCATCAGTCAATGTACTTAGTGAAATGTTTAATGTATTCATTTATTCCGTGGACTTCTACACCATTCATGTATTCATTCAATGTATTTATCAAACAATCAGCATATTCATTTATTCCATGGACCTTCAATGTAATTATTGAATGTACCTATTCAACATTTAATTCATTCATTTATTCCATGAACTTTCATACATTCCATGGACATTCATTCAATATATTTATTTAACATTTAGGGGCCAATTCATAGAATTCGGCGCACAAGCGGCGCACGCGGCTGGCGCACAGTGTGCGCGTGCGGTAGGCTGCGCCAGCCGCGTGCGCCGAAACACATTCAGGCGCACAGCGTATTCATGGATTCCAACATCCACAACCAGCCGTGGCGCAGAGTGGCGCAGCGACCCTGCAGCAGCGTCAGTTACGCCCCCAAGAACGCCCCTTGCGCAGGGAAAAGCCATCAAAATCCCCAATCCAGCGCAAAGGGCAGCAGCAAACGCAGTGCGGGGAGCGTGTATTTCAGGGGTGTGCGGGTGTCCCCACACGCGATAGGCCTGGGTACGTGTATTACAGGGGTGCGCGAGAAATTCTACACGCGATTAGCCTGGGTACGTGTATTACAGGGGTGCGAGAGAAATTCTACACGCGATTGGCCTGGGTACGTGGATTTCAGGGGTGCGCGAGAAATTCTACACGCGATTAGCCTGGGTACGTGTATTACAGGGGTGCGCGAGAAATTCTACACGCGATTGTGCTGGGTACGTGGATTTCAGGGGTGCGCGAGAAATTCTACACGCGATTGGCCTGGGTACGTGGATTTCAGGGGTGCGCGAGAAATTCTACACGCGATTAGCCTGGGTACGTGTATTACAGGGGTGCGCGAGAAATTCTACACGCGATTGTGCTGGGTACGTGGATTTCAGGGGTGCGCGAGAAATTCTACACGCGATTGGCCTGGGTACGTGGATTTCAGGGGTGCGCGAGAAATTCTACACGCGATTAGCCTGGGTACGTGTATTACAGGGGTGCGCGAGAAATTCTACACGCGATTGTGCTGGGTACGTAGATTTCAGGGGTGCGCGAGAAATTCTACACGCGATTGGCCTGGGTACGTGGATTACAGGGGTGCGCGAGAAATTCTACACGCGATTGGCCTGGGTACGTGGATTTCAGGGGTGCGCGAGAAATTCTACACGCGATTGTGCTGGGTACGTGGATTTCAGGGGTGCGCGAGAAAATCTACACGCGATTGGCCTGGGTACGTGGATTTCAGGGGTTCGCGAGAAATTCTACACGCGATTGGCCTGGGTACGTGGATTTCAGGGTTGCGCGAGAAATTCTACACGCGATTGGCCTGGCTACGTGGATTTCAGGGGTGCGCGAGAAATTCTACACGCGATTGGCCTGGGTACGTGGATTTCAGGGGTGCGCGAGAAATTCTACACGCGATTGGCCTGGGTACGTGGATTTCAGGGGTGCGCGAGAAAATCTACACGCGATTGGGCTGGGTACGTGGATTACAGGGGTGCGCGAGAAATTCTACACGCGATTGGCCTGGGTACGTGGATTTCAGGGGTGCGCGAGAAAATCTACACGCGATTGGCCTGGGTACGTGGATTTCAGGGGTGCGCGAGAAATTCTACACGCGATTGGCCTGGGTACGTGGATTTCAGGGGTGCGCGAGAAAATCTACACGCGATTGGGCCTGTGCGAGTGGGGCAGTGTATTACGTAGGTGTGCGGGAAGTTGAAGAGGTGAATTGCCAGTGTGGGTCCTCCCAGGTCTCCCCTCTACCCCCTCCACGACCTCTGCAGGCAGCCCACACCACAGGGGACTACCCTGCACCCCTGGTCATGTCCCGCAGGCAGCCCATCCACCATGGGCATGCCCCCCAGCCAAGCCACATGTCCCCTTGCACCCCCACCCCCTAGCATCCAGGGGCACCCTCCACCTGGCACCCACACATGTCTCCCACCACCCCCACCCCCCAGCCACCAGGGGCAGCCTCCACCAGGCCCCCACCCATGTCTCCAAGCACCCCCACCCCCCCAGCCACCAGGGGCAGCCTCCACCAGGCCCCCACCCATGTCTCCAAGCACCCCCACCCCCCCAGCCACCAGGGGCACCCTCCACCAGGCCCCCACACATATGTCCCCCTGCACCCCCACCCCCTAGCATCCAGGGGCACCCTCCACCTGGCACCCACGCATGTCTCCCACCACCCCCACCCCCCAGCCACCAGGGGCAGCCTCCACCAGGCCCCCACCCATGTCCAGGAACAGAGACTTCCATGCTGTCATGTGTGCAATCTGCACAGGGCTCCCCATGTCACATTCAAACACATGCAACAACCATGCGGTTCACACATTACAGGTCGCACATGCATTACCATGATGTCCCTGCACACATACATGCGTACATGGCCTATGTCACACATACAGGCAGGTATCAGACAACCAGCACACTGCAACATGCCCTGTCTCACACAGCAATGCTTGGCCACTTACCGCTCAACTCCAGACGGGTCTCCCTCTCAAGGACCTGGGCGTGGAGCGCTGGGTGTATGCGTTCCAGGACCCTCAACTGGATGGAACTCATGCGGCCCCGGCCCCCCTCCACAAGGCGCCGGGCCTTCATGAGGGTCCTTGACCTCAAGTCCTCCCAGCGCTTCTTGACCTTCTGGATGTTGCGGGTTGCCACCCCCTCCGCCTCCTCTCCCGTCCTTCCCTCTTTGCGCGGGACGATCCGAAGAGGGCATCATACTGCCCCAGGACTTGCTCCACCAGGACACCAACTTCGGTGGCAGTGAAGCTGGTGCCCCTCTGCCCCTCTGCCCCTCTGCCCCTCTGGCCGGGGGTTGCAACTGGTGTCAGATGTGGATGTGCTCCACATGGCAACCCCAGGGGCAGGAGTGGCTGACCAACTGGGTCCTGGGGCTGGGCTGTGGAGCGATGTCATTTGAGTCGGGACTCTTCTGTACCAGCAGGGGTGGACACAGCAACTGGACCCCTGCAGATGGCTGATGTGCAGGCACCAAATGGCAGGGCACGGTGGCAGCAGGCAGGCAGGCAGGCAGGCAGCAGCAGATGGCATGTGGGAGGCTGCTTGGGGCACTGGGGGCCAGTGAAGTGTCCTTCTGGGCAGGAGCGCGGTCTTCCGTGCGTTTTCGCGTGGCCAGCTTCATACGGAGTGATTAGGCACGTGAAAAATCTGCACGCTGCGTGTAATGCGCGTAAGTGCGCGTGAAAAACTGCACGTCCGCGTGTAATAGGAGGAAAGGGCCCATGCATAAGCGTGCGCGCGTGAAAAACTGCACGTCCGCGTGTAATGCGCGTAATCAAACGTGAAAAAGTGCACGTCCGCATGTGACTTGACGCGCGCGTGCGTTTTCCCTCAGCACGGGTTAAAGGTGAGCGGGCCCAGCAGTTCGCTGTACGTGCCTTTCGTGGAGACCGACGTGTGTTGCTGCTTCCAGTTGTTTCGCGCGCCATCTACTTCACAGCTCTCAAGGACGTATCTCTTCTTTTGGCGGGGGTATTGGCTACGCGTGTTTTTCTGCATCGCGCTAGTCAGACGGTGAGTCGCAAACGCTCCTTTTCCCACTGCGGGTGCCCCTGTGTATCGCACCCATTTTCGATGTCATCGTAGCCTGCGTGTCCCACGCGTACGCGTTATACGTGTTACTGGGTGCCACCGCGTACTGCGGGAGGTTTAATCCACGCACGTAGGCTGCAGGGTTGCGTGCACGGTTTTACTGCAGTTTTGGGGTGCCTGAGCGTTGCGTGACCCGTCAACACATCACCGGGGTCACATACAGCCTTGCAGGTGCAGGGGGGCTGTTAACATCTTGCTTCCCACCCCCTTCACCCCAATTGCCCAGGTCAATTGTGCTGTACACCTCCCATTGGCACCACTCCATCTGTGCCAGCACTATAACATCTGTGCCATGGTAGGGAGGCTACCAAAGGTGAGGGGCGCCTCAGCTGGGCGTCCTCCTCGTGGCGGGCGTGGTCGGGGACGTGGCCGTGGTGACCAGGGAGTAGGGGGACTCCAGGGTGTCCAGGGCAGCCACAGAGGGGGAAGAGGCAGGGGTGCGCCACTTGAGCACAATGTTGTGCCATGTGTCGGTGCAGCCATGCCACCACCCCCTGTGGTTCAGGGGGATGCAGCTCCTGCATCTGGCACTGGCACCCATATGACCCGGCAGTCCGTTCCATCGACTGCCACGGGCCCAAGGGTAGCGGTAGCTGCAGGTGCAGTTGTGGACACCGCCACCCAGGCTCAGGGTCTGCCAGCGCAGGCTGCGTTGGCACTTGAAGAGCCCTTGGTAGATCTCCAACAGGCCAGGGGGGAAACCATTGGGGCAGGCCGGGCTGCTCAGACCAAGACACGTGTCCCTGGGGCAGTCATGTCATCTGCTGCCCCGAACAGCCGGGTGTTGGCAAGTGCAGGGGCAGATGCACCCAACAGCACCCCGGTTGTGAGTCTGCCAACCAGGACCGTTGCGGTCAATGACCCTGCCACAGCTGATGTTGCTGCGCAGGGTCCATTAGTGGGCACCCAGCTGCCACTGACACAAGTCAGGCCTTTGGTCATCCCTCCACCTGCCACTCCCTCGGCTCAATCCACCCAACCCACTGGCCATACTGGTCAGGGCGGCATTAGCCAGCCAGGGTCTGCGCCACAGTCCAAGAGGAGGAAGGTTGCATCTGCAGCACAGGCTGGGACCCCACACACAGCCACGACCTCCTGCACGTCGAGGAAGAAGCCTTTCTGTAAGCAGGAACTGGACTTCCTCGTGGACTACGTGCGGGGACACAGCCGTGACATGCTAGTGGGTGCCAATAGTCAGACTACGGCTGCCCAACGTGACACCCACTGGAAGCATGTGGCGGAACATGTCAGTTCATTCGGCCATGAGGTGCGCACGGCGCAGGAGTGCAAAAAGCGCTGGAATGACATCAAGCGCAGCACTAAGGCCAAGCGTGCCTCAAATTACAACTTGACTCTGGTGACTGGCGGTGGGCCTGCACCAGAGGAGGAAGAACTCACTCCGCATGAGGCTCTCGTTGCGGAGTTCATACCACCAGAATTGGTCGAAGGTGTGGGAGAGATGCTGGACTTTGATGCCCAGTCCAGTGAGTGTTGATGCGTAGTTGTTGAGGACGTGTGTGTTTCACATGTGGGATGTGTTGTGCATGATTGCTGCTACATGTGACCTGTACATGGTTCTGATGTGTAAGTAATGCAATGCCACCGTCATGCATGTCTCCTCTGCCTGCATGCGGGACTCCATGTGGCCATGCTCCCTTGCCCCTCCTCCGCCACTCTGCACCCCAGTTCCACCTTTGCACTGGTCTGCTACATTCTTGCCAATGTGTAGTTTCATGTTCATGTGTCCTGTGTAGATGCTAACTTCCAGCTTAGAAACTGCCAGACATATGCCGTGTGGTACAGCCTTAGTACTCGATGCAGGGCATCCCACTTGTACTGTGCATGGGTCAGATGTCCCGCAGGGACATGAGTGCCCATTCATGCTCCATGTGCATTGCACACATGCCCCTATGTGTCCTTGACTGGATGATCACTGTAATATGAGTCCTTGGTTACATACATTGCCTGCCATATTATCGGCCTCCCCATGTCAACTGTGGCTCAGTCCTGCGTTGCACACATGTTTAGGCTCTGACAATCTGTGTGGCTCACAGGCCTCAGCCTGTTCAATGGCCAATGACTCTGTCCAACTCCTGTCGTGTCTTCTACACACGTGGCCGGCCTCCGGATCTTCCATCATGTGTCCTGCCCACTGTCCCAGCATCATTTGCAGTGTTGTAATTGAAATCACATTAAGCTGTTGATGCCAGTCAACACTGCTTGTCAATACACAGGTGTATGGTCAGCCTTTTGATACCATGCCAGGCATCCCTGCTTTGGTACTGGGGTGGAGGGGTGCTTGCCTTCTAGACATGGTACACATTGAATACACAATGCACGTGATGTCTGATTTTGACATTGCACTGCCTTCACATTTCCTGGCACACACCATGGAGTGCTTGTACATGTAGGTAGTGAGTGGCGTACACATTTTCTGCACTGCATAGACCCACTTCCATGCAAACTGCCACCTTTCAACAGGTCTGATCACAGAAGCTATTCTAAGTAGACCCAGCATGCATGCAAGGTCATATGTTGTGTGTCACATGTCTGCCAGATGCCTTTGCTGTCGGTGTGTGTGTGTGTGTTGTGTGCTTCTGACATGTGTACTGACCCTTTCCTCTCTATTTTTCAGGTGATGACGCAATGGATGCAGAGGATGGTGTTGTCATGCCAGACACAGGGTTGGTAAGACCACATCAACCCGGCACTAGTGGGGGTCGTGGGGTGGTAGGCCACGAAAACCCCCAAGTGCTGCAGTCCATCCTGTCTCTGGCTGTCTATGAGTCCAGCCTTGATGACGACTCTGACGTCCATGTTGAGTTGGATGACCATCAAGTCCATGTGTCAGGGGTGAGTGATTCTGATGTGGACACTCCTCTGTCTGCGACCCCTGCACTGAGGGATCAGACAGTCTTGGTTCCTCCGCCCGTGGTGGATCGGGACGCAGGGTCACCCTCCACACCAGTCACTGATGTGCCTGGGACATCACGTCGACGGGGGCATGTAGTCGTGCAGCCGCAGGCGGTGCCAACACAGCGAGGACCCCCGGTCCTTGGGTCCCGCAGGGGTCAAGCCCGGCAACGCGGTCGCCGCGCGCAACCGCTGTATACTGAGTGGGAGCAAGACATGACTGCCAATTCAGAACGGCAGGGGGCAGCAATGGAGAACATCGCTGACAGCATGGAGCGTGTGGCCCGATCTGTGCTCCCCCCTGCTAGGCAGGTGCTACTCCAGCAGCAGGCGGCACGGTCCACGGCCCGCTCACTCAGGCTGGGCATGGCGGCCTCAGACAGGGCACGCCAGGCTGAAATGTCGTCTCTGCGTCAAGCAATTGCTGCTCACGCAGAGGCGCACATGGATGCCCTGAGGGAGGAGTATGCCTCCCTCAGATCCACTCTGGGTGTCCTTATGATGTCCCAGAGGCAGCAGGCAGAGGAGAGGTTTGCACAGCTTGAGCGCACCATCTCGGCTGAGCTACAGGCTTGCCGGGAGGTGCAGCGGTTGTCCAGCCAGGCCTTGCAGGAGGAACTCCGTGTTACACGTGCTACCTTGCAAGAGGAAGCACGTGTATCACGTGAGGTCCTGCATGCAGACCTATGTAACATCGCCACACAGAACCAGGCTCACCTGTCCGGCAGACTTGCTGCCGACGAGGGGCAAGCTGCGGCTAGGCGTGGCCAGGCTACTGTGCCACGTCCTCCTTTCCAGGATGAGCCAGACTCGGACGACCATCTATCTCCCACATAGGTCGTGCTGTGAAGGCGTTGAGCCCATGGAGGTATTTTTTTTTGGCTCAGCATCATCGCATGTGGATGTTGAGCAGCACCCTGTACCTCCCCCCTCCTGGGTGCCTCCCCTCCCCCCCGGGTCGTATGTGGCCATTTTTGATTTTTCTTTTAGTTTAGTTAGTTAAGTTTCTGTTTGATAGTTAGTTTAAATAGGTAATGTAGGTTTTCCTTAGTTAGTGTAATTAGTTAATAGTTGAGTTAGTTTAAAATTTGTAGTCTATTGTGCTTACATGTGACAGTGCGGTGCCTTGTGGTTTTTGAAGGCATCCACTGTCTGTTCCAGCTGGGCCCTTCATGGTTGTCTTGTGTATGTGTTTGCTGCTTGGGTACCTTGACTCACATATGCCACTCCTGCCTCCCTTATCCATGGGCTCGCAAGGATGGTTCGGTGTAACAGATTTTTACACAAGGGCTTTGGACTGTCATATCTGTGGCATGTCTGGTGCTTTTTGACTTGTGTTGACACCCCTAGTGGGGATGATTTAGGTGTAATTGTCCACTGTTCAGCTTTTGCTAGATGGGGCGTGTCATGATTAATGTGGACATTGATTGCTATGCATTGTGTATTATGTTTCATATCTTTCCTGTACACGTGCTTGTTGCAAGTCATGCTGTAGATAGTGTTCCACACTTTGGAGGTGAAAGACGGACTGATGGTGTGATTTGTGATGTGACTCTCTGACATGGTCAAGTAATGAGATGCCTGATGAGACACACACAGATCACTTTGATGCATTAATCATGTGTTTCATGCACTTTCTGCAGGGGGATGAGGCATCAGAGCACCTTTGCCAGCAGACATGGCCCATTGGACGACCTAATTCCTGACCCGTTTGTTGGTGCCCACATGCACATGTGTGCACAAGCAGAGCTACAGTGATTGCAGACCCACATCCTAGAACTGCTGACATGTTCCAAGCAACTCCAGGCAAGGTGAGCATCACAGGGGGGCCACGAGACAGCAAAGCTTGCACCAGGCGAGTTGCACGTGCAGGCTTAGTCACAGCACTGAGGGTGAGCTTAGACAAATATTGGTGTTGAAGCACAGAATGCAGCTCAGATGTGTTTGTGGACTGATGGCTGTTGATAGTAGGGTTGTCTGGGACACATGCGGGGGCAGTGGCACATACCCTGCGGTACACCAAGGTTCTTTGAGGCACTTGTATCAACCATGTAGCCTTCCAAGACATGGAAAGGGGCAGCTCACAGGGACATACAGCAAGGGACATACTCGGGTGCAGTGCATGTCTATTCCACGTACTTCATGATAAATGCACTGGCAACTTTGTTTTGGTCATGGTGGTACGCAACTTGATCTGTAGTCATGGCTTGCCATATGGGTCTGTCTGCTTACCCAGGGAACATTGCATGTTGTGTGAATTGTGACACATTGGTGTTCCATTTGCCACGCACCCACCAGCGGCTGACTTACTGCATTGACTGTGAATGACCCGTCACAGGGTTGATGTTATATATGGGTACGAAGCATGGAGCACAGATTTTCTGTTTGTAGAGGTGTATGTTGTTATGGGGCATGTTTTGTGTTGTGTTTTTGGGTAATTGGCATGTACTGGTTGCTGACTGTGTCTCTCTTTGCAGCATTGCAGTGCTCCTGTAACCGGACCTGAGAGTGCGCAGGCAGGAGGCCAGCACTCAAAACCAGAGCTAAGTGTCTTGTTGTATTTTCTTACAAACTGCCCTGCATAGGCTTGCTGGGGAGTGTACTGATGCATGGATGTATGTGTGGTCCTATTTGGTATGTTTTTTACCCTAATCACCCTTGATCCTATGCAATTTCGAAACCTGTACCCTCTACCCGGTGTTCCTGCTTCCCATGCCTATCCAAGCAATGTTCCCTGACCCTCTTTCCCCACTGGGGTTGCGGATGCCTGTGTAAGCCCCGAACTTGCAGGCGCCAAAACCCTAGAGGGGGTGGTTGGTTCGTACCACTCCTGAGCCTGGACTACAGAAGGCCATGACAATGATGTCCAAGTTTGTTTGGATTGTGCATGTGTTCATGCAGGTTGTACATTTTCGTGCATTCCCTGGTTTCATGTGTCATTCCTGCTCCCCTCACCTGCCACGCATTCCAGTCATCCAGTGTGTCTACACCTGTCCAGACTGCATATCCCTGAACCTCTTTCCCCACCAGGATCTCAGGGGCCTGTGTGAGTTTGACCTTGCAGGCACCCGGGACATGGTGTGGGTGGTTGTTTCATGAGACTCCAGCGCCTGTACAGGGGATCTGTGACAGTACACATCCATTCATGGTGCATCATCCTATGTCATGTACCACACATGTCTCACATCCAGTCGTGACATTGTTTTGCTGTGCTACCTTGGTTGTTGCATCATTGTGGTAGTACTTGGCCTTTGAGACGTACTGCTATGTCAAGTCATCTACTGGAGGGTGTTTGGGTTCCTTTTCATGGCTTGGATTATGTGAATTTGGAAATGAGTGTGGATTCTGAGGGTTCAGGCATCTCTTTACACACAAGGTGGGAGATGGACACGAAGGGTAAAGGTGATCCTGTGGCCAGGTGGGAATGAGGGTTGGAGGCTCCATGACCCAGGTGCAGTTGTTCAGTGGGTCATGGTCATTTGCGAGGGGGGGGGGGTTGTTGTTGATAGTTGCGTTGCCCTGCAGTGTGATGGGAACTCTGACATTGTAATGTTGTTGTCCTATGTACATGTTGTGTTCTGCTGATCAATGCCTGTTCATGTGTTGTGTTTTCCTTTCAGGTGCGAGGGGATAGTAGTGGTTTGACATGCTGGGGTGTACACATGGTGGATGTTCACATGTGATGTGTAGGGAACACTGATGGTCACTTGAGTGCACATGCATATGTGGAGTGCATGTCCTTGCAGAACCACACACTTGCACTCGGATGCACTCCATGTGCTCCCACCCTTGCATATCCACGTGTACACTGTTTGCCTTCTGGTGGCCACTGTGTCCCGCCAGCACATGTTCTGTGACCGATTATGGTTCGAGTACATGCCTAATTTGATGTTTGATGTAGTCTGTCACTTAGATGTGATGCTCAGGGTGTGCATCACACGCAATGGCTGTTCACTGTGCTGTGCGCTGAGCAGTGTGATGCAGGAGTAGGACATTGCACACATGAGCTGCAGTGTTCATTTTGCAATGCATCATGTGCATATAGCCAGGCATTCATTGTGATGTTACGTCTACGACAGTTGTAATGCATTAGGAATCGACTTATTTTTGGTGGGACATTTTGTTGGTCTGTCATTTCATCGGATTCCGGGTCAGGCATCATTGTCCGATGCCACTGTACATTTATGACATGGAAATGTGTACCTTATCGTTACTGGGTCGGTGTATGGGTATTGCTTGCCATGTCATGTTGATGTTTGGGAGGGTTTGACTGTCATGACAGTGATGGCCATGGCCTGTTTTGCAGGTGTGTGTGATGCACACCTTGCATGTCCAGGTCATCCGCTTCTCAGAGCAACTAGCTGGGGGTAGGTTTCTCTCCGCAGCAGGGCCCTCCCCCTCAAACCGACTTCCTGACTTGACCTTGAGGGGAACCATCTCCAGTTCAGGAAGCACCTCAAGACCTTCCTCTTTGCTTCTGCTTACTCTCTGCCTCTCCCTTGCAGAATTCTTCACTGGAACTGCACAGGAGCTGCAACTGGGCCACTCTCACCAACCTCGGTCCCTGGCCCAGCCACTGTCCACTTGCACTGCCACCCTGGCAACCCCTGCACTGCAGTACTGTCTCTCTATCCCTACAGCCCTCCCTTCCCAGCACTCGTCTGCACTTACCTTAGCAGTTGCCACCAGGCGACCTATGTATTATTGTTTGGCCTACTTCCCCTGTACTGGACTCCACCCCCCCCCCTTGCACTTTTCCCTTCCCCCTACCCCTGCACTTGCACAATCACAATGACACCTGGCCTAGTAGTACCATTCTCTGTGTTCCCTTGTTCCCCCCCCCTGCCTCATTGTGCCTTGTAATACTTGTGTATGGCTCATGTCATGTCACATGTCATATGTGTGCATTTTGGTTGCACAGGATAGCTTGTGTTTAAGTAGCTAGGGATGCAGACAATGTGGCACTTCCATGGCAACTATCTCAGGGTGGTAGGGTTGTGACAGTTGACTGTCACTTTGTCATCATCGATTGTCACCTGGTATGTGCCAGGCCTGTGTGCACTCCGCAGGGGTGGGAGTTTAGGTGAAAAATGTGGCCACAAGCTGGGTCCGGGCTACCTCGCCACGTGCCCTGTCCCCTCCCATGGGCAGCGCCTGTGCCTGTGGTTGGGGATGTGGGGGCACCACCATGTCCACCGGGACGCCCTGCCGTGTTGCAACATTGTGCAGGACACATGCTGCCACAATGATCCTGCACACAACTGCTGGTGCATAGAGTAGTTGCCCACCAGAGCGGTCAAGGGAGCGGAAACGTGACTTGAGCACTCCGAATGTGCGCTCCACTATGCCCCTGGTTGCAATATGGGCAGCGTTGTATCTTACCTGGGGTGGTGTGGTGGGGTTCCGGATTGGCGTCATCATGTGGTTGCTCAGAGGGTAGGCACTGTCCCCTGGGGAGGTGATAATTGTTCAGATTAATGGGGTTGGTATATTTGTCTGTGTGTGACTTGCATGCATGTGCAAGGGCATTTGTACTCACCTAGGAGCCATGTGTCACCATGCTGCCCAGCTTCCAGGGCCCGGCTCAGGGCGGACATTCTGTATATGAAACTGTCATGGGTGGAGCCAGGGTAGTTTGCATACACAGAGGTGATGATTCCCTTTGCATCGCATACCACCTGTACATTGATGGAATGCCAGTGCTTGCGGTTTCGGTAGATGTGCTCAGTGGCCCTAGGTGGACGTAGGGCCACATGGGTGCAATCTATGGCACCGAGCACTTTGGGAAAGTGTGCCACCCTGAAAAAATCCAGGACAACGGCCTGCCTTTCTGCGGGTGTTCTGGGCATGTATATGTGCCTGCGGACTGAGGGGCGCGCTGTCATGATTGCCAGTACCTGGTGTAGGCAGCGTGACTGCGTGGCCTGTGAGACCCCCCCCACTATGGCAGTGGTCCGCTGAAACGACCCAGTGGCCAAGAAATGCAAGACATTGAGCAGCTTCTCCAAGGGGCTCAATGCTTGGGAGCAAAGGGTGGGGGATGTGAGGTCATCTTCCCACTCCCTGACCAGGTCTAGGATGATATGGGGTGGAAACCTATACCTGCCGTAGACCTGGTCGTCAGGCATCCCAAAAAGGCCTGTCCGTGGTGCAAAAATGCGTGCCCTGGCTATTCTCCTCCTCCTGCGGTGTCCCACAATCACTGCAGCAACAAATGGGGCATTCATCGTCGCTGTATATACGCGTTTGTTGTTTGCGCGCACTTTTATGCTGGGCGCGGGCGCGGGACGCCTCCGTGTGGGCGGACTCGTTGGTTTCCCGTATTCTGGTGTCATCGCGTGTGATCGGAGGGCAGCGAGCGTACATGCGATTGGCCTGGGTACGTGTGTTTCGGGGTGCGCGGGAAGTTCCACACGCGATTGGCCTGGGTACGTGTGTTTCGGGGTGCGCGGGAAGTTCCACACGCGATTGGCCGGGGTACGTGTGTTTCGGGGTCCCGTGAACTTTCACACGCGATTGGTTGGGATCCACGTGTGTACTGTCATCACGTGCAATGAGGGATACTCCCTCGCACGTCACGTCACAGACGCGCTCACGCGCTGAGGGCCTTTGGTCCAATGAAAATGCGTATGCGTGCAGACGCGCTTACGCGCTAAGGGCCTTTCCTCGAATTACACGCTGACGTGCAGAATTTTCACGTGCCTAATCACTCCGTATCAAGCTGGCCACGCGTAAGCACACGGAAGACCACGCTCCTGCCCAGAAGGCCGAACTACTGCCCCCCAGAGCCCCGAGCACGCTCCCACCTGCCATCTGCTGCTGCCTGACTGCCTGCTGCCCACGTGCCCTGCCATTTGCTGCCTGCACATCAGCCAGGGGTGCTGTTGGTGTGACCACCCCTGCTGGAACCAAAGACTCCCGACTGGGATTCCATCGCTCCACAGCCCAGCCCCAGGACCCAGTTGCCCACCCACTCCTGCCTCTGGGGTTGTCATGTCGGGGCCAACTCCATCTGTGACCACTGACAACCCCCGGCCAGAGAGGCAGACGGGCACCAGCTTCAGTGCCACCGAAGTTGGTGTCCTGGTGGGGCAAGTCCTGGGCCAGTATGATGCCCTCTTCGGAAGTTGCCGCGCCGACAAGGAAGGACGGACTCGGATCTGGACTGACATCGTGACTGCCATCAACGCGGAGGGGGTGGCAGTCCGCGACTTCCAACATGTCAAGAAGCGCTGGGAGGACTTCAGGTCCAGGACCCTGACCAAGGCCCGGCGCCTCTTGAAGGCAGCGGATGCCAAGGGGCGCCGGGGCCACTTGTCGGAAGAACAGATGAGGGTCCTGGAACACATATCCCCAGCGCTCCACGTCCAGGTCCTTGAGAGGCAGACCCGTCTGGAGTCGAGCGGTGAGTGTACATGCATCCTGATTGTGAGCAGTGCGTGTGGTGATTGTTCAGTAGTGTGCAGGTTGCACATCTGTTTGTATGGGGTCGAGTATGGGTGCGGGTGTACAGGGCCGTGGGGCTGACACATGCGAGGGCTGTAATGTGTGAGACATGGATGGTGCCTGTGTGTGTGGGCTTGCATGCCAAATGCAGTTGTGTGGGCACACAAGTCTGTATGAATGTGTATGTGAGTAGACATGTCCGTGATGTCACGCATGTATGTTGTTTTCAGCTGATTGTATCAGCGCTGTGTACATGTGCATGTGTGTGTATTTGACAAGGGTGCAACAGTGATGCAACATGGATGCATGTGACAGCGGTATGTGGAAGCCTGATTGGCAGATGTGACATGGATGCCCGTCTGAACACTGCGACACTTAGCAGAGGTGTACACATGCATGCAAGTGTGGTGGTGTGTGTACATGTGTGGTGCACTTCCTGTGTTGCATGTGATGTCTGGCTCACCTTTGCCTGCTGATGCTGTTGTATGTGTATGGATGGTGTTGGCAGTTGCAACATGGCTGTGGTATGGCTCGTGTGTGCAAGTTGTAATGACATGTGTGTTGGGGATTGTGATGACATGTCAGAGGTTTGCCAATGCCACTCATGTACAACTTTCATGTGTGTATGTGTACATTGTACAGTGCCCTGATGCCTGTGTTTTGTTTCTCCCTGTCTGCAGCGTCAACTGATGAAGAGGGCGGAGAAGGTGCTGTGGAGCACAGCGGCGGGGATCCCACCGCCAGCCGGAGACGCAAGGCCCGGCTCCCCTCCCAGGTTGTCATCTCGTCGGGGAGTGAGGAGTCCGGTGCCGCGTCCCAGGCCGCAGCTGCCGGGGGGAGGTCCAAGAGGCGGAGGTTGCAGTTGGACTCCTCGGCAGCAGAAGGGGCAGCTGGGACCCCACAGGGCCCAACGGGGGAAGATGGCACAGAGTCATCCAGGTTGGTGGGGGGTTTGGTGGAGGAGGAGGCCGTGCAAGCACCGGAGACGGGGTCTGGGGGTGGGGATCCCACTGGTGCTAGTGGTGCAGTGCAGGACCAGGGACAGGAGGCAGCACAGGCCGCCGCGGAGGTGCCTGTGTGCAATCCTGTCCCTGATCCTGTCCCTGCATCATCTTGCACCAGCAGGGATGCCCATGTCCAGACCAGTTTTCAGGCAGGGGATGAGCTGACGTCAACTGGCCTTCCCCTGCCTGCGGACGTGGCTATCCAGGCCCGGGTTGAGCCTGTCCTGGCTGGAGTGGCGTTGCGTCAACGGGCCATGCGAGGCGACCTGCAGTCTTTTCATGAAGAGACTGCAGGTCATCTCGAATGGCTCGTTGACCACGTCAGCCTGCTGGGACAGGTCACCCAGGCCGGATTCCTCCGTCTGATGGGGCTTGCCACGACCCCCTCCTCAGCTGGACCCCCTACGCGCCAGTCGTCCTCTGTGCCATCTTCCCACCCATCAGTCACCTGGGTGCCCTGTGGAGCTGCCTCTGACGGTGCGGCCAGGCTGGTGGAGGAGGCATCCCTGCCACAGTCGGGAGTCGGACGTCCAGCAGGGGTGGCCACGTCAACGACTGCACCCCAGCCGGCGGAGGATGTGCAGGCAGCAGGAGGCAGTGCAGGGGCAGAGGCACAGCAGCAGCAGCTCCATGGTGGGAGCCATGAAGGCTCGGGGCCTTCGACATCGGAGGGGCAGGCATCGGCCGGAGGGCAGGAGGACCCAGGACAAAAAGTGTCTTCCGTGTGGCAGTGGTTGGGCCACGCCATAGATGCGGAGCGGCAGCGGGCGGAAGAGGCACGGCTCTCAATGGTCAGGGCGGAGAACTCCATGCAGAGGGCCCTGAGGCGGGTCGAGTGCCTCGAGGCAATCCGCAGGGCTTTGGAGGTGGACACGTCGACGGCCCTGCGGACCCTCGGGGCCATGGAGGAGGACCGCCTCCGGGACATAGAGGAGGAGTTCGATGATGCCCTGGCCCGGCACATCCAGAAGTGAGCCGTGGAACTAGCCCGCTGCCCTTGTACATAGTTATGTAGGTAGTGTTAAGTTTCATTTTTGTTTTTATTTCATTTGGACCTTTTGGACATTGGCCACATTTTTGTATATAGTTTTTTTTATTGGTTAGTGTAGTTAGTTAGGTTTCCTTTATTTTGTTGGGATGATGGACCCTGGCTTCTTGCTTTGTACATAGTTGTGGACTTGTACATACTTTATTTTTTAACATTATCCATGGATCAATGGCTTATGTTTTTTTTTCACATTGGATTTTGTTTGGTGGACATTGACTTTGTAGTACATTACTTTGGATTTCTATATTCTTTGATTTTTTCTTTTTTTTGGACGGACATGCTTCTTTTCATTTTTTCCATTCACATTTCAGTTTCTTCATTTTTGTTTCTATTCATCTTTCCTTTAATACATTATTTATTTGTTGCACTTCAATGTGTGGTGTCTCATTGTTTTCATGCATTTCATGTTATGTGTTTTGAGATTCACTGACACCCATTGGGTGTATGTGAGGGACATGTGTTTGTTTTGGAACTTGCAATTGGTGTTCTGTGATGTAATTGCAGAATATGAGTGGGTGGATGCAATACTCGGGTGGGTGTTTTGCATTTGGGGGCTGACCATAGAGACCAGGGATCTGGACTGTGATGACATGTTGGGTGGGGAACATGAGTTGGACATGGGTGGGGGCCTGCTGGCAGGTGCCCCACAGTGCTGGGGGGTGGGAGACATGAGTGGGGGCCTGGTGGAGGGTGCCCCTGGATGCTGGGGGATGGGGGTGGTGGGAGACATGTGTGGGGGCCTGCTGGCAGGTGCCCCACAGTGCTGGGGGATGGGAGACATGGGTGGGGGCCTGGTGGAGGGTGCCCCTGGATGCTGGGGGGTGGGGGTGGTGGGAGACATGTGTGGGGGCCTGGTGGAGGGTGCCCCTGGATGCTGGGGGGGTGGGGGTGGTGGGAGACATGGGTGGGGGCCTGCTGGCAGGTGCCCCACAGTGCAGGGGGGTGGGAGACATGAGTGGGGGCCTGGTGGAGGGTGCCCCTGGATGCTAGGGGGTGGGGGTGCAGGGGGACATGAGTGGGGGCCTGGTGGAGGGTGCCCCTGGATGCTAGGGGGTGGGGGTGGTGGGAGACATGTGTGGGGGCCTGGTGGAGGGTGCCCCTGGATGCTGGGGGGGTGGGGGTGGTGGGAGACATGGGTGGGGGCCTGCTGGCAGGTGCCCCACAGTGCTGGGGGGTGGGAGACATGGGTGGGGGCCTGCTGGCAGGTGCCCCACAGTGCTGGGGGGTGGGAGACATGAGTGGGGGCCTGGTGGAGGGTGCCCCTGGATGCTAGGGGGTGGGGGTGCAGGGGGACATGAGTGGGGGCCTGGTGGAGGGTGCCCCTGGATGCTAGGGGGTGGGGGTGCAGGGGGACATGAGTGGGGGCCTGGTGGAGGGTGCCCCTGGATGCTAGGGGGTGGGGGTGGTGGGAGACATGTGTGGGGGCCTGGTGGAGGGTGCCCCTGGATGCTGGGGGGGTGGGGGTGGTGGGAGACATGGGTGGGGGCCTGCTGGCAGGTGCCCCACAGTGCTGGGGGGTGGGAGACATGGGTGGGGGCCTGCTGGCAGGTGCCCCACAGTGCTGGGGGGTGGGAGACATGAGTGGGGGCCTGGTGGAGGGTGCCCCTGGATGCTAGGGGGTGGGGGTGCAGGGGGACATGAGTGGGGGCCTGGTGGAGGGTGCCCCTGGATGCTAGGGGGTGGGGGTGCAGGGGGACATGAGTGGGGGCCTGTTTGAGGCTGCCCCTGCACTGCTGGGGGGTGGGGGTGCAGGGGGACATGCGTTGGTGGGCAGTAGTGCTAGTTGATATGTGGGTTGGCTGGTGGGCATGGCCATGGTGGATGGGGTGCCTGCAGGACATGTGCTGGGTAGGCCCCTGTGGTGTGTGCCACCTGCAGGGGCCGTGGAGGGTGTAGAGGGTACACCTGGGAGGACCCACACGTGCAATTCATGTGTGCTGCTCCCCGCGCACCCCCGAAATACACGTACCCCGCTCAATCGCGTGTGGAACTTCCCGCGCACCCCTGAAATCCACGTACCCGGCCAAATCGCGTGTGGAACTTCCCGCGCACCCCCGGAATACACGTACCCCGCTCAATCGCGTGTGGAACTTCCCGCGCACCCCTGAAATCCACGTACCCGGCCAAATCGCGTGTGGAACTTCCCGCGCACCCCTGATATCCACGTACCAGGCCGAATCGCGTGTGGAACTTCCCGCGCACCCCCGAAATACACGTACCCCGCTCAATCGCGTGTGGAACTTCCCGCGCACCCCTGAAATCCACGTACCCGGCCAAATCGCGTGTGGAACTTCCCGCGCACCCCTGATATCCACGTACCAGGCCGAATCGCGTGTGGAACTTCCCGCGCACCCCCGAAATACACGTACCCCGCTCAATCGCGTGTGGAACTTCCCGCGCACCCCTGATATCCACGTACCCGGCCAAATCGCGTGTGGAACTTCCCGCGCACCCCCAGAATACACGTACCCCGCTCAATCGCGTGTGGAACTTCCCGCGCACCCCTGAAATCCACGTACCAGGCCGAATCGCGTGTGGAACTTCCCGCGCACCCCCGAAATACACGTACCCCGCTCAATCGCGTGTGGAACTTCCCGCGCACCCCTGATATCCACGTACCAGGCCGAATCGCGTGTGGTACTTCCCGCGCACCCCCGAAATACACGTACCCCGCTCAATCGCGTGTGGAACTTCCCGCGCACCCCTGATATCCACGTACCAGGCCGAATCGCGTGTGGTACTTCCCGCGCACCCCCGAAATACACGTACCCTGCTCAATCGCGTGTGGAACTTCCCGCGCACCCCTGAAATCCACGTACCCGGCCAAATCGCGTGTGGAACTTCCCGCGCACCCCTGATATCCACGTACCAGGCCGAATCGCGTGTGGAACTTCCCGCGCACCCCCGAAATACACGTACCCCGCTCAATCGCGTGTGGAACTTCCCGCGCACCCCCGAAATACACGTACCCCGCTCAATCGCGTGTGGAACTTCCCGCGCACCCCTGATATCCACGTACCAGGCCGAATCGCGTGTGGTACTTCCCGCGCACCCCCGAAATACACGTACCCCGCTCAATCGCGTATTTTACTTCCCGCGGCGCCACTTTTTTGATGCGCTGGGACTCTACCGCCTGCCTTCGTGTGGCGGACGTGTTTCAGCTTGTGCGCGGCTTTGGCTGTGCGTGGGTTTGCCCTATTCCATTCCATGGATACGTGTGGTTCGTGTGCGTGTGGGCGTTACCTCTGCTTCCGTGCAGTGCATCCCCAGTTACGCCCTTATTTTCGCGTGTTGTTCCCCATTCCGCGCGTTACGCCCCATGTCCCGCCCACTTTCTGCTGTGTGCGCTGAGGTTGTGCGCTTTCACTGTGCGCGTCGCGCACCGTCGCGCACGCCTTTCGCGATGTTGCAGTGACTTGTGCGCCATGCACGGGTTTGGCGCACATCGCGCGGTGAACACGCGCAGGGACTTCCATGAATCGCACGCGTGCGCGTGCGCCTGTTTTTTTCCGCTTGCGCCTGCTTGCGCCTACTTGCGCGTAGATTTTCGGCACACGTTTGTTCCATGAATCGGCCCCTTAATGTATTCATTTATTCCATGGACTGTATCCATGGGATACATCCCATGCATTCTATTCATTCAATTTACCTATTGATTATTTAATGTATTTTTACTGTGGACCTCCATGCATTCCTTTATTGTATTCCTACATATTGGACAATTCATTTATTCATGCACCCATGGGCTTCCCTACAACCATGCATTCATTAATACACGTATCCCAATATCATTCCTTATGATAGTGGTAGTGGTAAGTACATACAATAAACAGGAATGGTGCTGCAGTAGTATGGATGTACTTTCTTGTGGGTGGTGACAATAAAGCACCACCCTTAAAGAATTATATTACGATGATGGAACACACTCACCACTTGAATTTAGGCACAGTCTAACCTACCACGTTCAATCCAATAAAAGAAATGTAATCTGGCACCTATATGTACATACTCTATACCTTTAACTATATGTATCACATGTAGGAATATATATCCACATATGCATTTCAAACAAGTTGTGCCATAAATACATACAATATTCAGTACATGCAGTATTCTCTCATCTGTAACCTATAATTTATCGCTACAATTCTGAAATAAATTTATAAAATTGTATAACACATCAAATTCATATTCATCCTCATATTTAGAATCCATATCTTTGGCACGGTTCGATAGCATCCGTGCACATCTTAAACTGTAACACTGCTAATATTCTAGGTAAGGTATTTATTGCCCTGGCAACACTTATTTTAAACGCCTCATTTGATTAATGACACGTTATTCGGTAACACTCCTTAACCTATGCCTCCCAACCAGACAAGGTTCTGAGAACTACTATACAGTAGTACTATACAGGAATATATTAAAGTTAATTCCTGAAACTCACAACCATGGGTGGTATTAACGATCAGAAAAGAGTGTCATACATTCAATAATTATGGAAATGTAAAACCAGTACAGGACTGTGCAATCATAATGAACTGTCCATGCTGATGAATTGTGTCTCCACAAAGTCACATTAATCCATTGGGTGGACAAGCAAAACAAAGACACTTAGAGAAACGGCAACCAAAGCACATAATGCAACCTATGTATCGTTGCTTCATGCTTCAACATTTTTTTTTATTGTCCTTTGTTTAAATACGAAACAGAGTAGACAAAGTATATTCCACAATTAACATATTGTAACTGTCACCGTATTTGTATTCCTTTAAAACAAATTGCAGGATGCCTCAAATCCATTTCTATATTGCTCGTAAAGATACACTGCAACATCTTTATTTGTGAAATGATCCTCATAGGTTCTGGCATCAATTACCTTAATACTTTACGTCCTCATTGTGGACAGTAGGCTCAACTGCATTTTATGATTCAACGAGAGTCTTCCGTAATTCAAGCCTCCTTGTGGCTTATCTCAACCTCAGAATCAGGCTCTGCAAGTACAGGAAGGAGCTTTCCTATTAACGAAACAACTATCTGAACGAAGCATTGCATTCCCAAAATAATTTGTCGAATGTACTTATAGTGCATCAAATGTATTGTTGTATTGATCATATCCATCGCAGCAATTCACACCAGCATTATTTAAAATGACCCTCAAGAACACCATAGCGCACTGTGGCTTTGTCATTGCGCCCTCAGAACGCAAGTGCGCAGGTAGGTGCTTTACACGCAGCATCAAAATAGATATCACATCAGAACGCTGATGACGTGAGGTGGTTAACCGAAATCTTCCACAGCAGAAAGATGGCATCATAATTGACACCATAATTGTTGCGTCGTTTATCAGCACTGAAGAAAACATTCAAATAACGCACTGGCAGATTATGTTCAAATAAATTGTGATCCAGTATTGCGTGCCGTGCGCCCACACCTTTTCAAATGGTGTAGCCGACTTTCAAATAATACAGCTGGCACCCATCAGCCTTGCTCTTCGACTTTACGAAGGAGCACTTATACAGTATAACAGTATCACCACGTAAACAATTTCAAATAATGCAGCTGGCGCCTTTCATCTTTTCCCTTCCACTTTGCGAGAGAGCAGGCATCCGGCAAAGAAAATATCTCGAACGTTAAAAAAAAAAACACTGTATGATGGGGAATCATATCCCAGCATTTCATGACAGTCACTCCTTCATATAAACACTAAGCTGCCATTGTACATGAACAGCGGCTTTACCGCTGCAGCACCTCTTCTCAGTTCAATCGTGTACTCTCTCCCCTGTGTTCATTCTCTTGGTGTCATTCACGGCGTAATCTGCACTGCATTAATCTCACTGGGCCACCTGGCATTATGTGGCTAGTTATTCTAATTCGAAGATGGCAGGTTGTGGAAACATTAGGCATCTCCTGAGGCATCTCAAGCTTCTTGATTAATCCATGAACAGTTTAGGAAGGCACTTCTCGCAAGTACAGCATCCCATCCTCGTCACCACTTGTAGTATCCGGGATCAATGAATGATGGACAGTAGGCAATGATAACTCAGGAGTCGGTAGTAGGAAACAGGCAAGTAGTTTATTCATGCCAGAGGGTAATAGCTAAGCACACAGGGGAGAGCCATGGTGCAGACCTCCTTCAACAAGCTGCTCCCATCCTCCAGTGACAACCGTCATTTCTGGAACCATGAGCGCGCCCAGGTCCCATACTGCACCAGGATTCCCTGGCTTCCATTGTCTAGGTAATGCAAGCCTATATTACATTGCAACTTTGTGTCCTAGTTCTTTTCATTTTCCAACATTGTTCAATATTTATATGGCTCCTTTGACAGTCATCTCCAATCTCTGTATTGTGTTTATATGTTCTCTGAAAACACACAGGTGAGCATCTTCTGCATGTTCAGGCATGAATGGAATCAAATCTTAATTGCCTTAACATTTCAAAAACAGAGTTTCTAATGACATTTTTGACCAATACATTTGTGCCGCTGGTATAATTGCCAACTCTACTTAAATCTTGCCCTGAGCTTGAACTTTAATAACACAACATGGTAGTGATCAAGAAAGATAATCTGGGATATAAAGTCAGCTTTCTTCCACAGGCAAATCACAGGATCTTTTTGTATGTGCAGAAGTACATCCAGGTCTGTCTATTGTGATGTCATTTTTGCAACCCCTGATCGCAGTAGAGAGATTGCATGAATTGCAAAGTGTCCATAAATGTTCCATGTAGCTTACACTTTAAGCCGATAGACTACATCACACCCACTATAAAAACCCAACACTGACAGGAAGTGAAGCGCAGGATTAACTTTCAGATGTTCAAGCTCAGATAAGAATAATTATATAATGGGACAATGGCATGTACAAAGCCCTGCCCTGTTGATAGGGGGTAAGGCAGGGATGCAGTCTGTGCCCTACACTATTCAACGTAGTTTTTGATTATGTGCTGGCAGAATTGAATTGCTTAACTCCTTAGTCTCCTTAACTGTCCGTGAAGTTCTGTGATAAACAAAGCACAACATTAAATGAGGCAACACACAAAACAAATAGATGTAGAAAAACATGTGGTGACCAAACACGATTACATCTGTATGTAGGCAAAACGAGAATAGAAGAGGTTCCATTATTTTGATTACCTGGGGATTAGGTTTGCCTGGAATGGGAAATGGAATACACATATAGAAAAAGCAAATTTGATTTTGGGGAAGAAGTGTAATTGAATATTGAGTTTTTCCAAATCTTTTGGTAAACATATATTAACACCAGCCCTGGAAATACACGAAGGACCATCGCAGCAGTCCTTTATGGTGTGGAGGTACCACCTATGGCCCTCATTAGGAGTGAGCCGGTCTGGAAATAAGGTGCGGGTAACAACAGAACTGGCACCTCTTCCAGACCGGCTTACTCCGAGTCTGCCGGTAGGGGCTGTGAACTACCGGCAGGCCTAACCTGTCAGTAACTGATGCCCCTACAGGCAGATAATTCACTGAAGCACCATTACTAACGGTGCTCATGCTTCAATGTTTCCATTCCAATGGAGTCTTGTGGGACTCCTCAGGAATGGGAACTTACAGTACCAGCGACCTACTGGCAACATCGTAATGAGCGCATTTGTCTGCTTTTGGTCTCAATGAGTACACCTTATATTTCACTTCACCTAAAACATGGCCCTACTCTTACTTGTATTGATGACCAGGTAGCATTATAGCCATTGCATTTCTGGGTACTGATATGGTTATGCAACATCCTTGTTAGATTTAGAGCAGCCCTAAAATATCTATTAAGGGATCGGAATGTATGTCACTCCCATGGTTCAAACATATTAAGGATTATCGAAAGCTATTACATTTAGAGGACTTTTGGTTTAATCTGATGGGCTACATGTCTTTATAACTGGACACTTTTATAAAGAATGTTTTTATACCGAAACTTTTATAATGAAAAAAGACGTAACTAATTATTATTATTTTTTTGGGGGGCCCAAACCCCTGTTTCCGCCCTCTAAAATCCCACCGCCACAGTTTTCTGAACAGATTTAACCCTTTACCCCACCCACACATATATTCTCAATATGTGTTTTCGTTATAAATGTTTTGATATAAAATGGTGTCTACATAAAGGATTTGTTATAAAGACTGCATACCAATCTGATGGTATTACCAATAAGAGCAGAAAGTGTGTCTTTGATTTGTTTGCAGATTTCACTATTGGTCAACTTATAAGTAAGTGTTTTAACTTATCTACTGGTTATAACTACTTATCAACCCACCAAGGAAATCTACTCTACCTCATTGAAAATCCATTACAGAGATTGTTGTATCGCAAAATGTGCTTGGGCACATTATCTATCTCCTCATTCAAGCCTTGCTAGAACTGAATTGTGTCATTTTTGCCCTGGTTTAGTGGAATCTTTGCAACATTTGTATTTGTGTTGCCCTATGTTCACTGATATGAGAAATAGAAATGTAAAAACATGCCTATTAAAAAGAGGCTTTCAATCTCTGCACATTGTCAAGAATTTCTGTAAAATGTCAGGATCAATGTGACTTTTGCTGTTTCTATATTTATCAGTAAGGCATGGTGGAGGAGAGATAGGAGTCTAAAGGATATATGATCACATTGTGTGCTTTTGTATTTGTGCATGGATTCTTTTTTATAATTTCTGATTTATTTTTTAGTTGTACTTAAACATGAAATGTGCGATTAATGTATAACATGAAACTTTTTTTTATACTAGTTCAATTATTTTTTTTAAATTAAAATTCATGTTTTAATGCGTTGTACTTTTATCTCTAAATGTAAAAAAAAAATGATGATGATGGCAAATACATATGTGGTCATGCATGTGGGTACATTTAAAAAATATCAGCCCAACAGGCACACACACAGATATAGATTGTGGCATGGGGTAAGGAACCACCTTCATTGCCTCACAGTGCGCAACATTCTGACCATAGTCCTGTTCCAGACAGGTGATGGTTGATGTTGTTTTGTTTCATTTGAAAAAAGTAGTAAAATATGTTGGAGATCTAGAGATATTATGCTCTTTACTCATAACAATAAGCAGCTTGTCAAAACAAAACTGTAAGCATGTGCCTTTATCACACAAATTCTTCTGAAGTGTGCGCATTGGGGAGGGTCTCAAGTTGTCCCATGAAAGTTGTGATATAATCGACTAGCCTAAACATTAGTCTCATATCATTTTGCATTCTGGGACTTGTAGTCATGTAATTATACATGTGACAGTATTTATAATTATAACAGAAATGACAAGTAACATGCTAACATCATCAGAATGGAAGGACATAATTTGATGGTGCACATCAACATTGTATTGCACAACACTGAAGGGTACTATAAATGAAGAGGTAAAAATTACGTTTTACTGAAAATAACTTAAGTAACACGAAAGAAAGCCACAATGGCTAAATAGATCAAAACAAAAGAAAATAGCTCCTGGGAGTTATCAATATGCTTTAGATGAAGTGAGGAGTGCGCAAGAGGTATGCAGTGATGCATATGGGTATGGGGCTTTCCCCTATTTTGAAAGTATACCATTCAAGGCTGAAATAGGTAAATTCAAATAAAGGATAAGAGGGTGGAGCATGCCATGTATGGTGGGATCCCCATTTTAAAACTAAGTTAATACGAATTCAAAAACACATGTTTCCAACAAATGAATAAGTTTGCACAGAATTTCTTTTTTATAAAGTTAAATAATTAATTTTCTTGTTTACTTTCTTCATTTAGCATGCATTTAGTTTGACTGCTTACCTTGCTTTCAGTAAAAAAATAATACATTTGTATCTCTTCTTTTTTAATGATTCGTTTTTTCAATACAGGATTTTTTTTAACATTGGACATACTGTTTTAGAATTTTGAAACTCTGCAGTTAATTGGTATGCAGATTGCTCTTGTGTGGCAAGTGAAAAATATGTACTCACATATTGATGTTTGTATGGGATGCACACACAGGTAACCTAGCTAGTGGATGGGCAATAGAGCAACGCACACAAAAAGGAAACAGAATGCAGAGAGGGAGCACATGATCTGAAGAGCCAAAGGAGGGGTCCATCCAACTGGGCCAGATTCACACATGTTTACAGCTCCAGGGATCTTGTTGGAACACATATGCATCTGTTTGCAATCAGGCAGCGTCCTTTGGCCATTCATCTTTACCCAGTCAATGAAATGTGTACATTCATTTGGGCAATTCTAGGATCTTGCATGTGGAATGAAATGAAGATAGCCTATAAAAGCTCTAACTTTGTCCTAATTAATGCAGTGCACAAATACCTGTTGACAGCCTGCCAGAAGTAATGCAATTGTTTTTGATGTAAGTCCATGAAGCATCCTGGCTTCCTCCTCCGGGACAATCCTTTATTTCACTCCATAAATATCCAGACCACCTGAGGGTCAGAAATGACTTTCCTGTTCTGTCTGTAATTTGCTGACGTAAACTACGGGCATCCAGTCACAATATTCTAACTGCTGAATGACTTGTGTTACAGCCACTTTTCCCTTTGCCATCATTCCTCTCGTGGCAGGGTGCACATTATAAATAAACTAAATGCGTCCATACAAACAAAATTATATCAGATACCAAACATTATATCAGATACCAGTGGTGTTGGCAACACTGGAGAAGTGGCATCCCCACCCTCCAGATATATGTCCCAAGAAGACTTCCTGATGCCCGCGATCCATGCAACCAGTCTAAACTAACTGCATACTCCAGCGAGACCGATCCACAATGGAAATCATGGGCTCAAACAGGTTCCATGTGATAATGTTGCCTTGAAAAAGTCACCAGGCAGGCGACTTTTTATTCCCTGACCCCTAAGATACTTTCCTCAAATATTCTTAGGTGTAATTTTATATTATAAACTCCAATACTAGAATATTTGGAGAAAGTGTTTGATTTTACTGCGGGTGTATTTTTGGGAATTGTCATCCCCTGGCGTCCATTTCCCAGGTGACTTTATCATTCCACACCCTCAAAAACACTGCCCAAGAGCATGGCACCTCTAACTTTAGCCATGTGACACCATTGGGGCAATCAAGGTCAAGGCTAGGCTGTTCTCAGCACTAGGAAGTTACCCCCAAGTATATGTCAGCGCTGTGCAAAACAACCCAAGTAATAGTTTCTACAGTGTGCAGCTTTGACATGTCGCTGTCATCATGATCCTTGTTGCATCCCGCTGTACACGTGGGCGGCTTATCTTAATCTGCATAATCACGTTTCATATTTATGAGATAAGCACGTTTCCCTCATGAAGAAGATTGAATTGCTGGCAGGAAGCGATGTAGGCTGCCCCTTGCGCCGCTCTGCTTGTAGGCCCATGAATGTGACATACGAAAAGGAGCCCGCAATCGTCTCCGAGAAGTATTTTCGAAATCTGATTGCAACTCAACAACCTTAGTGTTAAATGCTTGGCACAAGAACTGCAAACACTGTGCTGTGTTAGTCCTCCAGATGCCAGGGCGCAACAAAAAAAAAAACAGATCGAGGAATGTTGCTGGCTTGGGAAATATCCCGCAGGAATTGCATGACACTGACATTAGCTGAATCCTGTAACCCAAGCCGTGTGAATAGTTTCACGTGAACTGTCGACGCGGCACATATGGGTGGCATACTATTTAACGACACATGTTTGTGAACATCATATTTTTTGCCACATTTGTCCACGACCACCCGTCATAAATAAATCAGAAGCGCTGCATGCGTATACATGTGCAAAACAGCAAGTTCGCGTTCTTGTTCATTTTGGGGACACATTTATTACGTCGTTTTATTTTCACACACATAAAAATGCACTGTCCCTACTAGGGTGGTGCCTGACATACAGCAGGCACGGTGCCCTTAATGCCTCTACGGCAGAATAAGCATGTATGTGTGGGTTCCCAATTGTGAGCCTCTTAACTCTTGATGTTGTATCGTCTGAGTTACACATCTCTCATGTTTGCTATATCAAAATGTCGCAGTGAGCATGTTGATGGACTGGCATTCCATATGCAGCCTGTACATGACAATAAAGCAGTGTGCCAAGGGATTTTGGTGGAGGATGACTCACTTTGTGTTAAGCACTTGTGGCATTCATTAGCAACCACTGGCGACATTTGTGACATGTTTTGTTAAGTACAATATTTTATAGAACTATTATTAGCATCTTAGCTTGATTGAAATTGATAATGATATTTTATTTGTATGGCGCTAATACACGTGTTTCAGAGCGCAATATGTATTCGGAAAATGTCCGCCACGCGTCACAGATTCAAATCAACACAATAAAAAAAGGACGCATTACACATACAGAGTAAACATAGTATCCAAAGCAGTACAATCTACACGAAATGTGCATCATTATCAAATCGTGATCAAACTTCAAAATACATAGAACATTAAACTATAGAATCAAGGACATTTCATAGAGAGTTTTACAAACTGTTGCAAACAGTAAAGTGCTAAGTAAAATGGCAGTGCATCAGCAATCATAAGGTACACACTACATTTAGTTGCGGCAGTAAACTGAGCATTGCTCCTGTCTATAGAAATATGTACTGCATTCTCTACAAAGATATTGAACAAACCAGTTAACACTAAATGATACATGCTTAGACCACGTGCAATATCCCAGGTGTAGCAATCCCAATCACCCTGATTGAGTAATAATAGACCTTAAGGTGGTTCTATGATAGCTGCAGGATGGTAAGAAAACATAAAGTACAAGGTGCACACATGAAGAAAAGAGCACAGGCCGGTGGCCCCCTCAAAATTCAAGAAGACTGCTGCCTCTGCAGCTTGTTATGTTTGCTACCAAATAAGCCCGATTCATGGAATATTTGGCACGGTTCAAAGTGACTTTGTACTGGTGACTTTGTGCTTGGGAAAAGTGACTTTGCACTGCCGACACAAACCCTGATTCATGGAACTGTGCAACGTGTATTTGTGCAGAGCAAAGTCAGTGCAAAGTCATTTTGTACTGCAGTTGTGACCACTTGCACAGACTTTGCACTGCATGAAATACACTTTACGCAGTTCCATGAATCAGGGTTAAACATTCATATGTAATATCGAGGAGGGTGCAGACATTAGTGTAGAGGAATTTGCGGATATGGCTCAGAGACATGACACTCCTACTCACCATGTTCCCAACTTAAATATCTATCATAAGCTACAAAGCTGTTACACTTCAAAGGTCATGTTATAATTGCCAAAAGGCAGGGGCAGCTCTTCCATAGTGGGTGATGGTACCCCCCACCCCCGCTCTTTATGAAGATGCTGAAGTCGGAGCCCAATTTCAACCTGAGCATTCCCTCAACTGCAGCAGCTTCAATATAGCGCTCCTGAGTTGGTTGTGTTGTTGAAAATCTAGGTTTCCTCTTGGGTGAGTAAACCAAGCTGTGCATGGGCAATGAGCCAAGCAAGGCCGGGGAGCTTTTCTTCCCCAGCTTGGCATGGCCCTCTGGCAATGCTTTCTGGGGTACTGCACCCACAAAATTACTTGGGTGGATGCTCAGGCGACTCCCCATGGATTAGGATGGCTGCCGCGGCAAGTATCTGCCACATTACTCGGCTCTACAGGCACCAGTAGATAGGGAGAGGAGTTTGATTGATACGTCTCCCTGCTTCCTGCCTGGGGGTTGTGCAGGAAGCGACTTCCAGGGCAGCTTTAGAGTGAGTGTGAGCTTGGAGCCTAGTTGACGAACAGGTAAGAATTTTATTTTATTTTAAAAAGTGTGTATGCATACATGCCTGCATATATGTCAGAGATTGTGAATATGTGTGACTGAGGGTGTAAATCATTTGGATTTGTGTGTGTGAATTAATGCTGCTGATTGCGGGACTACATAAATGGGGAAGGCATTCATTCACTCTCATTTGCACCAGCACAAATAAATGCCGGTGAAAATGAGAGTGAATGAATGCTACTGATTGCATTTGTATGTATGGGGAATGTACTTGAGTGTTTTTAAAGCAGAGTCAATATTTTATTCTGCGCATGCGAGTGGTGGTATGTGTGTTTGGCTGCTTGTGTGGTGAATACACCCTCAATCACACATATACATGCCGCACTCTGAGAGTGAAGTATCTATATTTGTGAGGTGGGGTATATCGCTTTTGAAAGTGTGTGTGAATACAAATGATTCCTAAACGTGTCAGTTAATAAGTGACTGAAACTGATGGTTGTGTTAGTGTATGAATAGAGAATGTGTTAGTGAATTAATGCTGGTGAATACGAGTGTATATGAATGCATGGATGCTAGGGTCTGTATGGGTGTGTGGGTGCGTGTGTGATGAATGGATGATTGTGTATGTACACGCGAGGATGGGGGTGGCAGAAAAGTCTGACGATGTGTCATGACTGATGGGGGCCCATTTCAACATGATGAAAGGGTTTGAATGCCTTGGTACTATTTCTCTTCAGAGAGTTGGTGAACGCAGACAGCAGCGGCATCTTTTCTTACTCGATCATGGCATGTCAGACACATGCCTAAGGTCCACATGATGAGTGTTCTCACATGTGGGGTGTGGAGAGCGGTCATTGAAACACTTGTGTATAGGCGCGTTATAAATGCCATATCATATCATTTGAATATGTGTAGCCAGCAAAGACAATTTGATTATTGTGCTTAAATGGGGGCGCGGGGCATTTGTGTAGCCAGCAAAAACATTTTTCTCTTACTATGGCATAGCGTTTTATACTGGCATTAAAGACAAAGCGAACATAATTGTTCTTATATGGGGGTGGGATTGTTCCATTTGTTTACTCAGCTAAGATATGGGGCCTGATTTACAAAAAGAATGTCAACAGGACTTTCCCATGTCAAAACATTTTGGGTAAATCAGGCCCATGGTGTCTTACTATGGCATGGTTACTGTTGTTAAGGATTAAGAAAACATGAGTTCTCTTATATTGTATTGGGGAGGAGGGCATGTGTGTACCAATAAAGAAAGGGGATGTTCGCTCAAAAATATTTTCATCCTGATCGTTCGGGAATGTATTTGTAAGCATACTGTAATCGATATTAAAAGATGTTGCTTACCTTAGTTTTACTGACTTTTACACATGCAAAAATAACAGGTTACATGCCGCCGTCTTCTGCTAATCTTATCCGTTGATGTATTGCCTTAAGTTCAAGTGCCCTCGCGGCAAGAATACAGATCGCTCGCCCCTCAAACTGACCTCACTAGACGTTTACGCCCCTTTACACAATGCCAATGCACGTCTTATGTCAACGTTCTCTGTTCACAAGCTATTGAGGTTGCCTCTTTCCTCGACAAATATAAACAGACCCTTTCTGAGCAGAAAACATTGCAGGTTCTTTTTCATTCGTCTCACTGTATTTAGGTTTGAATACCCATGGCTCGTTTCTGCTCTGTTTAACTATCTTCCTAGTACAATGCACCCGGGACAGGTATTTACACTAGCAGAACTTATTTAACTAAGTACTTGTATTTTATTTAAATATTTATCATATTATGTACCAATGTCTACACCAAACCTTATTTCATTTCTACTTTAAGATGTGTCAACGAGAAATGTCATAGTTTGTGCCAATTGTTCATTTTTTTGCTCTATGGGTATTTGTAACATTGCAATGTATTTTCTTCTCCTTTAACAGTAGTTGCAGCCTACAAACAAAAACATGTTTATTTTTCTGACTGTGGATTTTGTACTTATTCAGTTTTCAGGAACTATGGCAACAATACAGCTCTACCAGTAGAAGCTGGAATATTCAGAAGAGGAACTAATTGAAAGAGAAAGAGAACGAAGTGAAAACGATGAGGAATCAGACGACATATGGTATGATGAATCACCGGAGCCCGAGCCTAGTCGCATGGAAGACGTTTCAACCTGGTGTACCTGCAATCATTGTGATGTCATGCCAACCGAGGTGGAGAACTGCTGCTGCCAAGAAAACTCTGGATGTTTGGCCTACATAGCCAGTGAAGGCACACCACTGTTATGCGTTACCGAGCTGCATGACTTCAGGGCAGTATACTTCACAAGGTCCATGTTATGGATGAGGATGGTGCTTATGCATGAACTTTGCGTAACACTTCACCCTCGGAATCCAAGTAATGAGTAAGTATGCTCTAGATCTGATGTAAGTTTGACCACTGAGATTACTAACATTTTATGTTGTTCTACTACATTGTTGTAACTTCGTTGGATCACTGACAAATGAATTGTGTCTGTAAATTGAATACATTTCTCGTACTTGTTGCAAACTACAGTGTTCCGCGCTAGATTTAACTTCCGATCAATTAGGTGTCTTTTTTAAACACTGTGCCGCAACCTCATGCATCTAATTTGTAGTTTATTTGTGCCATCAACATCACCAAACTAAATAAAATACAAATGAGTTAATATGAATAGTTGTTTGAATTTTTCAGTGAGACAAGAACACACACAATCATTCATGAAAGAATGGTTGGTGCTCCTTTGCGCTCGCCTCGTCCCCATCTATCGCCCCCCCCCCAGTAACAATGGCAGTTCGCATCTGTGGCAGAGCACTCGCGAGGGAGCTGGGTAGGTGGGAAAACTCAAGTTGCCAAACACCATGTGCACCACAAAGGGTTCTTATACACAGTCCACATGGCCTCCCCATACCAGGTGTCTCCAGACTCCCCTCTTCAAGTTCCCGTTGCTGCAATCGACATAACTTTGTGTCCCTGGAGCAGTGTTCTGGGCCTTTTGTGCTCGCCTCATCCTCATCCAACCCCCCTCCAGTATCAATGGCAGTTTGCACCTGTGGCCGTGTGCTCGAATGGGGGCTGGGTGGATGGAAATGCTCAAGGAGCCAAAACACCTCAAAGGGATCTTTGCTCCCAGTGATAATTGTTCACATGGCCTCTCCAGATCTGGTGTCTGCAAACTCCCCATAGAAGACCCCATCCGTGGAATCACCATATGACTCTACCCCTTGACTGTCTTCTGAGTCTATTGAGCTTGCCTGGTCCATATCCATCCATCCTCCAGTGTCAATGGAAGTTCGCACCTGTGGGCGTTTGCTCGTAAAGGGGCCTGAGAGGATGGAAATGCTCAAGGTGCCAAACTCCATGTGCACCTCAAAGGGTTATTTCGCAAACAGACCATTGTCCACATGGCCTCCCCAGACCTGGTGTCCCCAGACTCCCCTTTCATGACCCCGTCCCTGCAATCAACATATGGATGTGTCCCTTGAGCAGCGTTCTGACCTTTAGCATTCGCCTCATCCCCATGAAAAACTTGTGTATACGCTTGTTATAAATGCCATATCATATCATATCATCCATCCCCCCTCCAGTATTAATGGCAGTTCGCATCTGTGGTTGTGCGCTTGCGAGGAGGCTTGGTGGGAACACTGAAGTTGCTGAACACCATGTGCACCACAAAGGGTTCTTCCAAAAAGGCCTCCCCAGACCTGTTGTTGCCCGACTCCCCTTTCAAGTCCATCCGTTCCCCTCCCTCATTCCCCAGTATTGATGACAGTTCGCACCTAAGACCATGCACTCGCAAGGCAGCTAAGTGGATGTGGACGCTCAAGGTGCCACAAGCTGTGGAATAGCTAGACGCTATGTAGCATTGAAAATCTACGTTACGCATCATACAAAAATATGCAGACTCTTTGTTTTTGTGTTGCCAATAAATGTTTGTGGCTTTTATTAAACATAACAATAATAAACTAAACATAATTACTGTGTTTATTTCACAAATCAACAGGTGTGCAGCATTATCATGGGCCTGTACTTTGTGGGCACCTGGACCAGGAAAGAGGAACTGGCCCTCTTTAACTCACTCTGTGCCCCAATTGTGGGCTCTCAGATGCATATGTTGGGGACCTGCATCTTGTCTGGTGAGCACTGGTGCGCTTGCTGGGGGCTTCCTTCCAGGCCCATGCAAGGTTCAAAGATAAAAACAGCCGGAGATGAAAAAGAAGTTACAAAATGTGTTCCGGATATGTTAGAAAGGTCAGGATAGACATGTGGTAGCAGGGGAGATGGAAGGGTGGGGCTATGTGTGGGGAAACAGGTGTGTTTTGAGGCTCTTTCTGAAAGTGGTGATGGAGAATTCAGTGTGGATGTGAAGAGGTAGGGTGTTCCATGCCAGTGTGTCCAGTGGGCAGATGCTTGATCTTGTGTTCATTTGCAGACGGGAATGTGTAGGAGATGCTGGCTTGCTTGTCTGGTGTTTGTTTGGGGGGTGGGTTTGTGTTTGTCATAAAGGTAAGATGGGGGTTGTGATGGATAGTTTTGAAAACCATGCAGAGTCTGTTGAAGGAAATTATGAGTATGAGTCATGCTGCTGTGCTTTGTATGGCTTGCACAGGTTCAAAGGGACTTCAGGGTAGTTCTGTTCGGGGAGTATTGCCAACGTCCTGTTTGGACAGAACCAATGCTTGTACCGTGGTGCACAGTTCATCAGGAGGAAGGATGCATTTGATCTTTCATAGGATGTATAGCTCTAGAAGACATGCTTTGGAGGCAGCAGCTATGGGGTATGAAAGAAAAGTGACAGTCTATGGGGAGTCAACAGCAATGTGCACATTTTGGGTGCAGGCACCCATTGTCAACCTGCTGATCGATTTTAAGATAGCTAGCACACTTCTAATGCTGGCAAAATCATTCCCACGTGAGGTTTGGGTGTGCAGATGCAATGCAATGCTTTGTGCCAGATTGGTTATTCAAAATTATGTATTTATTTATTTAATTCAGAGCTGTACAAGTGTGCCAAAGACAACCATGGAGATTCATTATGATGAAATAGTATATCAAAAGGTTAACCCCTACCTAATGGGATACAGGAATTTATCATACATCTCTATCTCAAAATCCAGCAAAAACACATAATTCTCTGACCATCTACTTACACATTAATGCACACCTTGTCAAGCCTCCTTTGTTACATTTTGAAACTGTTTATGGCAGAAACAACAGTTGGTAGTTGGAAGATTGACAGTAGTCACGCAAAACTGCCAGAGCCACCACTAAGGGCTATGGAAGATCTTTCAAAGCGGGGTGGAGAGAACATGGGTTAAGAGTTCACCTTTGACATGGAGGCAGTCAGCACTTAAGTTCAAACCTAGGAGGGGGGCCTCAACTTTCACCTCCTGAGGTTGATCCACTTATAGCTTTTTAATTGGATAATAATAATTATTCCAACACATAGAAGTAATATATACTGACGTAGCGGCCCTGTAGTTACAGTTAAGTTGCTCAACCTATAGGAAGAACACTTTTTGGGTGGCTTATAATTTTGCTATCCTCAGACAAATCCTCACCAAACTTTGCAAACAAAGTATATGGCCCCATTGGATTGATTCTGCAAAGTTTGGTGAGGTTTCCTAAAAGGGGTGGGGGCAAAGGTATAGGAGGAATCCCAAAATGTGTGGTTA
Source organism: Ambystoma mexicanum (assembly GCF_040938575.1). NCBI lineage: Eukaryota > Metazoa > Chordata > Amphibia > Caudata > Ambystomatidae > Ambystoma > Ambystoma mexicanum. The sequence continues at coordinate 810,137,975 of NC_090924.1, read as the reverse complement.
TTTCGAATAGATGCAATGGAGAAAAAAAAAAAAGATTTGCTCACGCCTACAGTCCAAACCGCTTGGTCCCGAAAGCATGCTATTGTAAATTTGGTGTGAATCCGTCCAGTTGTTTTTTTTTTAAATGGCCAATAAGTAGGCACATAAAAAATAAGGATATTTGGGTTCGGCCCACAGACCCACTTACCTATTTACTTTGCAGACAGGCCTCCAATTGGCCCAAGGGCCGTCATGAGATCCGAAGAACATCGGATGCGACTGCTGATTGGATGATGAAAAGCGTGAGGTGCTTCATATTTTTGGAAACGCCTGCCATGTTGGATCCGTGGACAACTGCCGCTGTCCGAGTACAATGCAGTGAGAGAAAGTCTGGCAAACATATTTTGGGTTATTTGGTGTCCAAAAGAGGGCCTGGAAAGAGTGGGGGAGTGGAATACAGATGATATGAGGCTGTTTTTGTAGGTAAAAAAGGGAGCACAGGTGCCTCCCGCTCCACGGACACTGCGGTAGTACGCGGACAGCGCCGTGAATGGACAACTTGGGAAACAAATCTGGGGTTATTTGCTGGCTGAAAGAGGGCTTGGAAAGAGTAAGGGAGTGGAATAAAGATGATATGGAGCTGTTGTTATGAGTGAAAAAAGGGTTTGCAGATGCTGCCAAGTCCGCAGTCAATTTCGATGTCCACAGACATCAATTGAATTGGGAGGGAGTTCTGGGCGAGTTTTGTGATTTGGAGATGTATTGTATGCACTTGTCAAATGCTTTATTTATGTTGTGGTGGCTGCCATATCCATTATAGGCCATGCCCCCAAGAATCTGACCACTTGCCATAACCATAATAGTAATAGGTGTATAGTAATTATAGTTACTGTAGGCATATCATTGCAGTACAGTTAATGGTAGCGCATTTTTGAATTTATATTTGTGTCTTTGTAAAGATAACAAATAGGATTACATTTGGTAGGGTTACTTAGTTGCAGACGGTAATGAAGGTGGAATCTCTGGTTCTTTCTCTGTGAATAAAACAAAGTATACTATGTTAACCAGGATAGTTTAAAATGTTTAATTGCATACATGTTCACATATAAACACCCTATTACATGTATATGAGTGTGAGTGTGACAGTATGTTTGTTTAAAGTGTGTTGTTATTAAGGCAATGTTTAAAATAGTTGTATACCTGTTGGCATATTCTAACTATATTGGACGCTTAAAAAAGTTATGTAGTAAGAAGAATTGTGATGGTGTATCTGAAGTGCAGTTCAATAAAGGGTCTTTGTAAAGTAGTTAGTTACCTTTTGGAGTATTCTAAATATTTTGCCTTTTAAAAGTATTATTGTAGTATTATGGATGTAGTTAGATACCAGTTGGCGTATTCTAACTGTTGATTCCGCTATAGTTCAATGACTAAATTAGGGTTTAAGGAATATTAAGTAGGCATTTGTTAGATGTGTTAGATTTGATGGTAACCTATGTTTTATAGTAACAGAAGTGTAGTTTTATTCAAACCAACCACTTCTTTTTTTGATGTACGCAGTATAGTGGCCTGCAGTGGTTGTGGCACTAGTGTGGTATATTATGCCTACTGTTGTGAAGGTTTTCTTGCCAAGAGATACTTGGCCATGTGTGAAGCTAGTAAGCTTACAGTTGTTTTTCATACCATATGCATTGTACCTTAAAAGCATTAGAATCAGATATTGGCTATGTGAGGTTATTTGTATGGTGGAACGATAGCTTGAATTGCAAAAAGTTCATAATGTGCCATGATTTGCATCATTCATTGGGGATGTTCTCTTGTGAAACATGGTTGCAGATACTGCATGTATGTTTCCATGTGTATGAAATCTTGAAGATTTCATTTATATGTATATTTTTGGTTTTAGAACTTGTAGTAAGTACATTAGAAATTATTGTGGATCTTCCTGTGTTTTTATGGTGTATTTTACCATTCCTATAAAATAGGCCAATTCTTGGCTTATACCTGAGACCCACCATCATCCTCAATCAAGATCGACAAATCATAGAACTAATCAAACATAATACTAAACTAGTCCTGCTAAAATATCTATTATTTTGTAAAATCACCTCATATCATCTTCAAAGTGTTAAAAGGTTTTTCTCCGCCATTTGAACTTAACATCTATGCCAGACGAATGATACCATGGGGTTGTTTATATCTGGTAGAGTTTTGAACTTAGTGCATAAAAACTGTAAATAAGTGGGAGCAGATGGAATGTAATGAATTTTATTTCGGCTTACAGATGATATTATTACTATTTTGAAAGTTACATGTTTGCAACCATGTGCTATCACAGCCCAACAATTGGTCCATTAATCTGATTATACATTAAATCATGTAAATATAATATATATAATGACTTTTCTTTAAATATGTGTGTTCCTTTTTCAAATCTGCAGACAGTTGTGCTACTGTCTGCAGAAGAGAATCGTTGCATTTGTTTAAACAAAATCATAGGCTGCATGCAACTCATTGGGCCCCTCTCACAGAACTGAAGAGATGCTCTGCATTATTTGGGTGACATCTCTCCAACTACAAGTATGGGGCAATTTCTCCAACATCCCTATTCCTACCTTCTTGCCAATGTCTGTCAGTCACCAATGTCAAGGTAGAATTGTGTCTGGCCTTGTGCTTCATCATGGGATCCCTCACTTCTGCAGGGGTCAACTCACTCAGCACTATTTGCCAACACCTTATGCATCAGTCAATCACTCAATCTCTGCCTACATAATGCCACACTCAGAGGTCTATCACAAACAGCAAGATGCAGTGGGGGGAGGGGAAGGTGGGTATGCTGCCTTGCTGGTGTATGACACAGCAGGCACAATATGCACAGATTGCAGATGTGTTTTGTCAAGATCAAAGAATGGGGAACTGAAAGGTGATTTTGCTGTTGTGCCTGGAAACAAGCAGAGGTGTCGTTTACCTGGTACATTTCTGATTCTGCACTTTCTTTTGGTTTCAGATACATCGCATCTGAAGCAGGAAGACTGGCCTAATGCTTTGGCATAAGGACTGGCCTAACATCTAACAGCCAAGAAAGCATGTCACAGAAAACAGCAGCTATTGTGGAATTCTGCAGGCCTCAGAGATGGTCATCCATAGCCCTCACTCTTTGAGAACATACACAGTTCTGAAGCTGCTGGCTGAAGTCCAAAGGTCGATAAGAGCCTGCCTTGCAAAGACAATCTGGACAAAAGACATACAAAATATATTTTCTCTCTCTCTTCTTGCGATTTGTACTTAAGGATGAGCCAGACTTGGGAGGGGTCAGAGTTGAATGCAGCCCTCCAGAGCCTGGTGTGTGTTAGCATTACATAGCTTTTACACCCCACTTCTGGCTTTGTTTATTATTTGTGTCCCAGTGTCGAGTGCGGAGTGCCTGGAATGCCTGAGATGGTGTGAGGGAGCTGGATGAGCACTAATATCGTGGTGAGAAGGACAAACCTGTGTAACAGTATCCTTCTTTTGGGACTCTGCACACACTCCCTTATTGCTGTTCCTACCATAGTAGGGTGTTTCTGGAAGATGTGTCTGGAAGCTGAAGGGTATGTTGTAGGACTAGCAACATCATGCCTTTGGTTCAACCCTTTTCTGATATACTCGTCTTGACTTTTGTCTTGCCTAGGTTACATATCACAGTGCCTTTGTCCCCTTTCACAGTCTTCTCCAGCAATCTAGAGTAGTACTAGACACATAGTAAGGTGAGCACTACAATGGGTCTGGATGCCCCTGCCTCAATGATCAGGGATGGTCCTGCCAGGAACATGAAAATAGATGTTTGTGCCTGCCTTTCAACCTATTGAAGGGCAGGAGCAGGTGCAGAGGTCTCAACTCTTCCTGAGCCATCCTTTGGGGGCTACCTCTGCCTCCTCCTCTTCTAGTTAATGTTCTGCCTCTTGCAGTACCACCACATGCACCCTCTCCCCTTAATTCTCCAGAATGCCACACTTCTCCTGCATCTCTGCCATACCTTCTCTCTTCTTAAATTCTACTACCTCTTCTCAAAAAGGGCATTTAATGCTCTGCCCACCAAGGCCTGTAGTATATCCATGGATGCTACATTTCCCTCTAACATTCAGGCAGCTAGGGCCCCACACTCCTTCGCAGACACTTTGCAAGGTTCCTCCATCACCTCTGGGTTAAGGGCACTGTACACTAGCGGGCTCCTTCTCTGCTTCCTCCTCTTCCCCCTTTGGGATTAGAAATCCTATTTGTCAGCTCTGTCTCCTCTCCTCTTACTGAACTTCCCTTAAAGACTGCACCATCCCAGGCAACATGTGCCTTAGCTGTGGGCATCTGACACCTAAGCCCATAACCACAAGGAACATGCCATTCTTCTACACAATCTGTTGGGTAGCATCCTTGTTCTCAGAGAAGTGAACCTACTAATCATTCTCCTTCTCTTACTTTTCCTCTGAATATAATTACCAGTTCCACTTCATAATTTCAATTCCTTTCTATGAAAGGTTCACACTAGAAAAAAACAACAAAAACAAATGACTGATCAGTGAAAACAAATCAATTTTTGCAAGACTTAGACAGACAATTGAACATGTTTTTCAGACACGTGAAGGAATGGAACAGTTTATGTTTTATTTTTATTTTTGGGGGTGAAAGCCAAGGCAACTGACATAAATGGAAACCACCTTGCAAGATACAGTAGGCAGATACACTGCCAAATTGAATTAGAAATAAAAAAGGAGACCATTGCCTTATTTGCTTTGTTAAGGTTTGTGGGTGTCACAGATGGGAAAGGAAACAGGGGAAAGGAAAAGGAAATATTTTGGTGTTTATTTAAATGTTGAACGATCGGAGGTAAAGCTAAATAAGGAGATCTATCAAAGAGGGATAAAAAACATCCAAACAGAAAAAAGGGAGCAAATAGGGATAAAGATCAACTAAAATCTAGTACATTGTCAATGCCAAGACCACCAAACTCCAGTAAAATAGACCAAAGCTCCTCTAGAAAACATGTTCTAGGATTGGATTTCCTCCTTCCTATGAGCCAGATCAATGAGAGCATTTGCTTAGAATTCAAGTGCTTGCCCCAGAACTTACCACCTGTGGCATCCCACAAGGGTGTTGTGTATCTCCAACTGTATACACCATTTTAACAAAACCACAATTAAATCTCTTAGACTCCATCGGCATATCCTACATGAACTACGCTGATGATACTCAAATACTACTTTCCCTCTCCGGCAACTACCTCGAGGACTCTACCACTCTAATAGAGATCTACTTGACCATCCAGGCTTGGATGGCTACAAAACACCTCTGCCTAAATGATGAGAAAACATAGATCCTTCTTGTAGGCCCATCAGTGGTTATTAAAAGTGTGATGCTTAATACACCTCGTTCAACATCGACGCCATCACAATTCCAGTCTCACCATCAGTAAAGACACTGGGAGTCTACCAGGACACCACACTCTCCCTCAATCAGCAAGTGAATGCCAGCGCCTCCTCAGCTGCCTACACTACGAAATTAATTAATGTAGCCAGACCATTTCTGTCCTCCGATAGCCGCCTTACTATTGGCCCCGAGCATTAATTGGCTTGAGGCTTGTCTATTGTAATGCACCCTTTGCAGGCACCTCAGAGCACAACATTTGTAAAATGAGGGGTATACAAAACAATGCACTGCGAGCAGCCATGGACATCCCCAAACAGGAGCACATCACCTCTGCAAGAAGGAAGGTATGCTGGCTCCCCATTCACGAACGGATTCTATTCAAAACACCATCCATCACACATAAATATTATTCCAATGAGGCCCCCTGTAATCTCTGCAAAAAATTCTGAAAGCCAATTCCACCAGGCCTATGCACACTGCTCAATGCAGCACACATTTAAACGCTGGAGGCTCTAGCTTCCCAACCATTTGATCCAAATACTGGAACTTACTCCTACCAACCCTGCAAGTCGAGCTCTCCTAGTGGGCCTTCGCTTAAATTGTTATTATTAAGTTTGCTTTGATTCACTGGCTGTATACATAAGCTGCCTGTGAGTAACTGGTATCTGTAACAGTGCCTTGATGCCTCAGGTTTTAGTGCGCGTTAATAAATGTTGCCGTTCTGCCCTTTACGCTCCTGATTTTGTAGCATAACAAAGTTCAGACACAGAAAGTTAATGTGAGCTGGTCCTTTTGTAGGACCACCAAACCGTCCTAGACCCATCAAATATCTGAAGAGATGTGCGGATTCTAAATGATCTGCCGAAATGAACTCTTAAGCCGCATGTAGGTTCAGGATTTGTTTTGGGCTGATGGAAAGTCCCTACAGATCCTTTGGTTCTAACAAATCCCATACATGAGATTCAGTTTGGTCAGCGAGATGACCAGTGGGAAATTGACCCAAATAAGGGTGTGGTGTACTGGCACTGTGCTCTTCTTGGGATGACTGTGCCTGAAGAATGTCTATATTTGGCCAGAGAATGATGCTGCATTTATATAATGAGGCTTCATTTTCTTGATGGAAAGAGATTTTTTCTTTTTCTCCTTTCCTTCTCCTTTCCTTCTTCCATAGCAGAATTCAATCTATTTATCTTATATTCTGAAAGCAGAACAATCAATTGCTCAACATGGTTTTCTGTTTGCTTTTTAATGGAGTCCATCCAATATGTTGATGTATTAGAACCCCACTGTCTCTAACTGAAATCATGTATCTTGTAGATTAGACAGGGCTGTAACACAAAATCTGGAGGCCCCCGTTTGAGATTTCCCAATGGGGGTCCCCCTAAAATCAACCCCAACATAGTTATAACCTACTCACAAAATGAGACCACACATACCTCCATACGCCCCACCCATAGGAACTGAGTATATGGGGCAGAGGGCATAGGTGCACCTGTCTCTCCTTGCCATGCTTATCTAAATCGGTGTTTGTGGCAGAGTTTATTTCTCCTCTCCTGCTGGGTTCCGGCTTTGTGACGTGTTAGCATGCATCTTGCAAAGTTAGCAAGTGCTGCTCACTTCAAAATTGGAAAGGAGCCTCATTAGTGGACAACCTTCAGAGGTGCAGGAGTATCAGGAGGTGCTTCGGCAGAATGCTGCAAGGAAAACTGAACAGGTTAGGTGACTGTTGCTGAAATGTTATATGTTTAGTCCTTCCTGTACATGATATGGCTTGTTTCTATTCCTGCTGCAAAATTTGCTGAGAACTGCTCTTTCGACTTGGGGATGAGTACAGCTCGCCAGTGTCACTCAGTTTGGAAATCTCTGCCCCATAGCAAAACTGAAAAGATGGCACCATAACAATGTAGACAAAGTATAAAAGTTGCCCACCTTTTAAACCCAACAATGTATAATGAAATATTCCAAAGAAAACTATATCCAAACAGGCGATGTGTGCTTTGAGGAATCTTTTGTGTGATTTTATGACATTGTATTGTGGTGCTTCGAGTAAGCGTCTGCACTTGAAACATGACAACCTGGAGTGAAATCTTAGTAGCCAAACAATTGAGCGAGCAAACTTTTTTTTAATGCTGGCCTGAAAAACATCTAAGAGAGGTTGAGTGGACCCCTGAAAAAAGTGGGCAGGCGCTGTCCACCCACATGTATCCTCCATTTGTACCATGACAATCAGCACAGAGCCAGAGAAAATAACCCCTCCAGTCTCCAGGTTTACACCCTCTCTTGCCACATCCTGGTCATATAGTCATGACACACTTGCCCTCTCATCATTACCCTTATCAGCCCCACGTTTGCCTTTCAACAACACTCTGCTCTATAAAGAGAACTTGAAAAGTGCACAAGACATAATAAAGTACTATTATGCAAATCTGCATAGTTTAGAAAGCACTTCCCTAAGGCAATAATTCAGTGAACCTATATAGTCGGCTGCAACACTGAGAGAATGCTAAAAGAGGGTTTTAGTAAATGGCAACATGTCAATGATTTAACAAGTATAACACACTTTAGTTAAGAGGTGAATCTGTGATTTGAGCTCAGCTTGCACTTTAATCACTTAGCCAATCGTTTTGGGAAACAGTGAGCAAACTCATCTTTTGTGAGGGAATAAGGACAGAGCCCCTTCAAGGGAAACAGCTCAGGACTGGAAGGGGGGGGGGCGGGAGGCAGGAAGAAAGGGAGGTGCAAGGGAAGAGGGAAGTCAGTTATGTAAGAGGAGGAATAAAGAGGAGTTGGAACCGAAGTTGGCTCTGTGTTCATTATTGCAAGTGCGTGGTATGGCCCAAGGGGGGCCAACATCATCTGGCCAGATAATAGGGGGACCACAAATGACAATTGTGGTGTTGTTTTTTGTAATTGGGCTCCAATGTACATAGTTTAAAACTGCATTCTATGTTAAAACATTACGAAATGTAATGTTGAGAGACTGAACTTTCCAGACTGTGAACTGCCTTTAAATAGTTGGACATTGATGTAGAGACAATCCAACAAGAAGAAGGAAGACATTGCAGGCACTGTCTTAGTTTACATTATAAAAGGTCATATTTTACTAAACAGCCCACAAGTCTCTTCTAAAATGAAAATAACCATCTGGTTCTTAGTCAGAATGAATTGTCAAAAAATAGAGGATGCATTTTACCACACAACTGTGCAAGCCACATACCCCTAGAACCACTTCACTGGCTCCTGCTTTAAAACAAAATACGTGGTTCCACCTGTCTATCCGCAACCTGACCAGGTATGAATCTTACTGGATGCACATTTAAAAGTGCGTCCGGTTAAAAAATAATAATTTAGTTAATAATCATTATATGTTATGTTTGCTTATGGTAGTGCACTTGACAAAGGAACAAGTGAGTGCCCAACTATGCTTCATGCTGTGGAAAGAAGAAAGTGGGTTGATGTATTTCGCAATTAACAGCTCACATATTGGAACTACAACTTGATCAAAGTTATTTTGCAAAATAATAATGTTAATTTCATGGAAGGCTCTCCATTAAAAACGAGTGCAGGCTCCTTGGAAACAGAAAAATATGTTGCTAAATTGCACTTACTCATTAGCCTTCATCCAGGCAATGCTCTCCATATCCAAATACCCGTGCTGCATTATTACTGGGCACGCATTGACGTGCTTTGTCGCTTAGCTCCCGAGTTGATGCCTGTGTGCTTGTTTGGTGTGGGCGTGGCCCTGGACAACTTTATAGATTGTGTGGCTGGCTCTGGAAGGTTGCTGGCCAACACCCTTGCTGAGGCTCTGCCTTGCAGGCATCTCATCAATGAATGCACGGAGATGCAGCTCCTTGGGTGTCAGGGTGCGGCCCAGGGGCTAGGGCTCCTGCGCTCGGACAGGGCTGGGCAGGGCTTGACTTCTGCCTAACTGCCGTGCAGCATGCAGCATACGCCTGTGCAGCAAATGTGCAATGCACACGGCAGCCCTGTCTGACTGCCTGACCGTGCTGTTGCCTATGTATGCCACCCGCTTTTGCACCTTGGCATGGGGGCACCCGCGGAGGCTGCATGTATCCGCGCTACGCCACTGAGATTAGATTACATTCTCATACCTATGACGAAACAGAGTACGTTCCTTCTTTGCCCCAGCTGAAGACAAGCTCTCAGATTCGGGGTAAACAAATGTTACTGCTCGATTCCCATGATGATTGGGTGATAGTTGTTCAGCAGTCAGATCCATTCCTGAATTGTTTAGGTGGAGAGTTACTGCTTCAGACTTCAGGTAGTCTGAAAAGATCCTTTGCAATATGAATGTTTAATTGCTTCGCAATAAAGTTAATATAACTTTGAAAAGGTGTTGTTAACCATGCTGGAGGCCAAGCAGGAAAGGAAGTAGGCTTGATACCTCTGGTTGATGTCCCAATTTCCAAAGCAGTAAGAGATGTATCATGTAACCATGTTAAAGCAGATAAGGAGGCAATCGAAGCAATGCATGTGATGGTCTCCATTCAACTATTCTTTAGGGTACCATTATGATATTGCCTGAGAAGAAAGTAGTAAAATCGGAACAACCAATAGGAAACATGACACACCGTGTGATGAGGAGGCAGAGAAAGGGCTGATTGCTCATTGGGAGATTGTGATTGATGCACCAAAGTATAGCTGAATACAGGGAAGGTGTAAAAGAGAGAAAAAGGAATTGGGGCGCAAGTGTTGCCATTGATGCAGCGCATGTCTAGGCGCCTCCTATGAGCTTATGCTTACCTGCTGAAGGATTTATTTGGTGGGTCTTCCCACAGTGGAAAGGGACTCTTTGTTCGAGACACCAGCGACACACCTATTCCAGCAGTTTCTGCATTTGTCAAAGGGAGGCGCCATCATAAAGGGGCACCCTGCTGTTGGGAGTACGTCACAGTCCCAATGAACCAGTTGTTGCCTTCAGCGTGCGGTGGCTTGGGCATTCACTGGTTCGTTGACAACAGAGGCCTTTGCCTCCCGATTCCAATTAGTGTTGTAATAAATGTGCTCCGAACTGAACGGTGTTGTCTCTCAACGCTCCTGATACCGACTTGTGTGTTCCTAAATCTCCATCCCTGATTTTGCCAATTCGTTACATGTCAGTCTCATCATTCTGTTCTGTCTCTTTTCATGTTTCTTCTTCTCCCTTCACACCTATCTCAGTCTGCTTGGTGTTTTTTGCTTCCTCCCAGCCTCGCCACCTTGAGTATTTGTGAGTTTGAGAGTCAACCTACCACTACCTTTCCCAGCATATTCCATTGATTACCTTTTGGCGCAAATCTTCAGTGCTTGCACCGTCCACACTCCAAGTATGTTGAGAGGTGCCACACATGTGGTATGGGGATCCTGCTTTTTCTCCCTTCTTGGTTATGCTATTCCACGGTTGTTTGGGGGAGGTTTCCAGTACTACTCTACTCTCTCTGTGATGGAAAGTTGGAATATCACCAATTGTGAACTGAAAAAGGTGGCTCGCCCATCCCAGGGTTGGTTGGGGTACGTTTCCAGTACTGCTCAACTCTCTATATGATGGAGAGTTGGAATAGCACCAATTTTGGACCGTAAAAGGTGGCCCCAGGTATGCAGCACAAGTCCAACATTCTGTTTGAGATGACTCGATCCTAGCCCCGAGTTGGAGACTATGCAACTACGAATTGACTGGCCTTAAATCTGAAAGTAGCTTGCTTGTGGCAGGGAAATGCCACCCTAAATAAAGCTGTGAAACAGGATACTGTTTACACGCAAGCAGAAACCACTGTAGCACATATTACCATGGTCCGGTTTAATGGGAACCTCAGAAAATGAACAGACCTCTAAACCCATTGCCAGAGACAGTTCTTTTTCTGGCAATAAGTGCTTTTCGCAAGGCTAGATGTTGCATGCATTTTGACAACTCCTGCTGGGAGTGCCCTCAACTACGCTATGCCCCATGTATCTGCCAAGAGCCCAATACTAGAGAATGTGGTCGAATTCGAGAACTTGTTTTTGCTTGTGCGTCAATCCCCTATCTTCGCCACCTCTGCACAAAACCAATTGACAGTCTTCAAACAAGGTGATTTGGATATTATCTCATACATTACCCGATTCCTTTTGGTCCGAGATAATGCAATGAACCGCATTTGAGTGTGGGTTAAACGAAGGATAAAAGGACAAACATGTGCATATCCTGGAACTAGAAACTCTTCAGACTCTAAGTGTCCAAGTAATTAGGATAGATTACCTTTGTCACAGCTCAGAGGCGAATGTTGATGACTCAAACAATCCATGTGAAGTACTGTGCATTTCCCCAGTACCATCACCCACTGCTACCAGTGAAGGACAACCTGAACCCTTGCAACTATGTGTGGTAAGGGGGCCATTATAATAGGCCGGGAAGAAATGGCATAGCCTGAATTTCCTTTTTTGTATCCTGCTACTGCCAGACGCTATCTGACACTGTGCCCTCAAAGTCCAGCAAAACCAGTGGAAAACTTACCAGCTTGCTGCAGAGGAAGGAGGTTGCAAGCCCACCTACAGGAAGTAACATGGCACCAATCTGAATGTCTAGAAACCACTGTGTTGCACCCGATGCTTCATTTGTGTTACATGTTAACCTTTCTTGGGCCAGGAAACCCAGAGCTCTAGAAGCAGGTGCTTCAGTGGACTGTGGGGCATTAAGGAATTTTATGGATATAGAGTTCACCAGCAATCATTCCATACTGTTGTTACCCAGAGGATAGACCATGCAGGTTGCTGTCATTGATGTTATCTCATTATCCTCAGGAGCGATTATGCAATGGACACAGATTATCGACATGCACATAAATCACCACCAGGAAAACATTGCTTCCAATGTCATCCTGACACGTATAATTCAAAACGGTCCTGGTGCTTCCATGGCTGGTACATCACAACTCCTTCATCAACGACCGACACATTTGTCTTTTAGTCTTACCATTGCACTTGGTGGTGTTGTTTGGATGCCCAAGTACGACCACCATAGTGTCTATCCAAGCATAGAGACCAGAACAATGGGTATATAGCTGCCAGAATACCAACTATCTCTTCAACAAGCTTGAGTATTTTCCAAATCCCACCACAATTTATCACATGAAGGCAAGATTACACTGGTTCTAGGAACATCTATAATGTATGGTCAGATCTACTCTCTATCCAGCAAAGAGAGACAGGAATGTCAACACTATGTGGATGACTGTCTTTTCAAGGGCTATATAAGCCCTTCAAAGTGTCCCTGCGGGGCACCTCTGGTTTTTGCACACAAAAAGGAAGCAACCTTTCAACATGTATTGACTATTTGGACTTAAATTCCATCAACTGTAGAGATCAGTACCTATTTCCCCGGAGACTGGGATCGTTACATTCAGCAGCAATGTTTACTAAACTCATGATATCCAGGGACTATCACCTGGTCTGCATTTAGAAAGAGGAAGAGTGGATGTTGGCTTCAAAGGCCCTATGGGTCAGTATGAGCATTGTATTGTGGCATTTGGTCTAAGCCCTGCCCCTTCAGTCTTCCAACGATTTATGGATTTGGTCATTTCCAACCTGCTGGGATATTCAGAATGGGTCGGTCTAGATGACATTCTGATCTTCTCCTTATTCTAGGAACAAAATATACTCCATGTAAAGGAAGTGTTAACCATACTCAGAGACAATCATTTATATGTCCAGGTTGAAAACGTCTCATCCATCAGGAGAAGATTGACCTCACGGGTTACATCATCAGCAAAATCAGATTCACGTGGATCCCCGTAAGATTAGGCCACAGTAAATTGGAGGAGCCCACACAATCTGAAAGCATACCAATTGTTTTGGGGTTTAGCCAATCACAACAGGTGCTTTATCAGCAGTTATGCCCAGAAAACCCTTTGTGTGTGCTAGCCAGGCCCAAACAGCATTTCAGATTCTAAGGAATCCTTTACTAAGGCTCCCATTCTACAACACCCAGACAGCATGCAGCCATTCATTATGAGGCTGATGCCTATGTATTAGTGGGCCGTTCTACTCCAGAAGGAACAAGACACCGGACCAGAACATCCAATCACCTACGTTTCCCACCAAATATTCACAAGAAAACTTAACTCTACCGTCATAGAAAAGGGCTAATGTGCATCAAAGAGGCACTAGAAGAATGGAGTCACCATCTGCAGCGTGACGATTTTCCAATAGAGACGAATACAGACCATTGGAATCTGAAATTTCTATGCTCCATGGCATGAAAAAATAGCATACATGCTAAATGGGTCTTCCTCCTTCAGTTTAACGTTTTCAATACTTACATATGCAGGAGTCATCACCTACACACCTACATACCCAGGACTCATCGCCAACACACTCATCACTAGTAACATACAAGCCAATGCATTTTATTGCTTGATGGAGCCATCAGTTGCATAAGAAGAGGAAGTCCTGTCTCTTCTGCCCTCAAATTATTTCTCTCCGCTGTTGCCCCTACCTCAAGTAGGTTCAAGTAGAAACCAGGAAACATTGATCTCTATCTATCTTATGACAAACAAGATAGAGGGGGATGCACTGGTGTATTACTGGAACCATTTGTAGACTCTCATTCTAAAAGCTTTTCATGATACCCAAATATCTTGACACGGGCATGCAGGCAACTTCGGAAAGAAGACCTCATCAATTCTGCTGGCCCAATATGACCTCTCATGTCCAAATGTATGTCACAGCTCTTGCCCTGTTTATGGCCAAGACACAGCCAGCCATCTCTGACCACTCAGTCTACTACAAGTTTTAGTAGCTCCACCGTACCTATTTATGTGGCAGGATTGCTATGATATGCAATCGTATGCAGGATTGCTATGTTATGCTGTGGTACACTACATTGGGCTCTCTCTCATACATTTAGGCCTCCAATCTTCCTTCTGCCTCCCTCTGCTTCCCTCTGCATGCAGCCCCCCAGACAGGCCCAAACCCCTTCTAGGGCAGAGGACACGTCAGACCTTCTCTTGTTCTTATTCTCTACAAGTATAGCATTATCTCCGTATATATAACAGAAGGGATTCTGCGAATGCTGCTTATCCATAATACAACACAATGAACCACAGGGCTGAGTCACAAGGTCACAAGTCAGATGTCGACAGTCATTGCCAAATGGCTGCAATAGAGTGCCAAGTAACACCCCTCATTGTGAAAATGGATTCCTAATTTGTCTGGGGCAAGATTGTAGTATATGTTTGGATGCAAAGAATGTACTCCGTAGACATCCTCATTTACTGATGCTCACACCGATTCACTACAGTAGGTACTAGAAGGAGGCAAAATTTGGAAAATTGTCTGAAGCAAAATGTTTGAGATGTTGGTTATTCCTTTAAAATGTATTACTACTGTATACAGTTCAAAACTGTTTATTATAGCATTTTTAAAGGGAATTGGGAAAATAAATGTTTTATCACACCAGTCCAAATATGGGAAATGGGAAGGTTACCGTTTACTTAAGTTCATTCATAAGAAGAGAGCACAATCAATCAATCTTTCTTAGACAGTTTCCGAAATGTACTGAAGCAATTAAGTGACTGAAACATGCCGCACAAAAAACAAAACTCACTTGGAAAAGCTCCATCGGATGCAAAGTGAAAATCAATATCAAGAGCTTCTGAAACACAACAAGAAACACCAGCAGAACTTGCCGACCAGAGGGCAAGAGCAATTTCTCCAGCGCACATGAGACAACACAGCAAACTGAAGTAAGACTTGCTGACAAGCGGTAAAGCACAACATCCTCCAGGGCAAATGAGACACCACTTAATCAGTACACCGGCAACACGGGTACCCCAGCTAGTGCTATATAACCAGCACTCTAGGGGTGGACACCTAGAGAGAGCTCTGTCTGCTGAGTGCCTGAACATTTGTTCTGCGGTGTTCCCTGCTGATCAGGTGATCACTCTGTCTGCTGTGTATGTGCTACCTAATACAAGAAGCTTGGTTTACCACCTGTCTGTGTCTGATCATTTTGTTTCCTGCAACCGGAGGCTGATGCAGAAGGGAGCCTTTGGGAAGGGGCCCACTCTTGGCCACCACAGAAAAAGTGCCGTGATCTCTGCCCAGGACTGTGCAGGAGTTTTTCTGAGGGGTGTCCAGTACAGATAACGTTGCCGGGAGCAGTACTCCTGGTACCACCAGAACGGTCCAATGGAGACCCCAGAAGGTATGCAACATTCATGAACCAGTGCTGCCTCCATTTTCTTTGTAGGCCTGGGGCTTTCCCAAATGACCAGGCGAGGGTGGCCTTCATGTTATCATATTTGAGTGGAAGTGCTGCAGACTGGTCGGTACCTTTAGTGAGCCGGTATGACTCATTACTGCAGAACTTCAGGGGTTTTCAACAGGAGATGGAAAAGTTATTTGCTCGACACTTGCATGGACAAGCTCTTGATAACAAACTCCTGTCCCTCCGCCAAGGGAATCAAAATTTGCTGACTTATATTGCCACCTTTAATTGACTGGTAGTAGAAGCGGGGTGGCCAGAAGATAAAAGAACAATGTTGTTTCACCGGGGCCTACGAGGAGACCTGAAGGATGTCCTTGCTCAAGTGGTAGACCCACCTAAGGACTGTGCAGAGTTTATCAACCCGGTAGTTCAGTTGGACCACAGATTACAGGATCAAAGAACAGACCGAAGTAGACTCGAAAAACATGCCATGTACGTACATTCAAAAGATAATGTTCAATGTCCATCAGAAAATACGACAGAACCCATGCAGATTGGAGGAATACAACCCCCTTTAACCAAGGTTGAAAGAGACAAGAGGAGACAGCTCCAGTTATGCCTATACTGTGGTAAATCAGGTCACTATCTTAAGGAATGCCCAGTGAAACTGCAAGGAAGGTGGTAGGCGCTACAGAGAAAGGAGATGATGGAAAGGAATCGGAAAATGACCAGGCCCGGCAAGCGTAGAGGTCTGCTTGTCGAGCGAGAAGGATGAGTCACAGACCACACATTTCGCCCTGCCAATAACCTTGATCAATCACCAACGACTGTCACAAATGAATGCCACAGAGGCATATATAGACAGCGGAGCAGTTGGTTATTACATAGATCGAGATCTGGCAACAGAAATGGGACTTCCCTTATGCACAAAACCAACAACTGAAAAGGCTACCGTTGACGGTACAGAAATTGCTTCGGGACCAGTAACCCAATGCACAATAGAATTAACCCTTCTGTGTCAGGATGGACATCAAGAAGAAATCACGTTTGACCTCATCAAAGCTCCTCAGTTCCGGTTGATCTTAGGGATGCCATGGTTAGTAACTCACAATCCTCACATAGACTGGCGTGCAAAGAGACTGACCTTTTCCGTTGAATGCGCCCACACTTGCTACCTGAAATCTATACCACAGCCAAACCTGAAATCTGTTCAAGGAATAGCATCGGGGATCGCAGAACCAATGGACACCTTACCAAAAGAATATAATTATCAAGATGTTTTTCAGAAGGAACAGGCTAACACATTACCGCCACATAGGCCCTATGACTGTTAGATTGATCTGATACCTGGCGTTCCTTGTGGTCGAATTTATGCACTTACGGAAACTGAAAATCTCCACTTGAAGTCCTATCTGGATCAATACCTGGCTAATGGGTTTTTCTGCCCATCAAAGTCACCGGCAGCCTCTCCCTTACTGTTCATACCCAAGAAGGAAGAAGATTTGAGGAATTTCATTGATTACCGCGCACTTAATGAAATCACAGTAATAAAACGCTAGCCTTTGCCCCTTATCCCGGAACTGTTGGACCAAGTCAAGTATGTCCAAATCTACACCAAACTAGAACTCAGAGGAGCATACCACCTTGTACGTGTTAAGAAAGGGGATGAATTGAAAACCGTGTTTCACACCAAGTATGGCCTGTAGGAATATCAGGTAATACCTTTCGGGCTATGCAGCGCTCCCACAGCGTTCCAATACTTCATGAATGATGTATTACGGGAATGAATCGATGTCTGTGCCCTGGTCTATATTGACGACATACTGGTGTATTCGCCCTCTGAAAGAGATCATGTGGAACATGTTCGCTCAGTCCTTGCAAAACTACGCCAGCACAAACTGTACGCTAAACTCGAGAAATGCTCCTTCCATGTCACCGAAGTTGAGTTCCTCAGTTTTGTTCTCTCGCCAAAGGGAGTCAAGATGGAATTACACAAAGTAGATGCCATCCTTAATTGGCCGTCACCTTCTTCACTTAAAGGAAGTGCAATAAGGAAAAAGGGAAAAACAATATTAGAACGCGCGCTGCCAAAACACTGAATTCCAACAGTCTTACCTGAATTCCATCACGCTACGCCACGCTTCCATCCTGATCACCACAGTAACATCTGCAAAGGAAAAGAGACATATTCAGGGTTGCTTTCAATATTAAACAACCGCACATTGCTGAACTTACCTTAATGGATTCCCGGGGCCTGTTTTTCATCGCACTCTCATCCACTCGCAGCACCACGGCGGCCTGTGAGGAGAAGAAGAAGAAAAGACAGGTTAGCTTTAAAAGACAATAAAGGCGCTGCACTTCGCGCTTTCTCTTACCTAGAATCGTGCCTCTCCATCCGGCACACCAGCATCAAGACCTTCGCACCTGAAAAGAAGGAGATAGACATTAACAAATTCCCACCATAAACAGAACAAAGACTTAAAATTAACAAACCTACCTGTCTACCAGCAGATTCAGGGTCACAGCAGGCTTGGTCCCAAAGAGGGCGTGCTGCACTAGTGAAGCAACTCGGGCAGCTTGCCAACGAACGGTAAGCGCCCCTGCAGAGGAAACGCAGGACGGATAGCTCACCCTACAAATGACTAAGGTGAGAAAAGAACCCAGTGGGAAGGGAATCGGTCAGAGGGAGGTGCGAGATTCACCCATTGGAGACAGTTATCACAAATCCTCCCTTCTGTAATTGCAGATTCATTATTCAGCACTGGGCAACTACGCATCCAGGGTTCCAGATCTCAGAGCCTCCCAGACGTCCCCGGGATATCAGGTGAGCATAACAAGCCTCCTGCACTCCTCACATCTGCACAAGCTACACTGGTACCTCACCTTATGACACTCTGGACAGCACATGCCAATAAGGTAGGACACATTCTCTCTGCTAAACCTGTTTGTATCACTCTCAATCCAGAGGTGCCTCTCCCAAGTGTGTCGCAGTACAGATTATCCTCTCAAGCAGAGGAAGGTATCAAGCCTGTCATCTCTTCCTTCATTGATCAGAGCATCCTCTATTAGACCACTAGCTCGTGCAAGACTCTGGTGCTCCCCATTGAGAAAAAGGGCAGAGGCAAATTCCATTTTGCTCACAATTTATTAGCACTGAATAAGGTGGTAATACTTTCACATCTGGTGGTCCCAGACTCCCTGACCATTCTCTCCTGTATCCTGTCCCACGCCCAATTTTTCACTTGCATTGATCTTGCCTCTGCCTTATTCTCTGCCCCTATACACTAGGAATATCAGTATCTATTTGCATTCACTTACAAGGTATCTCAACTCACCTACAGATTCCCCCCAGTGCCCTTTATTGACTCCCCATCTCTGTTCTCCCAGATTCTGCAGGAAGACGTCCAGGATGTCACCTTGCTGGGGGGGCTCCACTATGATCCAATACATGGATGATCTCCTGTTAGCATTACCTTACTTTCCAGTCTACCTCACTGACCCCAAAGTGCTCATCACTGCCCTGGCAACAAATGTCACCAAGTAAACAAAGCAAAATTGAAGCTCTGCCTACCTTCACTCTGCTACCTAGGACACAACATTTCCCACAACTCTAGGTGCCTCCCCCCCTCTCGAGTGTCCTGCATCTTGCAATGCCCCACACCTGCCACTAAAAGGCAGCTGCACTCCTTTTTAGAAATGAGCAATTTTTGTCGCCCCTGGATCCTTGATTATGCCTGCATGGTTGCACTTATGCTACATGACTCCCAGCCTAACAAGCTCACATGGTCTCTAGAGGCTTCCAAAGCCTTCGCAAAGATCAAACCTGCCCACTCCATTGCTCCCACTCTCCTCCTTCCTGACTACTCAAAATCATTCACCCTGTTCTGTGATGAGAAAGAAGGGTATACCTTAGGCAAACTCACACAGGAGCATAGGGACCTACAACGCACTGTGGTCTATTTTAGCTCACAGTGAGACCCTGTTGCTTCCTTGTTTCCCAAATGTCTCAGGGTGGTAGCTGCTGCTGCTTTGCTCCTTACAAAAGCTGACAGCATCACACAAGAACACCACATAAATATAGCAGTACCACACTGTGTATTAGCACTCCTCCTCAGGGGTAAAACACAACACTTATCTGCTGCACCTCTCACCAAATACGAAAAACTGCTCCTCTCTGCCACCAATATCACTCTCATCAGATGCGCCCCACTCAACCCTGCCTCTTTCCTGCCTGCACCTGATGACGGTCACCCACGCGAATGCCTTGCAGAGGGTCACGTTGTATCATCACCAAGAACAGACCTCAAGAATATCCCCCTGCCAATGCAAACCTTGTCATCTTTGTTGATGGGTCATGTTTTAGAGATTCAACAGGGAATATACAGGAAGATTTTGCATTTGCACCACCTTTGAAGTATTAGAATCTTTTCAGCTCCCATCAGTACGATCAGCAAAAGTTGATGAACTCATCACCCTAACACGGGCTTGCACGTTTGCCACACAAAGCACAGCCACTATATACAGTGATTCACGTTAAGCTTTTAATATCTCATATGATTCCGGACCCTCTGGAAACAGAGAGGTTACCCAACTGCACAAGGAACACCCATTCTCAATGCACCCTATGTTGAAGCCCTGCTTACTGTTATTCTGCGAGTTGGCGATTATGAAGTGCAAGGCTCACACTCAACTTTCTGACAGCACCCTCAATGTCCCTCAGGCTCCTCTTTATTTGCTGCTGTTTTTCCTATAATTTTAGGACCCCCTAGCATATCTTTCCGTCCTGGCCTTCCAGTTTCTATAAAGTCTGACAGAGGCATCTCCCCCCCCCCCAAAATACTCACGGGGAGGCCCAGTTACTGCGCCACGATCCCCTGAACTCTGTGACTTACAACTGAATGATGATCTGGTTGTGTCATATTGCAAAGAACTAATGCTCATTGTTCATTCTCACCTCCAGCAAATCCAAGAGGCTCTGCCTCAACCACCTGAAAAGCTGTGCCACAGTCTCCTGTCGGGGGACTGGATGGTCCTGAAAGTGCATCAGCAAAAATCTTAACTGCATTCTCACTGGAAAGGTCCTTTCCATATCCTTCTGACAACCCACACCACAGTCCACATCAGCCAGTCTATGAAAACAGCACCTCTACTCGATGATGAAAAACCCTCAGAGGTCCAGGACAAAAACAACACATCTGCCATCACCAAAGACAAAGCAAAACCGCAATCTGCAGGGGTACATGAGAAAGAGACCCCTCTTCAGCTGCCCACTGGGGTTCCAGCAGCTAAAACCCAGTGACTCTGCATCCATCACTCCTCAACGACGAAGTTCTGCCACCTGTTCCAAGGTCCAGAGTGTGGCCACCATCTCATCTGACATCAGAAGGTGAACTATTGCTCTCAAAGGTTTCTGCTACCTTTGTCTCCTGCGAGGTGGCCCATCGCTCTCAAACGTTTTTGCTACCCTTGTCTCCTGCGGGTGACCCATCGCTCTCAAATGTTTTTACTACCCTTGTCTCCTGCGGGTGACCCATCACTCTGAAATGTTTTTGCCACCAAGAGGCCACAATAACACTGCACATCTGGAATGTAGGTGCATAGGTCCTCCAGCCAAAGGGGGTTTTAGGATATGATATGATATGTCATTCATAACGCGCCTGTACACAAGTGTGTCTAGGCCAGCTGAGTGAGCCCAGCACTGCTGCTGATTTGTTCCAAATCTATTCATCAGTCATTGCCATCCTGGCAGGGATCCTGAACTTTTGCATCATCCTCTCTCCTGTCTATCGGGTCCTGTAACGACTGATACCCTTTAGAAATGTTGGACATACGGCCCCAATTTCCGTAGGGTTGGACTGCTGAAGCTAGGAATAGTGCTTCTATTGCATTAGTAAATGTGATTTATTTGCACCATGTTGCTTCTTCTTACCATGGTATTTTCTCTGTCTCACCATACATCCAGCATCCTACACGCAGACATCAACACCTTCCTCAACTTCTCTTGGGCCTATGCTGACCTTATGAATGCCTCTGATTATTATATATGCTCCCACACTCCTATGTACACCATTGGGGACATTCCATGCATCCCTGTCCAGTTCAATCTTGCTAAATGGTGCTATGTCCTTCTTCACTGACTCTTCTTGTCCCAATATGACCAATCCCTTTCCCTGGGAATTCCTCTCCCCCAGCAATACTTTACCACCCAAGATACCGACCGCATTTGTTCCACATGCTCTGATCGCTTTCACCACTTTAAAACACTTTTGGTTCACTGGGATCTTTCACTCTAGATGTATTTTTATCATTGTTATAATTCCTGCAATTGCAATGATAGTTTTTCTTATTCACTTCCTTCTGGCTTGCTCTGCTAGTCAGGTGTCTCACTTGCGCACCGAGGCCAGACTGCTGGCACTTGAAATAGAGACATCTCAAATTACGGAGGACGCGTCAAATCATGCCTCTGATGAGCAGGTAATAATAGATGTCTTAGGTGAAATATCCAACACCGATTGGGCTGAATTTTTGAATTAGGACCTTTTAGGCCCACCATCTCTGTCTCTAGGAACAACAGTCTTTCAGTAGGAATCCCTGTGCCTCTCCACCCTATCGTTATGTCCCAATATATCTGGGTATCTTTGATTGAGATTATGCACCAATCCTGCTCCCTGTGGTCTATGGGCTGTCTCAGGGACAACCAACCAGGGGGTTGATGTGGCAGGAGTGATATGCTGTTATGTTATGCAGGATTTATGCTAGGTTATGTTGCATTGGGCTCTCATACATTTAGGCCTCAGATCTTCCCTATGCGTCCCTCTGCTTCCCTCTGCACACCGCACCTGGACAAGCCCAAACCCCTACCAGGAAAGAGGACACATCAGACCTTCTCTTCTTCGTATTCTCTACAAGTATAGCATTAGCCCCCTATGTGGGAGCTAACTTTAGGGCGTCTGCGAATGCCGCTTATCCATAATACACAAAGTCCCCGAAGGGCTGGTCACAAGTAAGATGTCGAATGTTCTTGCCAAATGTCTGCAATATTCTGCCAAGTAACACCCCCCATTATGAAAGTGCTATATCATAATAGTGTTTGCCTATGATATCATAGATAACCGACTCTCTAGGGGTGGGATCCTAGAGATAACTCTGTGTGCCAACTGCCTGAATACCTGTGATGCTGTGTTCCCTGCTGATCAATGGATTACTCTGTATGCTGTGTAATTGCTACCTAATACAAGAAGCTTGGTTCACCACCAGTCTGTGTCTGATTGCTTATTTGCTGCAACCTGAGGCTGATGCCAAGGGGAGTCTTTGGGAAGGGGCCTGCTCTTGGCCACCATACTATAGCATACTATTTTTTGTGTTGCTTTAATTGAAACCATTTTTAGCAAAACCATTTTTTTACATCATAAACCCTAAACAAAGAACATGGTTTGAAAGCATGAATAAGTCAGAGTCCATAAGTTCATCTGTGTTCATTCCAAAACTATCAATGGTTCAAGAAATTTGATTAGAGCAATTGTTCCCTGATATTAGCAGTGGCCACCAGAGGTCCGTATCTTTGCTCTCAAAGTCTGAAAAAAAATGACAAAAGTATTTTGTACGGCTTTCTACCAAAGCGGGACACTTAGCCACCAGATGTTTGATGGTTCTACTGATTCCAAATCTTTAGAAAACCAACATTAATCAGAGTCCAATTGCCCTTGAATGTGTTGAATCTCATTTGTGTGTAATAGGTTCAATCAATAGCATACTATTACTACTGACTTTATAGTGGACATACCATATTCCAATGGGATGACATGTATGCACGTGGTTGTTGATTGTTTCAGCGCGTTGGCCCACTTTATACCACATTCGAGGTTGCCACTTGCCCCAGAGATGGCTTCAGTCATCATTCAGCACATCTACATGCTCCATAGATTTGCTGAAAAGCTTGTCTCTAAGAGAAGATCACAATTTGTTTCAAGCACTTAGTCCATGGTGTTTTCCCATGTGGGATCAACAGAGCACTCAGTTCTTCAGTTCTGGATACCATCTGCAGAGAAAAGGGCAGAGTGAACAAACCAATCAAACTTTAGAACTGTACCCAACATGTATTGCTCATTCTCTTCAAACCAGCTTGTAAGAGAATCTCACCACTGCAAAAATAGAATATAACAATGCTCTTCATGCCTCCAGAGGTAAATATCATTTTTTCTGCAAATAGGGTTTTCACCACAAGCTTGATTGCCCCCAACGCCAATATCATCTGCTCAGCTGACATTTTAGTGAATCGTTTGCGTGACATCCATCAACTTGTATACCTCCTTCTACAAAATACCAAAGCGGAAGAAAAGAGGCAAGCCAATAAGAAACGACACACTGAACCTGCCTTGAACATTGCACAGGAAGTATGCTTGTCGAGAGGTAGGTTGTGTCTCAATGCTCCTGATCCTGATCTTGTTTTTCCCATGCCTCTGCTGGTCTTCTCCATTTCGTAACTTGTCATTCTCCTTCCTCATAGCTCTATTCTCTCTATACCACTTGCCATATTTGTTCTGCCTTCATACCTATCTTACTACCCTCCACTTGGTATTGCCCTCTTTTTCTCTTAGATACCTCCCTGCCTTTCAGTTTGTGAATTCCCCCATTCATTAATCAATCTACCTACCTGTTCAGTCAGAGTACAATTATTACCTTTGGCAACTCTCTTCAGTGCTTACACTGTCCTTGCGCTATATACATAGGGAGGTGACATACTTCTGGTTAGGGGAAACTTCTTCCTTCACATCCTGGTCCTGTCATCTGTGGTTTGGTTGGGGTTAGTGTTCCAGTACCTCTGTTCTCACTTTGACAGAAACTGGGAATATCGCCAATATGGAACTTCAAGTAGTGACTCACGCATAGAACACAGGAACATGCCCCTGTGCAGGACACATTGAGGTGCCTGTAATGCACCTTCACATCAGTTCCAGAAAATTGATGTTTCTAGCATGAGGGAAAGACTAGGGAAAGGGAGAAACAGGAGTGCCATCAGGGTTGGAGAGCATGAACGACATAGATTAGAGGAGACGAAAAATAAAAATAAATCCGAGACATGCTCTATCAACAGGTCTATTTGGCCGCATTTATCAAAAAAGACAGCAAACAATCTCAGTAATGACGTCTAAAACACAATCATGGAAACATAATAAACATTTGCTACATAGGAAATTTAAACATTCACAATTATTAAAGACAAATAAGAACATAAAGTACTCAATTCAATCAAACCACATTTCTACAGAGTGTTGTTACTCTGCAGACACAAGATCCAACACACGCCAATGGGCCTGATTCATAGGATATCAGCCTTTTAACGATCAGAAAAAGAAACAGCTAGAAAAAACACCCAGCGCAGCTACAAAAATAGGGGACATGATGGCCCTGAACCTGCACTAAGTCTGCTGCCCTCAAAATACCCAGTGCCAACATACAAATGAATAATGGTCACCTGCACACAGACTACGACAGGATACAGAGGACTCGATCACAGTTTGATTCCATGAGATGCAAGCTCATCCATGCTGCATCTGAGAATAGAGTAAAAAGAACTGCATTTGGGGACAGGAAGGTGCAATGTGTCACTTATAACCAATTACCATCGCAATTTATGAATACACATAGCCAGCAGAACTACATCCTACACACCATGTGCTTCAAAACAGTCTTCAGTGGCCTTTCATTCAGCATCTGGCACTTCAATTTTTGCTGCCAAATCTGGCATTCCTTGTATGTCATACTAGCCATGATACAGTTGCTCACTTAGCTATAGAAGAAGGTGGTCACATATAATGGCATGCCGAGGCTGAACCGACCATGCAGACTGTGATAATAAGGGCATTTGGAATTGCTCGATCCGTTTTAATTGCTGACTCGGGTGAACGCTGTGAGTTGGAGATGCAGTGAGACATATCAAAGGCATTGCAGAGACAAATGCATGGCGTGTCTGTAGGGGGCGTGCATTTAGTGGAGCAATAGTCCACAAGGGGTCTTCAGCATATAGTGGTAGAGGGATAGTATAACCAAGCAAGGAATAGCAGGGGAAGGAATACGTGTGGAATCCAAAAATACAAGATAAATACATTCGTGGCACATGTGTCATATGCATTATAGAGGTTTTTAGGACCAGTTGCAAGAATGTTATCCTGCTTAAAGGTAAGGAACCGCACTAGCCATTTTTCCTTATGCCATTCAACTGTTGGATAATCTCTCTTTGACACGCTAAAGGCTTAGACATGTAGGAGTCATCTTTGGATGTGGCATCACCCTTAGTTGCATCCTTGGGACACAGCAGTGGCAGATGCAAAGAAAGGACTTGTCTAGTTTGAAGTTGCACAACGCTAACTCCGGCATGTGATTGGTTGACACTTTGTGACGTTTTTGTTGGATACCAGATTGAATGCGAGACTTCTATGTTCGGCTCGCTCTGTCTTCATCTTGTGGTATTTAGTGCTAGTTTGGAAACTTTGAGGATCAGTGCTATGGAGTGTAAAGTGTACTAGAGTACTGGCACTTGCCCTCAAACTCTGCTTGTCAAAGCATTGCAATGTACACGACACGCGTTCGCGGCTGCAAAGGGGTGGTGATCATGTATTCTGTTTGTTGTCCACTGCAATGTGCGACCCTGAAAGATAGCTAGGCAGGCACACTATTTATCAGAATTAACGATGAATGCATTATTTGCTCAAATGCTGTCCATTCCTGCAGGTTCATGTCCTCCATCCATTACTGTCATGTAACGGGGCATGCATTTCATTACCACACAGGAATGGTGCTGGTTGTGGCTGTCGTGCATCAAACATATCCTCCCTGCTTGCTAGTGGCCCGCATTCCAGGCCCCTCCGCATTTGCCAGCAATCATTCTGTGCATCTGTGTTTGTCTGTCTCACTGACAACACTGACAACATTGACAGTGTTTTCGTATTATTTTTAATCACCAAGCAACCAGATATGGATATGTTGCCTGGACTCCAATTGCTCCTGCACACTTCTGTTGTCAAAACATAGTAGTGGTTGATGAATTCAGGCATCGTTTGGCAAGTGTTTGAATAGCTAAACTCCAGCTCAGAGTCACAGATAGGCAGTGAACGTGTTGCCACGCCAGTTTATTTACCTGTCTAGGTTTGTCGATGCAGTATCTAATTGGATATGGGTTCCATATGTGGGTGTCTGGAGCAATGCATGCAAGGCAGAGCCCTCTCTGGTGATCTCCCCTCTCCCCTTGGGTGAAGTATGTACACGTCTGCTTGCTGCCACTTTTTAACTGCTAGCTCTTCCATTATACCCATGTTGTGCTATGGTGGAAGTCCATTGTGGCTGTATACCATCTCCCATTGCAATTCCACATCTACTGACCCTGACCGTAGGTTTCGACGTCTCGCATTTCCACTTATCATGGCAGTTTCAATCATTGCATTCACACACCCTTCACGGCAGTTTATATCTCCTCTGTGTGGAAGCGAAGATGTCTGGTTGTTGCTAGCAATTGTCGTTTTAATGATCAGCTGTCGTTCGGGGTGTGTTTTTTGGTGAGTACTTCATTGCTGCTGGTGTGATTGGGAGTTTCCTTTTGCATGGAGTATCTGCATCGGTGGTCTATTCATTCGCAGGGTTTCACCCAATTCAGATATTTACACTTTTATTTCTAACACTGATCTTACTTCAAGTGGACAATTTTTTTGTGAACCTTCCTAATGGAAAAAATCATCCCAGAGCTGCTTATGATTTGGTTGCAAATATCTCCTGGGACAGGCCGAATTTTCTTTCTGTCTTTGTGGGAAAATTTACCTCCAGCGTTTCTATTCGTCACAGTCACAGTGATTGCCAATGGCAACAGACGATAATTGTTTAGATTTATTTTCTGTCCTTTTTGGGAAGTGTCCTCCTTTCTTGGAGGAGTTGACAACAGAATAATTCATACTATTTAAAGTATTTTTAACATCCCCTAATGCCCTTTAGTGCAGTTCCCTATATTAGTACCCGACGAGGGACAATGAGCTTGTTACAAGTAAGCTCATTGGCCCTCGCCGGGTCGTTTTCCACCCGGGAATCCCTCTCCCCACCACATTCCTTCCTCCTGTCCCCGGCGGGTGAAGGGGTGTGTGGCAGTCACTCAGCCAATGAGGAAGCTTGGGACGGGGTAATACCTGCTCAAGCCACCACATGGCTGGAGGATGCCATCTTCCCCCACCGGGGATCTAGGTAAGTGTTTCCCCCTTCCCAACTCCAAAGAATTCCCTATCCGCCCTCCCAACCCCACTTACCTTCTTTTCTGTCCATTTTGGGAGCGGACGCGCTGGGAACACTTCTGTCCCCAGCGCGTCCGCTCCCGAGCCACGACAGGCCATCATGGAAAGGAAGAAAGGACTACACGTAGTCCCTTCTCTCATTTTTTTGGTTTACATTTTCCCCTTTTTTTGGAATGTCTGCCAAGGCAAGGGGAAACCGGACTTCATTTTCCCTTCTCTGGCGGCAATTTTTGGTGCCTTTTTTTCTGTTCCGAACACCTGAGCTTTTCGGAACAGAAATAAATGTTCTTAGTACCCCAGTCTTACAGGCCAGGGTACTAATAGCAATAGGCCCCTGGCAGGGGGGCATTACCACTTCAGGTAATGCCCCTGGGCCTTTGCTAAGGCCTGTAACTATGGGCCCCAGGGCATTACCTGAAGTGCTAATGCCCCCCTGTTCGGTGCCTATTGCTTAAAAAAAAATTAAAACAAAATATGTTAGAATTTCTCCAAAAATAATTAGTAAAACAACACTATGAGGGAGAAAGATATTTCTGACACTAGCCATTTTAGGATTGGCCAGCAGTATCATTAGACATACTGTGCTCCTATCTTTTGTCAGCTAGAAAATAATTGTTTTTGTCATGCGTATAGGCTATTTTTTGAGTGATTTAATATTTCTGTTCATCTCAAATCTGAGTCTGAGATATGAGGTTGTTCCACATACCTCAAATGCTTGATGTCATTGTCAACATGTATGAACATGTGCATATTTATTGATTTATTGATTTATTTTCGTATTAATTTATAGAAGTGTGCAAAGCCTGTGGGCATCTAGACGCTAGTCACATACAGAAAAAATTTAGTGGTGGACAGTGGGTAAATGGTTAGTGGAAGAGGTGAGTGTTTAGCTTCTTTCTAAATGATGGCTAAGAGGGCTCAGCCGTGAGGGTGGGAGGGACTTTGTTGCAGAGGCTGGAGGCACGTACTGGGAAGCTGGATCCTCCTGCTCTTTTGAGATTGTATCTCGGTGTGGATATGCTGTGTTTGTTGTCCATGTGTTGTGGCTTTATAGAAGCTTGTCTTTTTACATTCTAGGAGTGGTCAGGTTGTACAGGCAGCGATGTGTAATGGAGAGGGTCTTTAACATATCCTCTCTCTGACAGGGAGCCAGTACACTGTTCTCCTGGCTACGGAAATATGGTTGTTTTTACCAAAGTCCATAGCCGCACGAAGGGCGCTGTTCTGTGTGATTCGTAATTTGTTTAGATTTTTTTCAGATGTACCACAAAGTAGGGCATTGCAATAATCCAGTTTGGACCCGACAAGTTCCCTGGCGATAGTGATGTGATTTTCAGTAGAGAGGAATGGTTTGGAAGCATACATAAGCTTGGTTGCATAGGCTGAAGTGGAGGTAATATGGTTGATCTGACGTATCATTTTTTCTTTTTGAAAAGACAATTTTGTGGGTTGCGCTTCTGGTAAAAACGTTATAGACAAAATGTATTCTTTTCCCATAAGATTTTTTCGTTCTTTTCTGTATTCTTGTTCATATTTTCATTAAACACTTGACAATTTATTTCTCTATTGAATTAATTTGTATGCAATGTCCAGATTTGTATTTTCTGATTTGCATTAATTTTCATGCAACTCTGATTTTCAATTCACATACTTGTCAATTTTTTCTCAAATGCACTGACTTTCTTATATTTACATTTCTTTCTCTCTTTCTCTCTTGCATTAATTTTCATGCAACTCTGATTTTCAATTCACATACTTGTCAATTTTTTCCCAAATGCACTGACTTTCTTATATTTACATTTGTTTCTCTCAACACGTGTTTCCCCACGGTATGTGCCCGTGGTTCTTCAGGTGAGATACTAAAGTGAAATTCTTTCTTGTTCTGAGTGGCTGTGGATATCTTTCTTTCTGATTTCTTATGTATATTTTATCCATATTGTTTCTCTCATTTTTTACTATTTCTCTGGCTTTTTTCAAAAATATTCTGTGCAGATCCTGGCACGTTGTAAAGACAATCAAACCGAGGAACTACAAAGAACTGAAAGATATAAGCACTTAGAATATTTTTGAAAAAAGCCAGAGAAATAGTAAAAAAGAAAAAATGAGATAAACAATAATGATAAAATATACATAAGAATTCAGAAAGATATCTACCTCCACTCAGAACAAGAAAGCATTTCACTTTAGTATCTCTCCTGAAGAACCACGGGCACATAACGTGGGGAAACACATGTTGAGAGAAACAAGTGTAAATATAAGAAAGTCAGTGCATTTGGGAAAAAATTTACAGGTATGTGAATTGAACATCATAGTTGTATGAAAATGAATGCAATCGAGAAAAATAAAATCTGGACATTGCATGAAAATTAATGCAATAGAGAAAGAAACTGTCAAGTGTATAATGAAAATATGAACAAGAATACACAAAAGAACAAACAAAACTTATGGAAAAAGAATGCATTTGGTGTCTATAACATTTTTACCAGAAGCGCAACCCACAAAAGTGTATTTTCAAAAAGAAAACATATTCACAATATTGCTGCAGTCGCAATATAAGCATTAAGGGTGCAGAATCTAGGTAAATCTACTAACTTTCTTGGCACACATAAGATATCGCCTGAATAGGAAAATAAAGCTGACAAGGACTGAAATCTGGCAATCAAAATGATCTGATGTATTATGTTGAGGCTCGCTTCCAGGTAGACACCTAGGATTTTACTGTGGGAGCCACGAGGATGTTGTGACTATCAGTGCTGAAAGAACTGTCTAGTTTGTCTAGACGGGCTGGGGAACCAATGAGCAGGAGCTCTGTTTTTGTCAATTAAACCGAGGCTGTGTTCTGCCATCCAGGTTTGGATGTTCTTGTAGAAGACGTTTACCGTGATCATGTCCTGGGTGTAGTCGCTAGACAGAGGGATGACAATTTGTGTGTCATTAGCATAGGTTGTATATGATGTGCCAAGAGTGTCCAAGAGGTCAAACAGCAGCTTTGTATTAATGTTGTACAAAGTGGATGAGAAACAGGAGCCTTGGGTTGCGCCTCATGAGATGGGTGTGGGGTCGGCCATTACATTGCCAGTGAAGACTCTCGATGTTCTGTGGGATAGGAAAGAGCCTATACATTGGATGTGTCAGGGGAGAAATATGCAACGGTCGTGAGGTGTAGGCATAGTGTCTGATGGTCAACTAGGTCAAAGGACGACGAGAGGTCAAGGAAGAGAAGGAGGGTACATTTTCCAGTGTCAATAGCATCGTCCAGTAATTTTTTGAGGTCTAAAAGGACTGTTTCTGTTCATTGTCTAGGCCGGAAATCCTATTATCTGGTACCTAGTCTGAGGTAGGATTCAAGGAAGTCTCGGATTTGGAGGTATGCCACTTTTCCGATAATTTTTAGGAGGAACGGGACTGTGGTTATACGGCGGTAGTTGGTGGAGGTCAGAGGGTCTAGGGATGGTTTCTTGAGCCGTTGTGATATCCATGATTCCTTAAGGGCAGTGGGGACAAAGCAGGATGCGAAGCAGGCATTGGTGTTGGCGGCAATGAGAGGAAGCAGTGGTTCAGCACAGTCTTTGATCAGTGAAGCTAGGCAAGTGTTTCCTTTGCATTGAGAAGGTTTGAGACCCTAGATTATAGTGGCTAGGTCAGTGACAGAGACATGTTGAAATTGGTAGGCATGTTGAGCTGAAGGGACAGTGGCCTAGGTGCTGTAATGGAGGAGCGTTTGGTGGTGATTCTGTCTTGGAGCTGCACATTGTTGCCATTAAATGTATCTTGGACGGTTCCACACCTGGTGTTGTCTTTTACCACTAAGGTAGAGGGGACGATCAGCATTTCTAGTTCATGAAGGATAGTGAATAGTTTACGAGAGGATGAAGGGGCATTGGCGGTTCTGTCATTGTAGGTGGTTGCTTTAGCAGAGTGGATGTTTTGTATGTAGGTCTTTGCAACAGCTGCTAAGACAGCTTTGTTGGAGGGGATAGGGTCCTTCTGCCAGGCGGCTTCTGTTGCTCTTTTTTTTATATAGAGGATGGAGGTCAGGAGTCAACCATGAGTGGCAGTGTTTTAGCATTTTGGTTTTGCAGAGTTTTAGTGGTGCCAAAGCATCCATTGCATTGCCTACAATGGTTTTGTAGAGATCTACCAAGGTGGTGGCATTCTGTGAGGCGGGTAGTGGGTTGTTCAGCTGCTGGAGGAGGTGGGCACTAGTAAGGTTACAGGTACTCTGTGCGAGAGTTGGCGTAGCAAGGAGGTTAGTGCTGGTTGTAGTATGTTTTTTGCGAATCGAGATATGGATGGAGAATGCGATTATATGGTGATCTGACCATGGGCAGGTGACAATGGAGTCAATGGTTGAGTTACATCCATGTTCCAGCAGCCAGTCGATGGTGCAACCTAAATCATGAGTTGGTTGGAGGATGCGCTGGGCACATCCTATCATAGCCATGGAATTAGCAACGGCTAGGGCTTCTGTGTCAAGCAGGTTGTTGTAACCTTGGTTGAAGTGCCACAGGTTATATGTTTTTTGGTGGGTGTAAGGTTCACAGATACAACTTGAATTGAAGGAGGTTGTTTTCAAATATAAGGTTGGGCCTGATGGGTGGTAGATCAGTTGGAGGTTGAAGGCAGTGTTAGGCGAGCAGGTCAGTTTGGTGGAGAGGGATTCACAATTAGGGAGCTGGGTGGTATTTACTTGGTGGAGTACGAGACTGTCTTTCTATAGAAGGATAGGATAGCGTAGCCTGTGGGGACAGAAACAGAGAGAGGTTTTGGGGTCAGCCATGTTTCAGTGAGAGCTAGGATGTCTTGCTTATTTAGGGTGATGAGGTCAAGGACGTCAAGGGCATGTGCCACTAGGGATCTGGCATTAAGCAAGACGCACTTGAGTGGAGGTGCAGGTGTACTGTTGACTTTGACGATATACGTCTATACAGAGAATATGTGCTGTAACTGCTTATCCCCGACCTTCTAAAGGCCTCTAGATTTCAACTGTGAGTTGATGCTGTGAAAAGTGAGTGCACTTGACATCTAATGTTCCCTGTGTTTAATGCAACACACACATATATATGGTGCAGTGTCAACATGTGTTAAATGTTTGCTGACACTAAATGCTTATGTATATGCAGGCAGATACACAAGCAAACACTACAATGTGCGATCTGTTTCTGAGCAAGCACAGATTATTTGGAAAAAAAACCTTAGCAAAGCAGCATAAAATTGTCGTTTTCAATTACGATAAAATGTGATCCTGGGCCAGCAGCTGGAAACGTTTCAAGAATACTAGTGCGGTTACTTGACACTGAGAGTATCCTCACTGCTTGGAAGACAGCCCTATTAGCACCTGTCTGCAAGTTGGGGGATCCGAGCACAGCTGCCAATTACAACCCTATTTTTATTCATTCCTCTGTGGGAAACATTCAGTAAAAACTATCCTCGGAGCACCTGCTGGGATCTGCGTACACTGCGCACATGCTATTCACGTTGCAGCGTGACTCGCTCGTAAGTGGGCAGGGTATTGGAACCTCGACAGTGACATTGATGTGATCTGCGAAAAATGTGTCTTCCATAAAGAACTCATCAGACACATGTTTAGGATGGATATTTGTCCTATCACGGCCACAAAAAAATATAAAGTACTCACATAAGTCACGTGAACATTAGTTGGCGAGTATTCAATTATGTTTGATTAATTGTGCTCTGAATTCATCGAAGTGAACCACAATCTCCCATTACTTAGGATGATAGGTTTCATCAAGATCAGAGTGTCTTTAAAATGTTGCAATCCATCCAGGTCTGGAAACCCATAAATTGTGGCAAACCAATATTGTATTTATTTTCATGCAGCTGTCCATGCTGTGTTCCCTTCAATGCTGCTAAAACCAACGTCTATGAGGTAGATTGACACAGCTTTTTTTTTAAGAGTATTTCTATCTGCTGGACAATTGTGGGCTGATTGACAAAGAAATTACTGGCAGCTGACTTAATCCTGAGTTAGTTCCGGATGGAGATTATCGGACTCTTAGAACAATTCTGAGGAGTAATTTTGACCTACTCCTAATTTACCACTGGAAAGACATCAGTAATTCATGCGTGTACTAGATACTGCATTTACGACTGGTAACTTCTTTATTAAGCGATTCGGTTTTCTCCTGGCTAAATCAGAGGCACTCCTGGCCCCTCGTCATGAGCGAGTTATTCCGAATTCATCAAAGAACCTGCAATGTTTCCAAAAACATGATGACACATGACATTCACAATTTGAGTAGCAAAGCATAAAACGTTTGATCTGTTTTACAGAGAGTTTTTCTTTCTCTTGATTGCAGTTGTTTCTCAGTTCTTTGTATGAAGTTTGATCCCAAACGTCAACATAACATCCATAAACGTCCTTCACTTCAGTCACTTCTCTTAGGGGTGTAAATGTGCAGCGTTGAATTCCCTACACTGGTTTGTAATAAGAACACCTTTGTTGATTTCCCTTTCTGCATCGTTTGATTATTTTTACCAATGTGCAACTTATGGAATGTCTTTCACTTGCCCCTAATCTTCTGACAGTCTTAGGCCGATTTTGGGGGTCTGTTTCGAGAACTTAGACTCAAAGTTTTGCACAAAATAAAATTCCCATTTCTTGTAAAAGACTTGTCCCCTTGCTTTTACGGTTTACAAAGGCGCTCAAGACTCTCCTCTTCAAAGAATGGCTCCTCCTTACACCTAGCGCCACAGACCTGCAACTCCCCACCCTACGTGAGACTGGGTGATCTGCTTCCCACTGCGTCCTCCCCTGGTTGTTTGTAGATCTCTTGCTGCCAAATTGCCTGCCCTATTGTTAAATCCCAGCTCCCTGTTTCTCTGTTTCCTTCACCCTGTTCTCCACCCTATGGTTGTCAAGTGCTCTGTTGCTTCTTAAAGCTAGTTTCACATTACATAAATACCCTAATAAGCTGGTTGGTGTTTCAAGTACACACCCCTTAATCATTGAAGATGTACAATTAATTAGCTAGACCATGGTTTTATATTGGAGGTGCAATTAAATGAGTTATGCATGTAAATTGCATGCTTTCTTGTACGTGGATAATACAACTGTGCATTTTCATAGGGGAATGTACATAACCTCAGTGATATGTTTTTAATATTCTTTTGAGCAAGATTGTGATACAAGGTAAAGGTATAGTCCGTGCAGTAATGGTGGCGACCCATGCCCTTTCGAGAAACCTCTTCTTCAAAGCACGTTGTGGACGATCACACTACAACCACACCTGAAGAGGGGAATGTGAAGCATTGTTGAAGGGTGGAGACATTAATATAACTACCCGGAGGGATTATTTATTCTACTGCTTGGATCTCAATGTTTCCTATTATGCTTGTTAGTAATGTCTTTTTGGTCTGCAATCATTTAACAGGGCACATGGCCCAGGTGTGGGAATGTTTGAGCATCCTGCCAAGGTATATTAACAAAGATGATTATGCTAATCTGCCTGTGTGTGTCAAAGGCCACTCCAACTCTTTTGGGGTGCCCGAAGTCCGCAGTATAGGTGGGTGTTAAACCATACACACCGACACTCATAGACTCATCATGCCTGACTAAAAGTCAATGCACAGAAGGGCTACTTTACTGATAGTATTTACGCATGTGCACTTTATGTTTGACTGAGAGGTAGGAGGGTACAACCGGTGCTTCAGATAAGCAGTATACCACCCCCCCCCCCCTTTATTTTTATAAACCTTTTTTTATGAATTCATGACATAGCCACAGGGACACAAGAACAGCATATCATATATAAATAGGGATCAATGCATCACATAGCACATATTCCTGAAATTCGACACAACATACGATATTAATTTGATTCGGAGGCCAGGTCTCAACTTGTGATGACAGGTGACATAGAGGGGTGCATAATATCAGGTATCAGTTACAGAATTATCAGTGTCAGAAAGAGACTGAAGATATGCCCGAAATGGCGGCCAAATGTCTCAAGGCCTGGTGTGCAACGATAGCCTGGTTATCCATCACTCCTCCAAGTCTGCCGCCCCAGTGCCTGCAGCAAGTCACTGTTTAACAGTAGGTATTGCGGGCCAGAGCCACAACAGTAGTACATTTCGGAATGCCATTAACATACATAGGCTCGCAAGTCGACGGCTAGGGCCCTGGATTAAATCAAACTCATGGAGGAGGCAGGCAAAGGGGGAGGACACAACACCATGATCAAGCATCTCAGATATGGCTAGGCAGACATTATTCCAATAATCAGTAAGTATAGGACATGCCCAGACCATATGTAAATAACCAGCATTTTCTGAGTGACATCTTGGGCAGTGAGGTGAGTGATCCCTGGAAATAATGTGCAGTCTGTGTGGGGTATAGTGATACCTGTGCAGCACCTTAAAGTTAATGAATCGATATCTAGCATTTCAGGACACTGTGCGGGGGCAGCCCCAGATAGCATTTGATCTTTCCTCAGACAACTCAAACCCCAGGTCATAGCCCCAGGCCTCCCGGAGTTAGGTAAGGGGTTTATAGCACAGCTCTTGAATTTCACGGTACAACGTAGACACCATGCCAGAAGGACCAGCTGCTGTGATTACGGTAGCAAACAGAGGGTCGTCAAGGGGTTGCGCGGGGAACTCAGACCATCGCTTCTTAACCGCCTGCCTCAAACCAGCATACTGTATCCATCCAGATGGGAGCCCACCTAGTGTTACTCTAATATCTGACCCTCCGCTAAATATGCCCTGTTTGTCTCCCAATGTGGAGAGGCCCCTTCCAGCCCATGCGTCGGCTGCTGCTTTGCTAATTCGAGGAAGGTCTTGGTGGAATGGGTGGGGCCTGCCAATTTGTTCCCTTATTTTGTCCCAGGCTAGGGCTGTAAAGTATGCTGGCCCATTTACAGCTGCTTCGCCCCCCAATGAGGGTAAAAAGAACGTGCACAGCTCTCTTGGTTTGTCTGCTAGACGCTCAATCTCTACGTGTGGAAGGGGAGGGTCCATTGCCGACCAGTACATTGCATAATGTGCCTGAACCACCAGCCAATATAGCTCAAAGGAGCCGCAATACCACCCAATCCGTGAGGCCTGACCAGTGTAGCCCATTTCAGCCTTACCGCCCCAGAGTGCCACAGAAAGCTGTTGATTTTGCTTCTGAGTGTAGAGAAAAGGGTTGGACTGGGCCAGATGCGAACATTCAAAAAGCGGTAGAGTAACTGGGGTAACACTACCATCTTAAGCAAAGCGACCTTACCAAGGAGAGTGATGGGCAGTTTAACCCATGTGCACATCTTGCGACCGAGCGTCAGCAGGTATTCCCCATAATTGCGCTCATACAGAGAGTTCTGGGTTTGTGTAATTGCAACACCCATGTATTTTTTCTCCTCTGGTGTCCATAGAAATCCCATATGATCCGCAGGGGCAGCGGCCATTTCGGTCAGGGGGAAAAGCTCTGACTTGGGCCAGTTGACTCTAAGGCCGGAGAGATATCCAAAGTGGGCAATATTGTGCATAATAGGCATGAGATTGCGCTCAGGATCCCCCACATATAGTAACGCATCATCTGCGTATAGAGAAACAATTGTGGGCGTACCACTAAGCCTTATCCCCCTGTGCGAGTGTCTATGCTCCATCATGTCAGCAAAGGGCTCCATAACCAACGCAAAGATGAGTGGAGACAAGGGGCATCCCTGCCTGCTCCCTCTGCTAATATCAACGGAGGGAATAGCAGCCCATTTGTGCAG
This sequence comes from Ambystoma mexicanum, assembly GCF_040938575.1. Classification (NCBI taxonomy): domain Eukaryota; kingdom Metazoa; phylum Chordata; class Amphibia; order Caudata; family Ambystomatidae; genus Ambystoma; species Ambystoma mexicanum. The sequence goes on along the minus strand of NC_090924.1, from coordinate 810,100,419 downwards.
ACACCAGAGACGGGATTAGCATACAGCAGTTGTATCCAGGATATAAACCGAGGCCCAAAGTTGCATTTCTTTAACACTGCCCACAGAAAGCACAGGACACAGAATCAAACGTCTTCTGTACATCCAACAGAGCAGCAACAGTATTGGCAGCTGGATCTATCTGAGATAGGACATTGAACAAACTTCTCAAATTTAGGGCAGTGGAACAGCCGGGCAGAAAGCCTGACAGGTCCAGGTGTATCAAGTGCGTCATATATGGAGCTAGCCTACGAGCTAACACCTTAGCAAATATTTTAATGTCACTGTTAATCAATCATAGTGGGGTAAGAACCACATTTTTGCAGCTGGCTTTCCAGGCTTAAGCAATACCATGACCACGGCTTCTCTAAGCGAGGGGGGGGAGCTCATTCCGGTTACACGCCTCCTCCCAGAAGGCGGAGAGATGAAGACCGAGCAGAACTTTGTAGCTTTTATAGAAATCGATGGTAAGCCCATCGGGGACAGGGGCCTTGTTTGGCGGTAGAGCATCAATGGCTAGGGAGATCTCCTCGACATCCATAGGACGGTCAAGTGCATCTCTGCCTTGATCTGATAGGACAGAGAGAGGAAGCCCATCCAGGAATGTCTCAATGTCTGCGGTTGAGGCATCGTCATCGCAGGTGTATAACTCAGCATAAAAGGTATGAAACGCTGTGTTGACATCCCTTATAGTGTGTACCAACCCACCATTTGGGTCCTCTATGCAGGGGATATGACACCTGCCCCCCTCCTGGTGCACCAACTTGGCCAGAAGGGAACCAGGTTTTTCGCCTTCACCATATTGCCTAGCAGCAATCGGGCTGTCTAGGAATTTGCACTCCCTCTCAGCTGCTTCTTTAAAACCATCAAGCGCATCCCTGATATCACCCAAGGTTGTGACCCGCTTATCTTGAGCATAAAGTTTCTCCAGTTGTTTCAGAGATTTCTCATACCGTTGGATTTCCCTGCGTATTGTTTTTAGGATACCCGCCTCTTTGGCCATGGCCATGCCCTGGATATATGCCTTGAAACCATCGCAAAGGACAGCTAGAGAGTCAACTGTGACAGTATTGATGTCAAAATATTCTTGTACACAGTTGCACAGTCTGGCCTTACACTGGGTGGAGAAGAGAGTGAGGCTTAAATTTCCATGAACGGCCCATGGGTATGCACTCCATCCATGCTAGGGAGAGCCTGACTGGAGAGTGGTTAGAGTACGTTCTCGGGTGAATACTAGTAGCAGCGATACAGTTGACCAACTGCCAGAAAACACCCACAGATCAATCCTAGAATGGGAGTCATGCACAGTGGAATAGAACGTGTAGCCCTGGGTCTGTGGGTGTAACAGTCGCCACGCATCCACCTACCCAAGATCTGACATCCTGTCCAAGATCGCGCAGGCTGCTCTAGTCATAAATCTAGTCCTAGTGCCGGACCTATCTAGGTGGAGATCCAGGATGGTGTTAAAATCACCCCCACCATAGGATCGGCATCAAAGGGTATTTACCCAGTATGCCTATAAGATGCATATAGAAATCAGACTGATCATTGTTGGGCCCAAATACGTTAAGTAAAACTACCTCAAGACCCATGATTATTCTGTCGAGCAGCAAATATCGGCCCAACGGATTGATGTGGGAATCCTTGGGAGCATACTGTAGTGTGCTATGATTTAGGGTCATAACCCCCGGCTCTGGGTAGAGTATGTTGTGTAAAATCAGTGGGGGCCCCAGCTTTTAGCAAATCTCTCACAACCCGATCCCTGTGCATGTGTCTCTTGCAAATAGAAGATGCACGCTTTATGTCGCTCGACATGTAGCTGCAGTCTGCGCATCTTGGTTTAGCTGCCAAGACCCCATACATTCCAGTTTAAAAAGGTTATAGTGTCAACCATATTCTAATTCCGGCAATTGAGAGAGCACAGAAAAACATTGGTCAAAGTGCCGTTGTCCCATATTGTGCAGTCCTCCAGTGCCCCTGCTACCCATGTCAAGCATTTTCTGAACATCAAGAATACCCCATACACCTGCCACCCCCCAGACCCCCCAACTTGGGGAGTGCTGCCATCCCCCTCTCCATCCCCACTCCCACCCCCCACCCCTCCCAACAGGGGGGGGGCATATTCCATACTATAACTGGAACAAGTAACTTTGCAATTTAGCATGAGGAGGCTGTCTGCGCCATGCAGCCTGCCAACATCGCGGCAGACATATTATGTAAGAATAACAGAGCACAATTCAGAAAGAAAGTAGACACAACTGGAGGACAATGGCCATACCAACCCAAGTATAGCCGTACACAAGCTTATATCTGGAACCAGGATAACAAGCGATATATCAGCAAAAGAGAATAGAACAGACATGTGTAGAAGTGTTAGCCAGGGAAGTGTTGGTCAATACATTTAATTGCTTCTTCTGGTATTGTAAAGAAGCAAACCTTCCCGGCGTGTTCAATCCAAAGTTTGCCATGAAACAATATTGCATAGTGACACCGAGATATGGAAGTCTCTTCTTTACAGCTAGAAAAGTCTTGCGTTTGTTTTGTACCGCAACTGAGAAATCGAGGTACAGATGGATCTTATTCGAGCCAAGCATCAGGTCACATTTGGCTCTAGCAGCCTGCAGCAGAGCGTCCCTGTACCGGTAGTTTAGGAATCTGGTGACAATCGGGCGATGTGGGGTGCCAGACCTAGGTTTCAACATCGGTGTGTGGTGTGCCCGTTCCACCGTGAATTGGGGGGGATAGCTTTGGCCATCGAGTAAAGAAAGTCTTCCATAGGGCCAGAAATGTTGCCTTCGGGCACGCCAATGATGTGTATATTATTACGCCTAAACCTGGACTCCAAGCAACAGTAACGCCAGAGCCAGAGTCAGAGAGAAGCCCGCTGCCATGCTGCACAGGCTGCCAGTATCAGCTTCAGAAGTGCTGTGCAGTTATCACCAGCTCCAGTCCGCCGGGGCAAGGCAGCTAGGTGACCCCCAGCGCAGGTACGGCACCACAGGCGCAAGGATGAGGATTCCTCAGTTGATCTACCGCAGGGTTGAGAGCTGCAATCCGCCACTGCGACGGCCCTTGCCCCCAGGGCCGCAGCACAGGATTCCCCACGCCGGGACCACAGAACAAGGCAAGGATGGGCACCCAGCTGCTCCCTAACGTTAACAGTTCACACCGCCGTTCCCAGGGTTTAGCGTGCCCTCTAAGGATGGTGGGTCACAGCGAAG